>NC_064823.1:87559441-87867960 GCF_024166365.1 Elephas maximus indicus
TGGTGAGTTGGGTTGTTTTGGGCTTTGTTGACTATCAATACCATAGGGAGATTGAGATTCCCTTGGTAACTCTTTTGTTTTGACAGGGAGAATTTTAGTAGCACTATATCTTTTGTTGCTCATTGAATTCCTACTATTTAGGGAGTGGTAGCTGTCCTTTCTGCAGGAGGTTTTTAATTAAGATTTGTTTGGCCAGGTTGCTGATGTCTAGGCTTAGTGAGGTAAGACCATTGTATACCAGATTTTTCATTTGTAGGCTTTGCTCCCAGAAGTACAGATGGTTTCATTTGAGGTCTTTGTTGTTCAATTGTTTTGGTTAAACTAAAGTTCTTGACTTAATTTTGGGCTGAATATTTCTTTGATAAAATGAAAGGGAGTTGGTTTTGTCAACTTTAGGGAAACTGTAGGTACTTTTGAGGGCTCTTAATTTTTTAGGTAAATTTTGAGCAACTTTGAGTGTGTCTGATTTGTTATTACTAGAACTTGTTTTCACTGATGAGTTCAAACTCTTTTGTGACATGGTGCTATTTTGTTTTTTTTCTTGGGTAGGAGGACTTAACCCAGATTTTCCCTTTTCCAATCTCTTTGATATTGTATGATTTAAATGGGCTTGGGAAGCTGCAGATCCTTGTTGAGCTGATGGATTTGATTGCATTGGAATTAGACCCACTTTAAATGAGGAAGGTGCAAGCTGAGGTAAAGCTGCTTTCTGAGGAAATGGATTCACTTGTGCTCTGATTTTCAGCTTTTGTCTTTCCTCGGTCCTGCTAGACTGTAGAAAGCAAGAGGGAAATCAGTAAGCATGTGTAATATTGCCATTAAATTTTTCACAAATAGAAACTTGTGAGAAATTTTCTTTCCAGTATTATTTAATAACAATGTATATAGTTTTCTCTGTTCTTCAATTTGCCTATTTTACTGGGCTTATATATTTGATTGAGAAAAGATGTACATGTCTCTAATATTCCTCCCTGTAATAACTTCCAGATAAAGGCATACCAGAAGATATCAATGTTACTCAAACTGTAGCATGGATCAGTCACCTGAAGAACTTATTAAAACATAAATTTCTAGGTCCCACCCTAGATTCCTGATTGGAAGAATTTGGAATGGGGCCCAAGAATTCACATTTCTAATAAGTTTTCAGTTGATGCTGTTGCTGCTGATTTTGGGACATCACTTTGAGAACCAAAATCCTCAATGAGATGGATTGACACCTCAACAATGAACTCAAACATTTCAAAGGTCATGGAGATGGCACAAAACTAGGCAATGTTTTGTCCTGTTATACACAAGGTCACCAGGGGTTAGAGATGACTCAATAGCGACTAACACCAACAATGTTCCAGTAATTAACCTGAGACTCATTTTTCTGCTAATTTGCAATTTTCTGAGATTTATTTGTCTCTATAATCTCAAGATTTGGTTCAGATGTTCATTAGACGGTTATGTAAAGAAAAAAATAATCTTTTTTCTTCCAATAGCCTGTTTTTTTCTCTTCTACCTCTTTTACTAGTCTCCCGGTATATCCCATAGACTATTCAGGAACAAATTCATCTTTTCTTTATCACCAATCTCACTGTTTCCTTCAAAATAATTCACTTTTCTGAATACAGAATGTGTTTCTAACTTGCTCATTTCTGGTGCTCAGTAATTCAATCTTGTCTTCTCTCTTTCAGTTTTGCTATCCTTATACTGTGTTTTAACTATATAAGATCACATGCCACTCTCAAGATAGTCTATGTCTTATGATGCTGCTCTTTTCCTTATGTTATGTCGTTTCCTCTGCTTGAAATCCTATTAGTTCTCATTTGCACCTGTCAAAACCTATAATTTTTTTTTTTTTAATTAACTTTTATTGAGCTTCAAGTGAACGTTTACAAATCAGGTCAAACTGTCACATATAAGTTTATGTACACCTTACCCGTACTCCCACTTGCTCTCCCCCTACTGAGTCAGCCCTTTCAGTCTCTCGTGACAATTTTGCCAGCTTCCAACTCTTTCTATCCTCCCATCCCCCCTCCAGACCGGAGATGCCAACACAGTCTCAAGTGTCCACCTGATACAAATAGCTCGCTCTTCATCAGCATCTCTCTCCTACCCACTGTCCAGTCCCTTTCATGTCTGATAAGTTGTCTTTGGGAATGGTTCCTGTCCTGGGCCAACAGAAGGTTTGGGGACCAGGACCGCTGGGATTCCTCTAGTCTCAGTCAGACCATTAAGTCTGGTGTTTTTGTGAGAATTTGCGGTCTGCATCCCACTGATCTCCTGCTCCCTCAGGGGTTCTCTGTTGTGCTTCCTGTCAGGGCAGTCATCGGTTGTGGCTGGGCACCAACTAGTTCCTCTGGTCTCAGGATGATGTAGGTCTCTGGTTCATGTGGCCCTTTCTGTCTCATGGGATCTTCGTTATCGTGTGACCTTGGTGTTCTTCATTCTCCTTTGCTCCAGGTGGGTTGAGACCAACTGATGCATCTTAGATGGCCGCTTGTTAGCATTTAAGACCCCAGAAGCCACATTTCAAAGTGGGATGCAGAATGTTTTCATAATAGAATTATTTTGCCAATTGACTTAGAAGTCCCCTTAAACCATGGTCCCCAAATCCCCACCCTTGCTCCGCTGACCTTTGAAGCATTCAGTTTATCCCAGAAACTTCTTTGCTTTTGGTCCAGTCCAGTTGAGCTGACTTTCCATGTATTGAGTATTGTCCTTCCCTTCACTTAAAGCAGTTCTTATCTACTAACGAATCAGTAAAAAACCCTCTTCCACCCTCCCTCTCTCCCCCCTCATAACCACAAAAGTATGTGTTCTTCTCAGTTTATACTATTTCTCAAGATCTTATAATAGTGGTCTTATACAATATTTGTCCTTTTGCCCCTGACTAATTTCACTCAGCATAATGCCTTCCAGGTTCCTCCATGTTATGAAATGTTTCACAGATTCGTCACTGTTCTTTATCGATGCGTAGTATTCCATTGTGTAAATATACCACAATTTATTTAACCATTCATCTGTTGATGGACACCTTGGTTGCTTCCAGCTTTTTGCTATTCTAAACAGAGCTGCAATAAACATGGGTGTGCATATATCTGTTTGTGTGAAGGCTCTTATTTCTCTAGGGTATATTCCGAGGAGTGGGATTTCTGGATTGTAAGGTAGTTCTATTTCTAACTGTTTAAGATAACGCCAGATAGATTTCCAAAGTGGTTGTACCATTTTACATTCCCACCAGCAGTGTATAAGAGTTCCAATCTCTCCGCAGCCTCTCCAACATTTATTGTTTTGGGGTTTTTGAATTAATGCCAGCCTTGTTGGAGTGAGATGGAATCTCATCGTGGTTTTAATTTGCATTTCTCTAATGGCTAATGATCGAGAGCATTTTCTCATGTATCTGTTAGCTGCCTGAATATCTTCTTTAGTGAAGTGCATGTTCATATCCTTTGCCCACTTCTTGACTGGGTTGTTTGTCTTTTTGTGGTTGAGTTTTGACAGAATCATATAGATTTTAGAGATCAGGCGCTGGTCAGAGATGTCATAGCTGAAAATTCCTTCCCAGTCTGTAGGTAGTCTTTTTACTCTTTTGGTGAAGTCTTTAGATGAGCATAGGTGTTTGATTTTTAGGAGCTTCCAGTTATCTGGTTTCTCTTCGTCATTTTTGGTAATGTTTTGTATTCTGTTTATGCCTTGTATTAGGGCTCCTAAGGTTGTCCCTATTTTTTCTTCCATGATCTTTATCATTTTAGTCTTTATGTTTAGGTCTTTGATCCACTTGAAGTTAGTTTTTGTGCATGGTGTGAAGTATGGGTCCTGTTTCATTTTTTTGCAAATGGATATCCAGTTATGCCAGCACCATTTGTTAAAAAGACTAACTTTTCCCCAATTAACTGACACTGGGCCTTTGTCAAATATCAGCTGCTCATATGTGGATGGATTTATATTTGGGTTCTCAATTCTGTTCCATTGGTCTATGTGTCTGTTGTACCAGTACTGGGCTGAAAAACGTACAATTTTTTTTTCAAAGTCTAACTTCAATGTTACAACCTCTATAATGCTATTTTGACCTTTCATGTTAGAATTGATCCACTGAAATCTCCTAACACTTTGTTAATCGTACTTTAGTATATTGCCTAGAACTAAGATTCTCTCTCTCTGGACGACAGTATGATACAATGATTAAGAGCTCAGGTCCTGGAATCACTGCCTAGATTTAAAGGCTCTGTCACTTACCAGATAGTTACCTCAGGCTAGCTGTTATCTCTTAACTATTTATTAGACTGTTCCAAGATCATATTCTTTCTACTATTGCCCTGTTCAAGTCCTTATTATTTGTTGCTTGACTATTCCTGTGGCCTTCTGTGATGGTTTATTTTATTCTTTAACTGGGGTAGGCTGTGATGCCCTGTTGTTTGGTCAAACACTAGTCTAGTTGCTGTAGCAGTTGTTGTTGTTAGTTCTCATTGAGTCAGATTAAATAATTTGTTCTCAAATAAAGCAGATTACCCTCCATAATGTGGATTGGCCTCAACCAATAAGCTGAAGGCCTTAAGAGAAAAAAGAGTTTTCCAAGGGCATAGTCTGCCTTTAGACTATAAATAGAGATTTTTTTCAGAATTCTTCCCTTCTTTACTCTTCCCATTGCCTGACCTACATATTTTGGGATGTAAGCCTGAAGAGATCCCCAGTCTGTTGCCTGGCCTACAAATTTTGAACTTGCTAGCCCCCATAATCATGTGAGCCAATCCTTTAAAATAAATCTCTCTCTTTGTATATATGTTTACATCTCACTGGTTCTATTTCTCTAGAGAACCCTGCCCAAGACACTGCTTTTGAAGAACTTACAGTTTAATCACACATTTGGGAAATACTGATTAGTGTTATTATGTTAAATAAGGGCTCTGATAAATCCTGCACAAGAAGTTAAGTTTGTTTAACTGAGTGTGTCCAAGAATCCCTCTTGTTTTTATCATCTACAAACCACATAGATCTAATATTCTATGAAATGCTAATTTATTATTATAAAATGCTGATAATATATCCTGCTCAGCTCTTTTTCTTAAAAAATTTCAGCCATTCAACAAATATTTTTTAGGCAATCTTCGAGATAAATGAAACAGAATAAGTTCACATTCTCTTAGAACTTATGAATATTTATTTTAACAAAGTTTAATAACTATTAAATAATTTCCTGTTTTTTTGAATGAGCGAGTTACAAAATTGATCATGTGTTACCTCATACTCTTATCAATACTAGGCCTGGGCATATTGACAATACTAACTTAGTGAACAAACTGTTTTATTTGCATTGTCATCAGAGAATTCAGACCACAGTCCCATTCAAATATTTTCAGTGTAAGAACCATTTTCCTAAATTGTATGATCTTTTTAATTTAACATTTTAGTCATTGAAAAGTTTGTTGAAGTTTAATGCTTTTTGGGGTATTAACTTTGCTTGATATCAAAAGCAGTGAAATAAAATCCAATAGTTCTAAATAATTTAGGATTTCTTTGTTAAAAGTTTAAGATGTTCTATTCCTTGAAAAAATTTAAGAGAGATCAATATTCTGGTTGCCTGTTAAACATTTAATATAGTTCACCTACTCTGCCTCCCTGAATATTGGATCATAAATTACTTGGGGTAAGAGTAGCAAGGAAGGGTGGACAATCAAGGACTTTTGAATTTCTGGTGGTTATACCAAATGTGGAGCCCTGGTGGTGTAGTGGTTAAGAGTTTGGCTGCTAACTGAAAGGTCAGCAGTTCAAATCCACCAGCTGCTCCTTGGAAACCCTATGGGGCAGTTCTACTCTGCCCTATAGGGTTGCTATATGTCAGAACTGACCTGATGGCACCTAACAACAACATACCAAAAGCACTGGCCTAGATAGGAAATGTAAGGCACTGTACTTCTCTTGTTCTGATTAAAGGAATAAGGGGTAGTGGTGTGTCTTTCTGTGAAAATCCATTCCCACATATACTTTTTTATCCCTGCATTAAAAATATTAATTCTTAATTTTTAGAAGAATATTTCAGAGATTCTGTGAGAATGACAAGAAGATACTAGTTTTGCTATAAGTGCTATCTTTATTTCCCCAATCAAATCTTGATAACCATTGGACATCAGACTCTGTGAAGTGATGAGAAGAATAAATGTAAAACTTTTCTTAGACATTCAGTGTCCACCAGTGGAATGCAAAATCTCACAAACCTGAGACAGTATTGCAAACAGATAGGTCAATAATATTGAAAAAAGTGAAGTATAAAGTGACAAGGAAATGCAAAGCTAATGATTAAGTAAAATAATACAGCATTGAATTTGAATGTATTGTCATTTGATATACAGTATATGAGAAGTTTTGTATGAGTTTAGAAACAGTTTATGATTTAAAGTCCAATATAGAGAGCCTAACCATGTTTACTGAAAAGCAGGTCACCAATGCCAAGAGATCCAAGAGCAGGCACAGTGCCCTCATGCTTTCTGCTCTTCCCCGGAAGCAGGCACAAAGATAGCTCACTGTCAATTGTCATGGAAGATATTATGGGTTTGACCAAAAATTGTTGTCTTCATAGAAGAAAGAATTTAGGAAAGAAATCAGTATGAATCATGATTATTAAAATCCTGGTAAAAGAATATATCTACAAAAATTTGAAGAGCTTTTGAAGTTAGGAAGATATGAAATATAAATGGAAAGAATCATCATTATGATTATATTACATTGTTCATAGATTGAGCGTAGGTATTTTTGCTTTGATGGAAAATAACCAAAAAAAAAAAAAAATTGCCATCGAGTTGATTCCAACTCATCGCGGCCCTATAGGACAGAGTAGAACTGCCCCATAGGGTTTCCAAGGAGCACCTGGTGGATTTGAACTGCTGACATTTGGTTGGCAGCCATAGCTCTTAATCACTATACCATCAGGGTTTCCTTCACGGAAAATAGGTTGATTGAATTTTTAAATTCTATAAAAAATCCATCATTATTTTCAAATGTAATATAAATTTTAGAATCAAATACAAATACAAAAGACATATGGGTTTCCTCCAGCATTTAATGGTCTAAATGAAACTTCCTTAGTATCATAGTTAAGATCATCAACCTTGGAACCAGAGAGCCTGGCTTTATATCTTGGCTTTTGCTACAAACTAGCTAAGTGGCATTGGTTAATTCTATTACCTTCTCTGTGCCTCAGCTTTTTTATCTGTAAAACAGGGATAATATTAGTACCTACCAAGAATGGATCCAGGTTTTGTGACCCAAAGCTTATGCAATTTTGGGAGCTTCCTTTAAGAAAAGTATATAAAGTATCTTTTCAGAAATTCTCTAAATGTGACCATGTGAACATATTGCTAAGGTCTCTAATGAAACATCAGTAGCTTTCGTGAAATCTACCTTTCTGCCAACCTCATTGGGTTTCTGGGAGGATTAAACCAGGCAATGTATTTAAAATACTTTAGAATAGTGCTTGGCATGTCTTCAGTGCTGTGTAAAAAATTACTACTCTATTATTAGGCTGTATTATTCAGACTTGATGTAATTAAAAAACTTCCCCTGAATTGTGAATTCTTTATTTAGTATAATCATAGCTTATCAGAACCAGAAGGAATGAAAACTATTATCAGGTTTGTTTTGTGTACCTAGTGTAATGTAAAGACACCTCCTTTTCCCAGAAGATAATCTTAACCATTAGGAGCCAATATTTAATGAGTTCTTACCATGGAGCCCTGGTGGCGCAGTGGTTAAGAGCTCAGGCAGCTAACCAAAAGATTGACAGTTGAATGCACCAGCCACTCCTTGGAACCCTAAGGGGCAGTTCTATTCTGTCCTACAGGTCCCCATGTATCAAAATCGACTTGATGGCAATGGGTTTTTTGGTTTTTATCATGGACTAGTTCTGGATTTAGTGCCTCTTCTCAATAGCTCTATAAAATACTATTGTTACCCCTTTTCATATATTAAAAAACTGAGGAAGAGTAACTTTGAAAGAGTAGTAAAACTTATTAGTAGCACAGCCAGGATATGAAGCATGGACTTCAAAGCCCTGATTTTTGTACTTCCTCTCAAATGGCTTGTTTTGACTTGGTGGTAATTTTGGAAAGGATGTCCCCCTCTATGCCCTTCCATCAACCCTCTTTACCCACCATTCCTCACCTTGTACCTTCCACAACATTGAAAAGAAGGGTCCTTGGAACATCTTTCTCATTTGCGTTCTTTCTAAGATAATATTTCTGGTAAACCGTTTACCTGAAGATCAAGATTTATACAATAATATAAGGAATATTCAGCACTTATTTTTATCATTTATGTTGTTGTTGTTGTTAGGTGCCATTGAGTGGGTTCCAACTCACAGTGATCCTATGTCCAACAGAACAAAACACTGCCTGGTCCTGTGTCATCCCCACAATCATGGCTGTATTTGAGCCCATTGTTGAAACCACTGTGTCAATCCACCTCATACAGGGTCTTCCTCTTTTTCATTAACACTCTGCCAAGCATGATGTCCTTCTTCAGGGACTGGTCCCTCCTGAGAACATGTCCAAAGTGCATAGGATGAAGTCTTGCCATCCTCACTATTATGGAGCAGTCTGGTGTACTTCTTCCAAGACATATTTATTCGTTCTTCTGGCAGTCTATGGTATATTCAATAATCTTTGCTGATACTATAATTCTTCTTCTGTCTTCCTTCTTGATTGTCCAGCTTTCATATGCATATAAGGTGATTGAAAATACCGTGGCTTGGGTAAATATCATTTATATTTACTCTTAATTATAATATAGATAAACTTGATACAATAGTTTTGATTTCAGAACAAAGTAATGTCTAAATCAACATTCCTCCATTTCATTAGGACAGGTAGTCAATACATGTGGTCAGTAGTAAGTATGTTATTTGGCATTAGAAGTTTTGGAAAAGATGATGAGAGATGTGTGTTAAGTAACCCAAAAACCAAAACCAAACCCATAAGTAGGGACAAGGATTTCCTAATAATACCCCCATGAGAACTTGAGTGATTTTCTCTGGAATGCTTTTCTTTTTCATACTCAAATGCATATATGTGATTTGAAAGAAAAATAGCATTGTTGATTTATTTACCCTTGAAAATAATAAGTTTAAGAGATTGACCCTGGATCTGTATTCAAAAACAGCTGTATGTGGATCTCAACACCTACCTAAATGGGATTCTTTCTCCCAGGCCACTTATCAGAAAGAGTCCTGTCAGCCCCTGTGCTTGGACATCTTCATACCCAGGAGAAGCAGAACAACAAGGAAGCAAGTGAGGGGCCAGGAGAGGATAGATGGCTCTTGTAGCCCTTCTACTTGATTCATATGGACATAGCGAGAAAGGTTGTATCTGGAGGGAGACATTCTGTTCAACAAAGAATAGATAGTTACTTCTGACAGACCTTGGCAGTTGTTTTTTACACATCCATTCTTCCGGAAGAACTGTGCTGCGGCTCAGTATAAAAACAGCTTGGGGGTAATATCTGACCTCCTTCAACTCCACAAGGGAGAAGGAGAGCCAAGATCAACAACGCGAGGCTGATTCCCATAAGGGGGAGGCCAGACAAGCCTCCTCTCTCTGTCATCTTTACTAATTCTGACACAAACCCTCCCTTGCACAGCACTCTCTACTTCCGTGCTGGGTTCAATAATTCATTGCAACGGCCACACAGAACTCACAGACCATACTTATGATCATGGAGTTTATCAGGGAAGTAACAGTTTTCAATTCAGGCTCAGGAACACTAAAGATAAAATTCTTCCATTAGAACAACCTCTTCCTAACTATGCTCAAACACACGCCTGTCCCTGGCCCTAGGCCTCTCCCCAAAGGCACTCAGCTTTCTCTCTTTGTGGGCTGGGAAGCCTAACACACTGTCTTCTGCTGCCAGATCTCTGTTGCTGGGTCTCTCCTGCAATACTGGCTCTGACCGTCTTCAGGGTTACAGCTTGCTCTCTCTCCCTTTCTGTCTCCTGCTTCCAAGAGCTTCTCAGTACAGGGATCCTGGCTCCAAAGGTCGTGCTCTCTGCTCCTGGCTGTTCTTCCTTGGTGGTGGTAGGATCCTCCTGTCTGCTTTGGAATTGGCTCTTTTAAGGCAAAACTGACCAATCCCCTTGGTAGGCCACAATTACTCTATCACACAGTCCCACCCAGTCACCTGGGTGGGAGTTACAAGACCTTGGCTAGGAAAGCCACACACAAAAGTAATTAATTGGCTGGTGTACACAAGTTATGTTGACGTTTGCATTTTATTTTCTGCACTAATACTTTTAGGCAGTTGGTTGTGTCTGTAATACTAACCTCTCCTCTCTTCAGATGGAGATATTGTCTTTATCAAACAAAGCTCCTTATAGAACTGCACAATTGCTCCAGGTTATTATTTAATATCAGCAAAATCTGATTTAAAATATATCCACAAAAAATTGTTCAAGGCTGTCAAAACTTATTTCATTCATGCAATAAGCACTTACTGACATATTTTTATGGGCCAGTCAGTACCCTATAGGACAGAGAACTGCCTTATAGGGTTTTCAGGGAGCGGCTGGTGGATTTGAACTCCTGACCTTTAGGTTAGCAGTTGTAGCTCTTAATCACTGTGCCACCAGTGATCCAACCTTTGGGTATATGTCATATCTTCACTCAGCGTGCTAGTTAATAGCATTTCTTTCAGCTGGTTCTTCTGTGATTAAAGGTCTACATTTAAAGCTTCCTGTTGTGAGATCTTTCAAACTAGTTCTTTTGGATAATTGCTATGTAATGCTTTAAGTAGTTTCCCAAAACTTTTTACCAAAATCTAGTCAACTTCTATCATCTTATAGTATTCTATCTTTTATTTAAAAATGATGTATGTCCACTAATGACACTTATCACACTTAGTCTTTAGTAATGTACATGTGTCTACTTCTCATACTAATTTTTAGACAGATTTTATATCCTTTTCATCGTTGTGTCCTCTGTGGCACTTTGCATAGAACTTTATTGTACAACATAGATGTTTTACCTGTTAGTTATTTGCTAGAATAAATAGACCCCAAAATGATTAATGCATCACACTCAAGAGAGATTTATTTGTTTGCATCAAGACTGGTGTCCTATGTCAGTGGTCAGCTTTCCTACATGTGGTGATTCAGGGTCTCAAGCTTCTTTCATTTTGTTGTACTATCCAAAAAAAAAAAAAAAAAAAAACCAAACTGAAACCTGTTGTTGTTGATTTGATTCCAACTCATAGCGATCCTATAGGACAGAGTAGAACTGCCCCAAAGAAGTGGCTGGTGGATTTGAACTGCAGGCCTTTTGGTTAGCAGCCAAACACCTAACCTCAGCACCAAATGCCTTTACCCAGCTGGTGGAAGAGAAATGAAGGAGAGGGTACACAAACTTCTAGAAGCTTAGGCTTGGAAAAGACCCATATTATCACCTTTTGTGGGAGGTCACATGACCAACTAGTAGCAAGGGAGGCTGAGAAATGTCTAGCTATGAACCTACAGAGAAGAGGAAATAATTATTTTACTTTTTGGTAAACAGCTAGCAGTATCTTCTCTGTTTAGTGATTTTAATTTTTATTGGAACAAAATGTACTAAATTTAAGAAATGGAAAATACCTCTTCATATTTATTGAATGCCTACCATGTTCCAGACATTGCTCTAAGTATTTGGGTTACATTAATCAACAAGAGACAAAAATCATTGCCCTCATGGAGCTTTCCTTCTAGCTTGTGTGTGTGAGACATAAAATAAGTTAATTACATAGTATATTGAAGGTGATAACTTGCATGGAAAAATATAGTATTGGATAAGAGGAATCAGAACTGCTAGTGGAGGGGGCAATGCAATTTTAAATAGTTTATCAGGGAAGGTGTCCTTGAGAAAAGCAGCAGTTGGCAAAAAATGTAAAGGAGATGAGAGAGTGAGCCTGGTGATTTCTGGAGGAAGAGAGGCAGAGAGAACTGAAAGTTTAATGACTCTGAGGTGGCTAAGTGTCTGATATGTTTGAAGAAAAGCAAGAAGGCCAGTGTGGCCTGGGGGAATGAAGAAGGGAGGTAATGACAGAAGAAATAGGGGCTAGGTCATTTAGGGCCTTATAGAACATTGGATGAGATGTGAGCCATTGTAGGGCTTTGAGCAGAGGAATAATACAATCTGATTCTTGTTTGAAAAGGATCGTGGTGGCTGTAGTATAGACAGGGTGATAGGAGAGGGGCATGGATGGCAGCAGAGAGACCAGTTAGTCTCCTAGTAAAGACCAAACAGTGTCATAACACTATGGGCAGAGATGGTGATGGTATAGATAGGTACTGGTAGATGTAGTGTGGCAAGAGCAGTGAGATTCTAGATATATTTGAAGGTAGAATCAACAAGGTTTGCTGATAAATTAGATGAAGCAATTGAGAGAAAGACAGGACCATGATTTTTATCTTGATCCACTGAAAGGATGAAATTGCCTTTAACTGAGATAGAGGAGTGTGTACCTGTGTGTATGTGTTCGTGTGGTGGAGAGGTATATCACAAGTTCCAGACATGTATAATTTCAGGCTGAAAATATGATCATATTCTTTCATCATTGCTAGTTTTATCTTTATTTTCAAACCCTGGAGCTATTCTAATTCAATTACATTTATGGTTTTCTTGCTCAGTAGAGAATTCACCCTTATTTGTCAGCTTCTCCTTTTCCTGATACCCTACCACATCATCTGAGATCAAACCTCTCAAATCATACACCCTCCTGAAGACATCTATTACCATTGTATTCTTTTATTGATCTTTCTTTTGTACTTAGTGAAGACCAGACAGTGTCATATTCTCTTGCATAATTTTTTTCCCTACCATGTTTTGTCTTTCTGTAGATTCCTGAGAACGCTGGTAGTTTAGTGGTAGAATTCCTGCCTTTCATGCAGAAAACCTCGATTTGATTCCCAACCAACGCATCTCATGTGCAACCACAACTCATCCCTCAGTGGCGGTTTGCGCTTTGATGTGAAGCTGGACAGGCTCCAGTGGAGCTTCCAGACTAAGACAGACTAGGAAGAAGGGCCAGTGACCTACTTCTGAAAATCAGCTAGGGAAAACTCTATGGATCGCAACAGTCTGATCTGCAACCAAACATGGGGAGGCTGCAAGATCCAGCACTGTTTCATTCTGTTGAGCCATGGTTGCCATAAATTGAGGCCAGTTAACAGCAATATATCACTGATCTTAGACAGTGTCTGTGTATGTTTTCAAAGGGGCCCTGTACTGTTCAAAACCTAGCTTATTATTTTTGAAGCCATTGCATTCTGGCACCTGTGACCCCTGCTAAAGGCATCGTATATAGTTAGCAAATGAATATGGATTCTTGATGTTTCATATATGTTAGTATTTCTCAGTTAACCAAAACACAGATAAATGACACAGCCTATATCTAATTGGCTTATGGGGATAGTTAGATATTTGTGGGGTAATTATGGGACACTCATCTTTCTAGACGGGGTTCGGTGAAGATTAACTATCCATAAAATTGTTCTTGTCACTGTCACAATATCCATAAGAGTGCTGATCTCAGAAAGATTAGACAATTTGTACTTTGCAGTTAATGGCTCAGTGGGATGTGCTGTCTTGTTCTTTTTAGTCTGCCTCTTCGTCGATTGAGAGAAAATCTTTGTAAATATGAAATAGATGTCTAATATAATATGTATTCTTTTTCTATATATCCATTGATATAAAATTTTTTATATGTTTTTCAAACCATCTGTTTTCTTTCTTTTTTTTTAAATCTACTTTACCTGATGATCTCTAAGATGTATTAAAGACTCCCCTCACAATTGTGGGTAGGTTAATTTCTACAATTTTTCTTTATATTTTAGTTATGTTGTTAGGTGTTTAGAAGTTCACAATATTATATTTTCTGATGTATTGTGAGTTTTAACAATACAAAAATAGTCTCTGTACTATTTAATGAATTTGATTTTTAAAAATTGTTTTAGACATACCCATCTTTTTATTAACTATATCCTAATATTATATCCTAATGTTAATATTCCACCACTCATCTGTCAGTTTGTCATACTATGGTGGCTTGTGTGTTGCTGTGATGCTGGAAGCACCCATAGTGAACAGGTTTCAGCTTAGCTTCCAGGGTTAGTCAGACTAGGAAGGAGGACCTGACCATCTACTTCTGAAAAGCTGGCCAGTGAAAACTTCACGAATAGCAGTGAAACATTGTATGATGTAATGCTGGAAGATGAGCCCCTAAGGTTGGAAGACACTCAAAATATGACTGAGGAAGAGCTGCCTCTTCAAAATAGAGTCAAGTAGATCTTAATGACTTCATTTGCGAATGTGGCATGATTCCAAATGAGACAAAACAGCTGCAAACATCCATTAATTGGAACATGGAATATATAAAGTATGAATCTAGGAAAATTAGAAGTTGTCAAAAATGAAATAATATGCTTGAAGAGAGATATCCTAGACATTAGTGAGCTGAAATGGACTGGTCTGGCCATCTTGAATCAGACAACCATATGGTATACTATTTGGGGAAGGACAAATTGAAGAGGAATGGCATAGAATGTATCGTGAAAAAGAACATTTCAAGATCTATCCTGAAGTACAATGCTGTCAGTGATAGGACACTATCCATACGCCTACAAGGAAGATCAGTTAATATGACTATTATTCAAATTTATGCACCAAACACTAATGCCAAAGATAAGGAAATTAAAGATTTTTGCCAACTTCTGCAGTCTGAAACTGATCAAACATGCATTGAATCATAATTACTGGTGATTAGAATGCAAAAGTTGGAAACAAAGAAGAAGGATCTGTAGTTGGAAAATATGGCCTTGGTGATAGAGACAACACAAGAGATGGCATGATAGAATTTTTCAAGATCAATGACTTCTTCATTGCAAATACCTTTTTCAACAACATAAATGATGACTATACATGTGGACCGAGCCCTAGTGACATAGTGATTAAGTGCTATGGCTGCTAACCAAGAGGTCGACAACTTGAATCCACCAGCTGCTCTTTGGAAGTCCTATGGGGCAGTTCTACTCTGTCCTATAGAGTCACTATGAATCAGAATGGACTGGACAATGACTGGTTTGGTTTTTTTTGGTTTATACAAGTGGAACTCACCATATGTAATGCATAGGTGTCAAATCAACTGCATCTGTGGAAACAGATGATGGAGAAACTCAGTATATCAGTCAGAACAAGGCCAGGAGCCAACTCTGAAACAGGCCATCAATTGTTCATATAAATGTTCAAGCAGAACCTGAAGAAAATTAAAACAAGCCCACAAAAGCCAAAATATGGCCTTGAGTCTATTCCGTCTGAATTTGGAGACCACTTTTTAAGAATAGACTTGATGAGTTGAACACTAATGACCAAAGACCAAACAAGTTGTGGAATGACATCAAGGACATCATACATGAAGAAAGTAAGAGGTCATTAAAAAGACAAGAAAGAAAGAAAAGACCAAAATGGATGTCAGAAGAGACTCTGAAACTTGCTCTTGAACACAGAGTAGCTGAAGCGAAAGGAAGAACTGATGAAGTAAAAGAGCTGAACAGAAGATTTTAGAGGGCAGCTGGAGAAGACAAAGTATTATAATAAAATGTGCAAAGACCTGGGTTAGAAAACCAAAAGAGAAGAATACATTCAGCATTTCTCAAGCTGAAGAACTGAAGAAAAAGTCAAGCCTTGAGTAGCAATTTTGAAGTATTCTATCTGCAAAATATTGAATGATGCAGGAAGAATCAAAAGAAAAAGGAAGGAACACACAGAATTACTATACAAAAAAATTTCTTGATGTTCAGCTATTTCAGGAGGTAGCATATGATCAAAAGCTGATGGTACCAGAGGGAGAAATTTAAGCTGTATTGCAGGCATTGTCGAAAAACAAGGCTCCAGGAATTGACAGAATACTAATTGAAATGTATACTGGGTGCCACACTGGAGGTGCTCACTCTCCTATGCCAACAAATTTGAAAGACAGCTACCTGGCCAACTGACTGGAAGTGATCTATATTTGTACCCATTCCAAAGAAAGGTGATCTAGCAGAATGCAGAAACTACTGAACAATATTTCAACAAATATTACACTCAAGTAAAATTTTATTGATGATCATTCAAAAATGGTTGCAGCAGTGCATCAACAGGGAACTGCAAAAAATTCAGGCCAAATTCAGAAGAGGATGTGGAATGAGGAATATCATTGCTGATGTCAGATGGATCATGGCTAAAAGCAGAGAATAACAGAAAGATGTTTACTTGTGTTTTTTTTGTTGTTGTTCTTAGGTGCTGTCCAGTCAGTTCCCACTCATAGCGACCCTGTGTACAACAGAATGAAACACTGCTTGGTCCTGCACCATCTTCATGATTGTCGTTATGCTTGAGCTTATTGTTGCAGTCACTGTGTCAATCCATCTTGTTGAGGGTCTTCCTCTTTTCAATGCTTTACCAAGCATTATGTCCTTCTATAGGGACGGAT
The DNA here is from genome assembly GCF_024166365.1 of Elephas maximus indicus. NCBI lineage: Eukaryota > Metazoa > Chordata > Mammalia > Proboscidea > Elephantidae > Elephas > Elephas maximus. Next base: position 87,575,912 of record NC_064823.1, read on the forward strand.
CCCTCCTAATAACATGCCCAAAGTATGTGAGATGTCATCTTGCCATCTTTGCTTCTAAGGAGCATTCTAGTTGTATTTCTTCCAAGACAGGTTTGTTCATTCTTTTGGCAGTCCATGGTACATTCAATATTCTTTGCCAACACCACAATTCAAAGGTGCCAACTCTTCTTCAATCTTCCTAATTCATCGTCCTTCTTTCACATGCGTATGAGGCAATTGAAAACACCATGGCTTGGGTCAGGCTCATCTTAGTCTTCAGAGTGACATTGTTGCTTTTTGACGCTTTAAAGGGGTCTTTTGTAGCAGATTTGCCCAATTCAATACTGCTTGATTTCTTGACTGCTGCTTCTATGGATGGTGATTGTGGATCCAAGCAAAATGAAATCCTTGGCAAGTTCAACATTTTCTCTGTTCATCATGATATTGGTTATTGGGTCCATTTGTTAGGATTTTTGTTTTCTTTATGTTGAGGTGCAATCCATACTGAAAGTGGTAGCCTTTGATCTTCATCAGTAACTGCTTCAAGTCCTCTTCAATTCCAGCAAGCAAGGTTGTGTCATCTGCCTATTGCAGGTTGTTAATGAGTCTTCCTCCAATCCTGATGCCCTATTTTTCTTCATATAGTCCAGCTTCTAGAATTATTTGCTTAGCTTACAGATTGAACAAGTGTGGTGAAAGGATACAACCCTGACACACCCCTTTACTGATTTTAAACCACGAAGTATTCCGTTACTCCGTTTGTACGACTGCCTCTTGTTCTATGTACAGGTTCCTCATGAGCACAATTAAGAGTTCTGGAATTCCCCTTCTTCAAAATGTTACCCGTAATTTGTTATGACCCATGTAGTTGAATGCCTTTACATAGTCAATAAAACACAGGTAAACATCTTTATGGTATTCTCTGTTTTTAGCCAAGACCCATTTAACATCAGCAATGCTATCCCTCATTCCACACCCTCTTCTAAATCTGGCTTGACATTTTTGCAGTTCTTTGTGGATGTACTGCTGCAACCACTTTTGAATGATCTTCAGCAGAATTTTACTTGTGTTGATGTCAATGATATTGTTTGATAATTTCCGCATTCTGTTGGATCACCTTCCCCAGGCTGACCAGAGCTGGTTTTTTTGCTAATAGAATTAGAGAAGAGCCTCAGTTTGAGCACGGTTAATTAGAGATCATTATTCTGTTGATTATATGTTATTCCCGAATATAGTTAGATACATGTCTTAGGCTGGGTTCTGTAGAGAAGCAAAACCAGTTAAGCGTATGTATGTATATATATCAAGGAAATGGCTCATGTGGTTGTAGAGGCTGGAATGCCCAAAGTCTGTGGGTTAGGATAGAGGCTTCTCCTGATTCTTGTAGCCAAAGGGGCTGTCAAACCCAAGACTGGCAGGTCAAAGAGTAGGGCTCTTGCTCACAGGCTGCGAAGATCAATGAATCCCAGGATCGGCAGGCAAGGGTGCTGGTAAGCTGCTAGCTCAAGTCTCAGGGACCAGAGGTCAGATGAACCGGAGCCAGCTGCGGGATCCAGAGTGAATGAAAAAGCCCCTTAGCCTTGCCAGAATGTCTGCTTATATTCAATGCAGGCCACATGCCCAAGAAAACGCCCTTTGAACTGGTTGGTTACTCACAGCAGATTCCATCAAGGGGGTGATCACATATCAAATCTCAACAAAGAAGTGATCATAACATTATATGACTGCCAAAACACTGAGAATCATGGCCCAGTCAAGTTGACACACAATCTTAACCATCACAATACAAATATATAATTTTGGCTTTGAATCCTTCACTGAGCTCTGATATACCATTATGTCCTCAGGAACATCTAAAGAAACTGGCACATAAAACCTGCTATGGCATTCTTAGTAAAGTTATTCCTGAGTTTGTGTTTGACTACAACTTAATGACTCCTGTACTAAGATTCATATAAGGAATTTCTTCTATACCTAAGTGTTAATAATTTTTTGTTCTCCTCAAGAAGTGGTGTTTTTTTTGGTATTGGACGATGTAAAATTTGAAATTTAATGTATTTCTCTTTGTGTGTCGATCATCAGGAAATTCAGAGTCAAATTTGTGGTCTAATTTTAATAATTTTATGGGATGTTATGGCTTTTACGTTGCCTGTTTTTATGGTTTTCTTAATCTTGATTTTATTTTTTATTTTACTCATATTTTCACGAGCTTTGCTTTGATATTTACACATTGAAGTTTTTTTTTTTTTTTTTCCTGCATAACCCCGTAACTTGCTTAAATATGCTCTGTATAAGAAACGGAAACCCTGGTGGTGTAGAGGTTAAGTGCTACATCTGCTAACCAAAAGGTTGGCAGTTCGAATCCACAGGCACTCCTTGGAAACCTTATGGGGCAGATTTACTTTTTTTTATAGGGTAGCTATGAGTCAGAATCAACTCAGTGGCAAAAGGTTTGGTTTTTTAGTTAATCTTTGGAAGTAGATTATTAGGCCTTTCTTTCTAGTTTGTCTTAGTCTGGAAGCTCCACTGAAAACTGTCCACCATGGGTGACCCTGTTGGCATTTGAAATGCCAGTGGCATGGCTTTCAACATCACAGCAGTATGCAAACTACCACAGTATGAAAAAGTGACATATGGGTGGTGGCATGGCATGTGTATACACCCATAAAACTAATATCACAATCAAGATAGTGAACATATCATGTCCATCACCCCCAGAGTTTCCTCAGTCCTTTTTCAATCACCTTCCCCCGACTACCTCTCCCTGTCACCAATTTCTGAGGCAATGCCTGATCTGCTTCCTGTCATTATATATTAGTTTGCATTTTCTAGAGTCGCATATAAATAAAATCATATATTATCTACTCTTATTTACTTTTTTTTCCTCAGCATAATTGTTTTGAGAGTCATTCATGTTGTTGCATGCTTCAGGACTTCATTACTTTTTATTTATTTATTTATTTTAGTAGTCTATTATATGGATATACCACAATTAATGTATCTATTTATTTGTTGGTGGACATTTGGGTTGTTTTTAGTTTTTGGCTGTTATAAACAATTGTGTAAAAGTCTTTGTATAGAGATAAGCTTTGTATTCTTGGGTAAATACTGAGGAAGAGAATGGCTGCATCATTTAGCAATATCCAACTATAATTGTGGATTTGTTGATTTCTCCTTGTGGTTTTATTCATTTTTGCTTTATGTATTTTGAAACTGTTATTAGATGTATAAACATATAATACTGTTATACCCTCCTGATAACTGATCCCTTTATCATTATGCAATGACATTCTTTATGGTAATATTCTTTGCTCTGAAATTCCTTTTCTCTTATATTAATGTTAATATAGTCACTCTAGCTTTCTTTGGACTAGTGTTAGAGTGGTATTTTTTTTTTTTTTCCAATTTCTATCTTACTTTTAGTCTGTTTCTTGTAAGCAGTAGATAGTTGGGCCTTGCTTTTTTATTCAGTCTGACAAACCCTGCCTTTTAATTGAGTTGTTTAGATCCTTTATATTTCATGGGGTTAATCATATGGTTAAGTTTGAGTCTTATCACCTTGTTTTCTGTTTGTTCCACCTGCTGTTTGCTCCCTTTTCCTTTTTTGCCTTCTTTTTGTACAGACTTTTTTATGACTCTATTTTATCTATTTTGTTAGATTATTAGCTTTAACTCTTTGTTTTCAGTTGCTATTTTAGTGTTAGCATTTAGAGTTACCACTATGTTTGCTGGGGATAGTAAGGGACAGTGCTCTTAGAGTAAGTCCACTCTCTGCCGACCTCCAGGTCTACTGGAAGGTCAAGTGGAATTTGTGTTCTTCTGATGATCCTCACTTTTCAGTCTTTTCTAAACTCACTGCCTTGCTACCACTGTCTGCTGTGAAACTGTCATGTTCTTTATTCCTCTTTATGCCAGTTACCACAAAACGTGCAAATCTTCTGGGAAATCCCCCATTTTCCACTCTTTTTTTTTTTTTAATCTCTGTATAGTACCGCACAGTCTCCTTTTCTGACCTCATCTCCAGCCCCTACACTTTAATTTTGCAATTCTTCCAGCGTGTCTCTGGAACTCATGGTCAGTCAAGAGCAATATTCTCCATATCTTTAACTCAATAATCATTCCCTTCATCTTTTTGCTCTAAGTGAAAACTGGTTGTCCCATAAGGAAGCTGTTTTCCCCATAGCCATCTCAAATGGAAGCTGTTTTCTCTCCAATACCTTGTGTACCTCAGCACATGAAAATTGGTAGATGCTCTCCATGTTCTTCATTGCAACTACTGTATATTCTCCATCTTGCCTTCCTAGAACTTTTCATCTTTGAATCTAATGTCATCAGATTTTACCACAGTTATACTTCATTGTGCAATAATCTGTGAAACTGGATCATTTCTCCTTGCTCCTGAATTACTGTTGTTTTTGTTAGGTGTCATGGAGTCGGTTCCGACTCATAGTGACCTGATGTACAACAGAATGAAACACTATCCAGTCCTGCACCATCCTCACAATAATTGTTATGCTTTAGCTCATTGTTGCAGCCACTGTGTCAATCTAGCTTGTTGAGGGTTTTCCTCTTTTTCGATGACTCTCTATTTTAGCAAGCATGATATCCTTCTCCAAGGACTGATCACTCCTGATAACATGTCCAAAGTATGTAAGACAGTCTTGCCATCTTTGCTTCTAAGGGGCATTCTGGTTGTATTTCTTCTAAGACATATTTGTTCATTCTTCTGGCAGTCCATGGTATATTCAATATTCGTTGCCAACGCCATAATTCAAAGGCATCAGTTCTTCTGTCTTCCTTATTCATTGCCCAGCTTTCACATGCACATGAGGCAATTGAAAAAACCATGGCTTTAGTTAAGTGCACCCTAACTAAAGCGAGGAGAATTGATCCTCAAAGTGACCTCTTTGCTTTTTAACACTTGAAAGAGGTGTTTTGCAGCAGATTTGCCCAAAGCAATGTGTTATTTGATTTCTTGACCTCTGCTTCCGCAGGTGTCCATTGTGGATCCAAGTAAAATGAAATCACAACTTGACAACTTCAATCTTTTCTCTGTTTATCATGATGTTTATTGGTCCAGTTGTGAGGAGTTTTGTTTTCTTTATGTTGAGCTGTAATCCATAATGAAGCCTGGTAGTACTCTCTACATATTGTCATTTTTGATAACTTCAAAGTCCACATAGATGCTCTTTTTAGCAGTCTTGTGGTCAATTCCCTGGCTTTCTTCATCCAACATTTTTGCCCTGTACCTTGCCTCAACCATTCATTGAATTGGATATTTCCTAGCTCTTGTAAGTACCAGTTACGGAAAACCCACCATAATCTATCTTTCAACAATCACACTTTCTGGCATCCACCTTCTGTTTTTCAGACTTTCTCTAGTATCTTGACACCAGTAAACTTTCAAACATGGCCACAAGGACCTACCTAACCATGAATCCCATCATTATTTTACTCTACCTCACCTCTATCAATCCCATTCCTTCATTTTCCTTTTTATTCAGTTTAAATTCCATAAAAAAAAAGTGCCATTTAAAATCACTGCCTTGTATACACCCACAGCTCTCTTGTTTCTTCTTTGCTTAGCCTTATTTACTCATCAAAACCCCAACTGTCCGCTTAACTCATGCCTGTATTTGTGCAGCCAAGCATGAGAAATTCACATCACCATTGTAAATGGACTAATTTTGAGTAAACTTTGTTTCAAATGTATTACATGTATAAAAAAGTGTACAATTCATAGGTACACAACTTCATAAATTTTTAAAAAAGTGAGCATGCCCATCTATGTACCAGTACCCAGATGAGGAAACAAAACATTACCACCATCCCAGAAGATGCCTTCATATCCCTTCACAGCACACTTTATTTTGCTAATCCATTCACTCTTCTTTTCTAGATGATTCTTGCATACATGTTCCACTTTTCTTAGAAGTTTCTACTCTTTACTTAAGCAATCAAAATGAGCTTCAACATGTCCCACTATCACATCTACCCCCCTATGCATCTGTGCTCACATCCACTGTCTTCTCTCCTTTTACTGTGGATAATTTTTTTTTTTTTTCAGAGCAATAAACAAAACTTCCCATTATGGACTACAGTCCATCCATTCTTGCCTATTTAAGGGCATCATGCCAAGAATTATCTTGTCTCTCTCCTTAATCATGATTTTTCTCTCTAGTATAATTTTCCTACTAGCATATGGACATATTAAAATTTTTCCTATCTTGAAACATCTCTAGGCCAAAATATCCCAACCCTCAGTTATGTTCCATCTCCTCCCTTCCATTTATAACAAAATTCATTAGACAAATCGTACATATTTACCGTCTTCAATTTCTTTGCTCCCATTAGTTCTTGAACCCACTCAAATCAGGCTTTTACTCCTACCACTCCATCAATATCTACATCAATTACTATCACAGTTCTAAATTCAATTGTCACTGATCTTTTAATATCACTTCACTCTCTCATTTCTGGAATGCATTTTTTTTCTCAGCTTCCAAGACAATACACCCTTTTGCTTTCCTATTGCCACATAAGCTAATTCTTCCTCTTCTCCTTTGGATTTTCTTCTTCCTATCCCCAACCTCTAAATGTTAGAACAACCAAGGACAATCCTTGAATTATTTATCTTTTCTATGTATGATAATTCTTTTGGCAATTTCACCTGGTCTCTAGTTAACAACTTTAGCTAACTATCAACTAACTAACAACTTCAGCCCTGGACCATCTCTTGAATTCCAAACTTGAATATCCAAATCCTTATTCAGTTTTCACTTGCATATCTAACACTTCAAAGTTAACACGTCTAAAATGACCTATTAAGCAACTCCGCCAAAACAAAACAAAAACCACACCACACCACACCACACCACACCACACCACACCACACCACACCACACCACACCACACCACACCACACCACACCACACCACACCACACCACACCACACCACACCACACCACACCACACCACACCACACCACACCATACCACACCACACCAAAACAAAACAAAACAACTCAAAGCAATGCCTAAACTTTTCCTTTTAGATCCTTCCAGTTTCTCAGGCCAAAAACCTCAGAGTTTGCTTTGAGTTAAACTTGACTCCTTTTTTATTTTTTTTAATATTCACATGCATGCTTTCAGCTCTTTTTTCAAAGCTTATTTAGACAAAATGTGGCAATCTCTCACCATCTTCACTGATAACATTTTGTTCCAAGCAACCAATATATCTTCCCTTGGATTATTGCAGTGGTCTACTATCTGGGCACCCAGATTCTACTCTGTCCTCTAAGTCTCAATCTTCAAGTCAGAAAATAGAACTTCATTATTATAGAGGCAGTGAGAAAGGTTTTATTGAATGTTAATATCTTGTTTAATAAATGCATATAAAAATTTAAAAGAGTGAAGAACATCTGAAAGGGACCTTTAGGAAGATTGTAAGAGAAGTGCCATTTACTATGATACTCACGAAAAGTTACAGAAAAGACCTACGATGTTTAGCCGGTATCTTAAGTCCAATTGTTAAGTCTCTGTCATCAAAACCGCCAAAGGATTTTATAATTTCTTAGTGAAAGGTTAAATTCACTCATTAAGCAAAGATTCATGGACAGTTATTTTGTTCCAAGCTTATCTTTTGTTCAATGGCTTATCTCCAAAGAATATAATTTTTTACTTTCAGAGGCTAAGAAAATCTGGATATAAATTAAATATCATTAAAAACATCATATTCTAAGTGCTTCAATCAATAATTAGCTTTTATTGTTTCTAGCTACATATATGTACATAAAAACACCAACCCAGTGCCATCGAGTAGATTCCGACTCATAGCGACGCTATAGGACAGAGTAAAACTGCCCCGTAGAGTTTCCAAGGAGCACCTGGTGGATTCGAACTGCTGACCCTTTGGTTAGCAGCCCTAGCACTTAACCACTACACCACCAGGGTGTCCATATATGTATATAAAAAATATATATATTTATTTTTTGAATTTCTAAAATTATTATTTTTTTTTATTGTGCATTAGTTGAAAGTTTACAGAGCAAATCCAATTCCCATTGGGTAGTTTGTACATAAAGTGTTTCATGGACTTGGTTTTTTTTCCCCACAATGTGTCAGCACTCTTCCTATTTCCATCCTGGTTTCCCTGTTGCCTTTCGTCCTGATATTCTACCACTTCCTGCCTTCTTAACTTTGCTTTTGGGCAAATATTGCCCTTTTGACCTCATATAATTGATTGTTCTAAGGAGCACATTCATCTCGGGTATTATTGTTTATTTTATGGGCTTGTCTATTGTTTGGCTGGAAGGTAGTCTCTGGGAATGGCTTCAGTTCCAGGTCAGAGGGTTGTCTTAGGGCCAGAGTCTCAGGGTTTCCTCCAGTCTCTGTTTGACCAGAAGTCTGGTCTTTTTTGTGAATTTGATTTTTTGTGCTACATTTTTCTTCCAGTCTGTCCAGGATCCTCTGTTGTGATCCCAGTTAAAGTGGTTAGTAGTGGTAGCTGGGCACCATCTATTCTTCTGGTCTCTGGGTCGTGTAGGCTGTGGTTCATGTGGTCCATTAGTTCTCTGGACTAATTGCTCCTTTGAATCTTTGGTTTTCTTCACTCTCCTTTGCTTAGGATGGGAAGAGATCAATAGTTTTTATCTTAGGCAGCCACTCACACTTTTAAGACTCCAGATGCTACTCACCAAAGTAGAATGCAGAACATTGTCTTTGCGAACTATGTTGGGCCAATTGACTTAGATATCCCCTGAGTCTATGGTCCTTTGTCTTTGAGCCTAGAAATTTCATCCCATGAAGTGTTTGGTTAGGTCTACGTGTTTTCACTGACTGTGTTCCTTGTGTGCTCTATTGTCTATGTTCATATATAAGGAGCACCTGCAATCATGTATGTAGAAATATCTACCACCAAACCTGTATCTGCCAGTGGGTATGCTCTCTTACACCCTGCAGCTACATGTTTTTGTAAAATATATTTTTAAAGCAGAAAGCTGTCTGGATTATGTAACATTAAGCTCTGGATAACGCATTTGCATTTAAAACTCCATGTCTAGTCTCCCTTAAAAGAAGCTCTGACTCTAGGATGACTTGCTCTCTGGCATTTCATTCATTCATTATCAACCAAAGGACTCATTTCTCACTGTATGTGTTTGTAGAATTATAATTTCATTGTCAATGTTAAAAATTTTGCTTTTGAAAGCGTAATTTCAGTTGGGATAGGGTTTATTTTGATAACTTTCCGTTGGGACTCAATTTCTGAAAGATATTTAGTTATAAGGGGGTCAGATGAATCTAGAGGATATTTGCTATATTTGCTTGGTATATGGAGAAAGAAAGTCTTTGGAGGGGTGTTGTTTGCTTCTTGACATCAACTACCTTCACATTTATTTTCAGTAATAAAAAAGATACACTTCCATTTTAATTGAAAAATTTGATTTCCCTCCAAAATGTTTAAGCTTTTCAAAATTATTTGGAGTTTCAGTTAATTTTAAGTACCACTGATGAATGATAGCAAATTTCCTTTTCTAAATGAATTCAGACAAGGTTGGATTTATGTGAATGTGTTTCTCAGAATGACTCTATTTCCATGTATTTTCGGTTATACGTGGTTTTGCCTAGTCTAGAAGATTTTTGGTATATTTTCTTGGTGGCTGAAGGCTTTTTGAGTAAGGATGATGTTTGGGAGATTGAAGGAGGATATCTCCTTGAGTTCAATCTAGGTTGACCTCAATCATATTATTGATTCCTCTAAGCCACTGTAAAAAATAGGTGGTAGTCTGTAGATACTGTTACTCTTTGCTCTCTCAGCTGCAAGTTTGTGTGTGTAGTGGAGTTCACCACATGTTTTCGTTGTTAAGTGCTGTAGAGTCAGTTCCAACTCATAGAGACCACATGCACAACAGAACAAAACACTGCCTGGTCCTGTGCCATCCTTACAATCTTTGTTATGCTTTAGCTCATTGTTGAAGCCACTGTGTCAATCCATATAGTAGTGATGAATAAAATAATAAAGAGCATGGTTGACTTTTTAAAAAGGATCATTATTTAATTTTGAATTAAAGTAAATGAAATCTTACTATAGAAAAGTTGGAAAATACAGAAATGTAGGGAAAAAACCAGAAAAAATATCCTATAATCTAACCAACCCAAAGATAATCATCAATAAAATTTTGATATAGCTCTTTGGTCTGTCTTTCTCCTGTGTGTGGATATTTAAAAACAAAATTTTAATTAAAATATTATTTTTCTAATTTCACATTCACTAGAAATGATTGTTACCTTCATACTTAAATATTTTTCTTTATAATTCCTTGCCACTTTTGCATACTCCTCTTACAGTTCTTTTTTTATCTCAGATATGGAAATGAAAACATTTATTTGATAGAAGAAATTAAAAATTGAAGAAATATTGACAGTGAGTTAAATTATTGGTTCTATGATTCCTGTAATCTATTATCATGATGTTAGCAGGCAGACATAAATAAAGCAGTACCATGGAAGAAACATTATTAGATGTGGGAGGTATTGATGTAACATGATCTGTATTGAATAATTGGTGGATTAAATAGCATCGAGAGTAATAGTAATCAGCTGTGTTGCTTTCATAATATTCTGTCACAGTCTCATAATCAAAGGTAGTGTCATAAAATGTGCGAGATAATTGTTAGAGAGCCTTCAGTTGTGTCTAATATATTGGTTTTAGTGCCAGTTGCTGGAGTTGTAGTTTCAAGAAGGGTGTTAGCGTAAAGTGTGGAAGGTATAAATATGCTGGGGGCTGTGCTGGGGACAGAAAGTGAAGTGGTGTCAGACACAGTGGTGCACATTGATGGAATGGTTGCTGTTGGGTGGGAGGAGATAAAGTAATGGTAGTGGTAGTTGAGGCCGCAGTTGCGGTGTCAATGGCAGTAGACGTGAAAATAGGTGTGGAAAACATGGTTGTTTCAGGCTCAAGATTACTAGTAGCTATTGAAAATGATGCATTATCATTTGTATATCAGCAGAGGTGACCATTTCAGTATTACATGGGGAGGTAGGTCAGGTTGGGTAGTGACTACAAATGCAATGGTGGTATTAGCAGATAGGGCAGAAGCAGAGGACTGAGCAGTAGTGGCAGGTGTGGTATTAGTTGTGGGGAGTAGGTTAGTAGTGGTTACTGTGGAGGTGGCAGGAGTGGAAGTAGTGACTTGTATTGTCTTGACGCAATAGTGTTAGTGTTAGTGGTATGGTGGGTATGGTGGTGGGTGAAATAGACGTTACAGCAGTTGTTGTCATACTTGTAACCTGAATTGTAGAAACAGATCTTTTGCCAACAGATTAAGATGATGGGATGGGTTTTGAGACCAAAGTAGAGGTTGAAGGAATGGAAGTAGCATCCGATGTAGTTGTAGCAGATGTAGTTGGGGTCTAAACTATGGTAGTGGATTTTTTCTTCAGGTTTGTATTCACATTAAGTTTTGACTGTTTAGATGTTTTCTCTGGTTTTGACTTGTTTTGAAGTTGACCATTTTGTTTACCAGTTGAAGTTGAAGGAGGTTTAAGTTGGTGTGGATTTTGTTGAATGCTGGTACTGGATTGAGATTTCTTTGGTAATATTATAGCAGTTTTGAGTGGGTAATACTTGATCCTGCAGCCCATGCAGTTGCTCTTTTGTAAAACAGTTGCAATAATTTATTTAATGTTTGTATTTCCAACCAAATATTGAGATCTGTTAAGGCAGCAACTCTGTACACTTATGAACATCAAGCCTGGTACACGGTAAACACTTGTTGAATTGAACTAATTAAATTGAATAGAGCATTTTATTTAGATGAAGCATTATTCACTTTTCATCCACAATCTTGTATCATGTATTGACTAAATTGTGTAGCCCCAAAATATATATTGAAGTCCTGGCCCCTGTACCTGTGTATACGATCCTGTTTGGAAGAAGGGATTTTTTTTTTTTTGTTATGTTAAAGAGGTCATACTAGAGCAAGGTAGGCCCTAAACCTAATCACTTCTTAATTCTTAAAAGAGCAGAATAGACACAGGGACACACATGGGGAAGAGAGATGCCACGTGAAGATTGTCTACAAGCAAACAAATGCTAAGTATTGCTGGTAGACACTAGAAACTAGGAGAGAGGCCACTGAAGAAATTGACACAAATGAGACCCTGATTTAGACTTTTACCGTCCCAAAGTATAAGAAAATAAATTCCTGTCCTTTAAAACCACTCACCCACTTCTGATATTTCTGTTATAGCAGCACTAGGTAACTAAGACCTATGGCGACTGCCAAAGTCATTTGTATCTAACCCTGTGGATCTGTCCATTGCAGCCCAGGCATTGCAGCTGCAGTTCTTTTTCATTTTTATGGAACTTCCTGGCCCAGGAGCCACAGCACCCCACAACCTACCACATCCCCCACCCAGCCAAATATATACAAATGTATGATACACACATAAACCCTTCCTCTCCCCACATGCACACTACATTTGATGAGACCCTGGAGTGGTTCAGAATGGTGACCAAATTGAGAAGGTATTCTCAGTCAATATACTCAGGCAGACTATGACTCTGGCGTGGTCTTTTCCCTGGAAATGTGGGCTTGGTTGTAATAGCAGTGGTGTCTAACAGATATCTATTCTCCCCTGGGCTTCAAGAGAAATTTGAAAGATGAGAGTGGTTTGTTATTTTATTTATTTTCAGATGGAAACAAATATGCATGCAACATTTCAAAACTCCATAAATGGAGGGTTATAATTTAGTTGGTGAGAGTGAGAGAGGGCATAGATGTGCATGAATTGAGAAATATCTGTGCTCTGTCTTTAGAGGGAAGCCTGGTTCATCCACTTCAGGATTCAAGGGAAATCCCACAATACAGGGACATTTTTTTTCTGGTAGAGATTTCCAAATGGCATGAAAGAAGAATCTAGTATATTAGTCAGAGAAACAATGATTTGTGGGAAGGTGGGGAAGAACTGCTAGGTATGGAGCACCTGGTGAGCGGTGCTGCTTCTAGAGTTGCACAGGGGGCAACCTCTGGAACATTAGGGGTAACCCAGGAAGCATGAGTAAAGGGGAATACATTATGAAGAGAAGGCTGTCAGTCTTGGTTGGAAACTGTTCCTAACAAGGATAAGGGAAGCAGAGGACTGGGAGGAAAATTAATAACAGGAAAACGATATGCTGAATGTGAAATAAAACTAATAGAGGACTTGCAAAACCAATGAGCCCATCTGTTCCACAAGAGTGCCAGTGTGATGTCACTCAGCAAACTATTTTCCCAAGGGCTCATTTGGGACAGGAAAATGAATGGGCAGGTGTCCTTCCTTGCTGAAATTGTCCCTTCAGGTGGCCAGCCTAGCCTGGCAACTGAAATAGGGCTCAATAAACAGCCTTCAAGAAGAGCATTAGATGATGGTTGCCAAATTTGGAAGGGATAAAGAGTTCCTTAATGATGAGAAATATATATGTATAAAAAAAATTCTTTAATTCTTTTTTTACTTTGCATAGGTCATAGAAAAATGTCTAATGTTGTTCTTATCTGCTGGTGAGCTGAACCCAGTGCATGGTGATTCATGCACAATGGAACCAAATGCTGCCCCATCCTGTACCATCCTCATGACCTGTTGCAGATTGGACAGTTGTGATCCCTAGGGTTTTCAGCAGCTGATTTTTGGAAGTAGATCTCCAGGCCTTTCTTTCTAGTCCATCTTAGTCTGGAAGCTCTGCTGAAACCTGTTCAGCATCACAGCAACACACAAGCCTCCACTGATAGACGGGTGGTGACTGTGTTGAAGATCATTGGTGAGGGATCAAACCCTGGTCTTGCCCATGGAAGACAAGAATTCTACCACTGAACCACCAATACCTCACCAAAGTGCCTAACTGTAGCAAGCATTTAGTATATGTTTACTAAATGAACTTCAAATTGAGGATTAAGTTGGAGATTAAATCTGTCCCGTTGTTACCAAGAAGAACAGGAGAGGTAGTAGAGACCTGACAGCACAGAGACTCTGATGGCCTCATCCTGGGAAATTAGTAGACTGTTGGTTTACTTGTTAACGGTTAAGTACCAGAAAGTTTTAGAAACCAGATTATGGTAATGGAATCAACTGACTAGGAGATCGGACAGTTCTGTCCTGTGTCTTGAAGGAAAAGTTTGAGCTGTTCTTAATAGGCCAAATATACAGAGAAGACTGGATCCTCCATATTACACATTCCATAGCAAGTTTTATAAACTTCTGTTTCAAAGAGTTAAATACCAGTCAGAAAAAATGAAATTTTGAATGACAGCTCATGATTAATAGTGGTCTGAACACATCAATTAGCTCTGTAGCAGTATTTGCTGGTTGTATCTTTTACCATACTTATTCAATCTGTATACTGAGCAAATAATTGAAGGAACTGGACTATATGAACAAGTGTATCTTGGAAGAAGTACGGCCAGAGTGCTCCTTGGAAATAAGGATGGTAAGACATCATCTCACATACTTTGGGCATGTTGTCAGGAGGGATCAGTCCCTGGAGAAGGACATTATGCTTGGTAAAGTAAAGGGTCAGCAAAAAAGAGAAAACCCTTGACGAGATGGATTGACACAGTGGCTGAAACATAGCAATGATTGTGAGGATGGCAGGATCGGGCAGTATTTCATTTTGTTGTACATAGGGTTGCTATGACTCGGAACTGGCTCAACAGCACCTAACAACAACAACTACCTCTGGAACACAATTTTCTCTTGTTTCGTATGTTTCTATAATGATCTCAAATCCCAGAGTGTAGGACACTATTATACTTTCATAGGTATATGCACGCATAATATGAACTTAGAAAAAGGACTGCCTACCTTTGTGAGGCTCTGTAACATTAACTATATGTCATTAGAAACCTGTAAGTCATAAGAAAGTTATTTAGAAAATTTCTGAACTTAGAATAGAAACACAGAAGCAAGTGAAGTAGGTAAAGAACGTAAACAACCTTTGAGTTCACTTTGACACGACATGCTGTGACACAAGAAAATATAAAAATAAAACTAAACAGCCTCCCTAATCTTTAAACTTGAAGAGAAGATGCATCATTAGGCTACTCTCTAACCCTAGAGAAAAAACATACTAACCAGTCTTTTAAGCCTCATTGGCCCTTGTTGTTGGAGGCAAGGTGACAAATTCACATATAAACCCAAGTTTCTGCTCACTCACTGAGAGAAGGCAGAGAAGGAACTGAGAGTCTGTCTGCCATCACCGACCTTGGACCCTAGCTAGAGGGACCTCTGCCAAGTTTGAGCCGTGGCTAAGCCTTCCACCCAAGACCTTTCATTAAAAGCGAAACCCTGAAGTCTAAAGATTTGGACTTTAACCATTGAACTAACATTGTAACTGTAATTGTTAATTCTGATTCTCTGGCTCTAAATGAATGTTGCCTCCCTTGTGTGCCTTGCCGCGACTACCTTGCAATAAACTAAGTGAGTTTATGCATGATACACCTAAGTAGTTTCCTATCAATTTTCTAAGGTTTCTAAAATCCTCCAAAACATCTCTTACAATCAAATTTTACTTTAACTCTATTTTAATAAAATAAATTCAGCCTTATGTCTCATTTAGATAGCTAGAATAGATAAAATGGACTTTCCACTTCAGAAATGAATACCTCAATTATACTATCATTAAAAAATTTGCATAATTTTGATATCTTTGGAGGAAGTAAAATGATCAATTTATTAACATCTTATTTCATGATTTGTATTTATACACTGTCTTGCTATGCTCAAGAAAGCACCTTTAAACTTTTAAAAATTTATTTTACTTTATATTTATTTTTGTATTTATACTTGTGCATACATTATTTCTATTTAAATTTTATAATTATTTTAAGTATTTTTTATTTTATATTACTTACTTTTATTGCCTCAAAAAAGAAAAAGAAAACCAAAACAAACTCATTCCTGTCCAGTAGATTCCAACTCACAGAGACCATATGGTGACCCTACAGGATAGGGTAGAACTGTCCCAGAGAGTTTTCAAGGAGCGCCTGGTAGATTCAAACTGCCAAACTTTTGGTTAGCAGTTGTAGCTCTTAATTACTATGACACCAGGGCTTCCTTTTATTACCTAGTTTCCTGTATAAATATGTGCATTTTCTGGAAAAATAGAAGTTGTTATACTCTTATAATTTATCTTACTGTCATCTCTACTTCTTTCTATGAAGGAAGTCAAGGACCCATACTTTTTCTTACTTCTTTGGCCTCAAGATGCTGAGCCTACTAGAAGTGTTAGCCTGTGTGCTGATAATTCCTAATTTGAAGCCCACCCTTCTCTGCCTGGCTCTCTACCCTTAGAGGATGACCATACAAACTAAACTCAATGGGTTGCCTTGACTGTGAGATTTTGGTAGGGTTCTACTGACGGAAGCAATAAAAGGAGGAGAGATAGAGCTACTAACTTGCTCTCTTCCTGCATTATCTGGCGGTGGTTATATCCCTTCACAACAACAGACCTCACTGGGCAGCCTTTCCTCCACTGTCACAACTCTTATTCAGGTTCTGGTATCTCCCTTTGCCCTACCAAGCCTAGGCACAGTAAAAGCCTCCATTGTGGCTAGATCTAGAATGCCTCGATACCTCTTTTTGGTTTCCTTATTCCTGCCAACTCTTTCTAGGTAGGCCCTTATTACATGTCTTTTTTCATAAAGGGTCTCTGTTTTTCTTCTGGGAACCTGACATTTAAGATGTCTTTGGGTGATAAAATATAAGATAGTGTGGTAGCTATCATGACAGCAGTAGATGCACATTATTGCTTAAATGGAGCCCTAGTGGTGCAGTGGTTAAGTGTTTAGCTGCCAACATAAATGTCAGCAGTTCAAATCACCAGCTGCTCCTTGGAAACACTATGGGGCAGTTCTGCACTATCTTATAAGGTCACTATGAGTTGGAATTAACTTGACGGCAACGGCCTTGGTTTGGTTTTTATTGCTCAAATGCTTTATTTGTTTGGTGGCCTGGTTAGATCGGGGTTTGTTTCACTGGAGTCACTGAAATTCGTTTTTCCCAAGACCCCAGAGCAGTTTGAAAACCATAATTTATTGTATCTTCAACCAAAAATGGCAAGAAATTTATCCCACAAACTCTGTAAAACTGTGCTGCTTGAAATAGTTTGAATGGGGGTTGTAACTTGGATAGTGGTGCTGGGGAATGTGGTGGAGAGAGAGTTGGTTGTAATTCTAGATACAGTAGATGCTGTGGTGGCGGTTTCTGCTGATGTTGTGATGGATTCTGTTGTTGCTGTATTAGTGGGTTCTGTGAAAGTGATGGAGGCTGCTTTTGTGGTAGTGGGTTCTGTGGAAGTGATGGTGCTTATTGTTGTGATAGTGGGTTCTGTGGAAGTGATGGTGGTTGCTGTTGTGGTTATGGGTTCTGAGGAAGTAATGGTGGTTGCTGTTGTGGTTGTGGGTAATGTGAAAGTGGTGGTGCTTGCTACTGTGGTTGTGGGTTCTGTGGAAGTGATGGTGGTTGCTGTTGTAGTAGTGGGTTCTGTGGAAATGATGGTGGTTGCTGTTGTGGTTGTGGGTTCTGTGGAAGTGATGGTGATTGCTGTTGTAGTAGTGGGTTCTGTGGAAGTGATGGTGGTTGCTGTTGTAGTGGGTTCTGTGGAAGTGATGGTGGTTGCTGTTGTGGTTATGGGTTCTGAGGAAGTAATGGTGGTTGCTGTTGTGGTTGTGGGTAATGTGAAAGTGGTGGTGCTTGCTACTGTGGTTGTGGGTTCTGTGGAAGTGATGGTGGTTGCTGTTGTAGTAGTGGGTTCTGTGGAAATGATGGTGGTTGCTGTTGTGGTTGTGGGTTCTGTGGAAGTGATGGTGATTGCTGTTGTAGTAGTGGGTTCTGTGGAAGTGATGGTGGTTGCTGTTGTAGTGGGTTCTGTGGAAGTGATGGTGGTTGCTGTTGTGGTCGTGGGTTCTGTGGAAGTGACAGTGGTTGCTGTTGTGGTTGTGGGTAATGTTAAAGTGGTGGTGCTTGCTATTGTGGTTGTGGGTTCTATGGAAGTGAAGATGGTTCCTGTTGTGGTTGTGGGTTCTGTGGAAGTGATGGTGGCTGCTGTTGTGGGTTCTGTGGAAGTGGTGGTGCTTGCTGTTGTTGTGGTGGTAGCTTCTGTAAAAGTGGTGATAGCTGCCGTTGTGGCAGTGGTAGCTTCTGTAGAAGTGGTGATAGCTGCTGTTGTGGTGGTGGTGGGTTCTGTAGTGGTAGTGGTTGTAGTTGTAGCTGTGGTGGTTGTTATTATTTGGGGTTTAAGGTTAGGGAAATGAGGGTAAATAGGAAGATGTACAGGAATAAAAGCAAGTGGAGGTCTTGGCACCCTAATAGGTATTGGAGGATAGGGTCTTGGTTGGAAAGGTGGATTTGGATAACTTGGAAAAGGTTGAGGTCGTCTAATAAGTACCAATCGAAGAGGTTGTCTAATAGGTACCAATGGAAGAGGTTGAGATGGAATTCTCACTGGGCCCAAAGGAGGAGGAGGTGGTGGTGGAACTTGCCCTGGGATAAATGGAAGAGGAGGTGGAGGAGGAGGTAGTGGTGGAACTTGCCCTGGGCTAGAGGGAGGAAGAGGTGGTAATAGAATGCGCCCAGGGAAGAAGGGAGGAGGAAGTGGTAGAATACGTCTTGGGCCAGACTGAAGAGGAAGACGTGATGAACCCCATCTTGGCCTGAAGGTCAAAGGAGGTGGTGGCAGCTGACCATGTAGGTATGGTCCCCTGGCGACTCTTTGACTCTCACTGGGCTGTGGAGATAATAAAACAAACAAAAAGCAAGTTTTGTAAATTGGAACATTTAAAGTTCAAACATTAGTATACACACTTTCTTAAATTGTTTAGTCATATAGTCCATTGAGAAAATACTTCAGAAAAATGAAAAAAATACGGAACTTCCCTTCCCTTCTGGAAGTTTGGGCATCCAATGAAAATCAGGCTAGTATAAAATGCAAAAAAAAAAAAAAAAAAAAAATGAAACCTTTGCTACCTGACCTACAGATTTTAAGAAGGGGCCAAACAACCTCAATTGCCCATAAAAGAGACCACCAGCTTTGAAAGGAACATCAAAGGGGATAAATGAGCCAATAGGATTACCTGTGAAATTCTTTTATTTCTCCCCATTCCAAGAATTCAGTGAGATTTTGGATTCTGAACCTTTTGTTAATTGTGTAAGTATTTACTGAGTAACTACTATATACAACATAACTTTCAAGAGGCTAAGGAAAACAGATTGAAGACATGAGCTATGCCTTACACGAGTCTGAAATCTAGAAGGGGATATAATCCCCCAAACTACAATACAAGGCAATGCAATTAAAAAGTCTGTAGAGTGTGTCGGTTAAGACGAAAACACTGAAGTCTGTTTGCTAGAGCCAGTCCTTCTGCTACTGCATGGTAGCTGGGTGAGTTGCTTACACTCTCTATGCCCCATTTCTTCATTTCTAAAATGGTTCTAGATAAAGAGGTTGAACCGATAGAAAAAAAAAATTTTTTTTTTTCTATCATAGAGAGGTTGATAGGATTATATATCATTTGTGTGAAGTTCTTAGACATAGTAGATACAATAAGATGTAGTAAGGGATCTCTATATATTTTAGCTACCATTTTGTACTCTCTTATTAACAAGTATGGTGACTTGTAGATCGTAGTAGTTCAGAAAATAATTAATAAATAGTGCAAAAGAAATCTAGAGGTGAGAGTAATTTAGAGGAAAAGTTTAATTTTGGGCAAGAGTAAGGTTTAAGAACTGATTCATAGAGAAGGTAGCATTTGAAATGAGGCTTAAATCACAAGTCGAGTTGAAATATCAAGGAGGAAGCCAGATTAAGAAAATATCATAAGCAAGTGAATAGGGACAGAAAACTATAAATCTTGTTCTAGGAACAGTCAGGAGACAAATTTGCCTGGACCAAAGCTTAGGGAGGTATAAAATACCAGTAACTCTCTTGCTACCTCAACTCCTTGTTTCTGTGTCTATCATAATTGCCCTTAGAAACATCAAACTTTTGGGTAAACTGTATATGAACTACCTTTTCTACTCCTACTTTCAGGCTGGTGAATATTGCTGGAGAATGCCACAAAACCATGAGCATTTGAAACACTGCAGGTGGGAAGGATTTGGAATAGTGGGAAGAAATAACATGGAAAATGGCACACTTTAGAGCTAGCCGCTAACCTCCACTTAAATCATTTCTATCTTTCCTATTCTCTTAGGACAACTTCTCACCAAGTAGCCTCCCTTCCCTTACCAGCCAAAGGAAGTGAACTCTATAACCCTGTAAAAATGATGAAAATGCCTTATTAAAGGGGTCTGCATCTTGACTGGAAACTCTGGTGGTATAGTGGTTAAGTGCTACAGCTGCTAACCAAAAAGTCGGCAGTTCGAATCTACCAGGGGCTCCTTGGGAACTCTATGGGGCAGTTCTACTCTGTCCTATAGGGTTGCTATGAGTCAGAATTGACTTGATGGGAACGGGTTTGGGTTTTTTTTGGTACATCTGGACTAATTTTCTTTAAAAGAGTACGCTTATTGGGAACACACACACACAAAAAAAGAAAAAAACTATTTTGAGTTTCATTTTTCTTATTTGTTAAAAAAGGTTAATAATACTTGTCACATTACACTGCTATGGGTATTAAATACTATACCTTTGTAATATACATTCTGGCATAGATTAAGTGCTCAAAAATTGGTAGATTTTAATATTATTATTACAGAGCCTGCCTAAACCCTGGAAGTCAACTACACTGAAGCCCATTTGCTTGCTCATTCTTCATTCAACTAATATTGAGGGCTTATCTCATGTTAAGCTCCATACTAAGTATTGGAGTGTCCCAAATACTTGTGTGGCCTTTCAGGAGAGGCTACAGAGCATGGTATAGTGTAAATGTACAAGTGTGAGTCATTACTTTGTATATCAATCCTAGATAGCTCCAATCTCATAAAAGGCAATCTTTTCAGATATGCTGAAAGTTCTACATGTAAAGTCACATCATTTGCTCTTGGAAATTCCGCAAAGATTTAGGCTAACATCTTCCCATGAGGCAATTCAGAGAGCAAAAAAATTGTTAACAGGGCTAATTATGTTTGAGGATTATTTTCTGAAAGAATAATTAATTCTACTATGAGGGAACCCTAGTGGCGTAGTGGTTAAGTGCTAGGGCTGTGAACCAAAGGGTCAGCAGTTCAAATCCACCAGGCGCTCCCTGGAAACTCTATGGGGCAGTCCTACTCTGTCCTATAGGGTCGCTATGAGTCAGAAACAACTCGACAGCACTGGGTATTTTTTTTTTTTAATGAGAAATCCATGTTATTCAGGACAAGGAATCCTCTTCTTATATAAATGATTATATACTCTTTCAAAAGGAAAAAATTTAGGTTGCGCTTGTCTTGCACTTGTAGTAAAAACGTGCCATTAATTCAAGCCTTGAGTTACAATATTGAAGGATTCTGTGGAGGAAAAGATACAATTTTTTTAAATTGAAAATTCAATATTGAATCATTTTATGGGGAAAATATGCAATCAGGACATGTTGATAATTACTGGTGATTGGAATATGAAAGCTGGAAACATAGAAGAGGGATTTGGTAGTTGGAAAATATGGCCTTGGTGATAGAAACGATGCCGGAAATCATGTGACTGAATTTTGCAAGACCAACAACTTCTTCATTGCAAATACCTTTTTTCACCAACATAAAGGGCAACTATACACATTGACCTCATCAGATGGAATACACAGGAATCAAATTGACTACATCTGTGGAAAGAGATGATGGAAAACCTCAATATCATCTGTCAGAATAAGGCCGGTGGCTGACTACGATTTAGACCATCAATTACTCATAAGCAAGTTCAAGCTGAAACTAAAGAAAATTATAACAAGTCCACAAGATCCGAAGTATGACCTTGAGTATATCCCACCTGGATTTATAGACCATCTCAAGAATAGATTTGACCCATTGAGCACTAATGACCGAAGACCAGACGGCTTGTGAAATGACATCAAGAACATCATATATGAAGAAAGCAAAAGGTCATTGAAAAGACAGGAAAGAAAGAAAAGACTTAAATGAATGTCAGAAGAGACTCTGAAACTTGCTTTTGAACACAGAGTAGCTAAAGCAAAAGGAAAAAATGATGAAATGAAAGAGCTGAACAGAAGATTTCAAAGGGCAGCATGAGAAGAGAAAGTAAAGTATTATGATGACATGTGCAAAGACCTGGAGATAGAAAATCAAAAAAGAAGAATATGCTTAGCATTTCTTAAGTTGAAAGAACTGAAGAAAAAATTCAAACCTCCAGTTGCAATACTGAAGGATTCTACGGGAAAAATATTAAATGGCACAGGAAGCATCAAGAGAAGATGAAAGAAATATACAGAGTCACTATACCAAAAAGAATTAGTTGACGTTCAACCACTTCAGGAGGTAACACAAGATTAGGAACCAATGGTACTGAGGGAAGAAGTCCAAGCTGTACTGAAGGCACTGGTGAAAAACAAGCCTTGGGGAATTGACAGAATACTAATTGAGATGTTTCAACAATCAGATGCAGCCCTGGAAGTGCTCACTTGTTTAGTCCAAGAAATTTGGAAGACAGCTACCTGGCCAAATGACTGGAAGAGATCCATATTTATGCTTATTCTGAAGAAAGGTGATCAAACCAAGTGTGGAAATTATCAAACAATGTCATTAATATCACAAGCAAGCAAAGTTTTTCTGAAGATCATTCAAAAGCAGTTGCAGAAGTTCCAAACTGGATTTAGAAAAGGATGTGGAAAGAGGGATGTCATTGCTGATGTCAGATGGATCCTAGCTGAAAGCAGAGAATACCAGAAAGATGTTTACCTGTGCTTTATTGACTATGCTAAGGTATTCAACTATGTGGATCATAACAAACTATGGATAACATTGCAGAGAATGGGAATTCTGGAACACTTAATTGAGCTGATGAGGAATCTGTACATGGATCAAGAGGACGTTGTTCAAAAAGAGCGACTGTGCATGATTTAAAGTGAGGGAACATGTGCGTCAGAGTTTTATCTTTTGCAAAACCTATTCAATCTGTATTCTGAGGAAACAATCTGACAAGCTGGACTATATGAAGAAAAACAGGGCATCAGGACTGGAGGAAAACTCATTGACAACCTGCATTATGCAGATGACACAACCTTGCTTGCTGGAAGTGAAAAGGACTTGAAGCACTTACTGATGAAGATCAGAGACCACAGCCTTCAGAATGGATTGCACCTCAACATAAAGAAAACAAAAATCCTCACAACAGGGCTAATAAGCAACATCATGATGAATGGAGAAAGGATTGAAGCTGTTAAGGATTTCATTTTACTTGGATCCACAATCAACACCCATGGAAACAGCAGTCAAGAAATCAGAAGATGCGTTGCTTTGGGCAAATCGGCTGCAAAAGACCTCTTTAAAGTGTTGAAAAGCAAAGACGTCACCTTGAGGACTAAGGTGCGCCTCAACCAAGCTGTGGTGTTTTCAATTGCCTCATATGTGTGAGAAAGCTGGGCAATGAATAAGGAGGACAGAAGAATTTATGCCTTTAAATTGTGGTGTTGGTGAAGAATATTGATGGCACCTAACAAAAACAGTGTTCTTATATCTTTCTCAAGATTGGTACTTTGTCTGAGGCTCCTTAAAAGTTGGTTAGCCTTGGGATCAATCAGAATTACCTTTACTATTGTCTTTGAGAAGTATTCTAACACACAAAGTTATATCTCATTTAACCCCAAATTCTCCAAGTTTACTTGCACATACAACTTCCTTTATCTTCTAATCTATTAACAGTTTTGAAATATCTGAGCTACAGTTTATTAAAGTGGCCAGAAAAACCATATTTGTTACAATGCTTTAGGTAATGTTATACAAAAATAACCAAATGGTTTATTCTAGTGTGATAAAATTTGATATTAATTGTAATCACTGACTTAAGATATTTTTATTTGATGAATGAGTTACGGATAAATTTACCCTAAAAATCTCTTTATATACTTCATGAAATTATAACACAATAGTTGTTGTTGTTAAGTGCCATTGAGTGGGCTCCAACTCACAGTAACCCTATGTACTACAGAGTGAAACACTGCGCTGTCCTGTGCCATCCTCACAATCTTTGTTATGCTTGAGCCCATTGTTGCAGCCATTGTGTCAATCCATCTCATTGAGGGTCTTTGTTTTCGCTAACCCTCCTCTACTTTACCAAGCATGATGCCCTTCTCCAGGGACTGGTCCCTCCTGATAACATGTCCAAAGTACATGAGATGAAGTCTCGCCATCCTTGCTTCTAAGGAGCATTCTGGTTGTACTTCTTCCGAGACAGATTTGTTTGTTCTGGCAGTCCATGGTATATTCAGTATTCTTCTCCAACATCATAATTCAAAGGCATCAATTCTTCTTCGGTCTTGCGTATACATTGTCCAGTTTTGGCTTACATGTGAGGTGACTGAAAATGCCATGGCTTGGGTCAGGCTCACCTTAGTCCTTAAAGTGATGTCTTTGCTTTTTAACACTTGAAAGAGGTCTTTTGCAGCAGATTTGGCCAGTGAAATGCATCGTTTTATTTCTTGACTGCTGCTTCCATGGGCATTGATTGTGGGTCCAAGTAACACAAAATCCTTGACGATTTCAATCTTTTCTCCATTTATTATGATGTCACTTATTGGTCCAGTTGTGAGGATTTTTATTTTCTTTATGCTGAGGTACAATCCATCCTGAAGTTTGTATTCTTTGATTTTTATCAGTAAGTTTTTCAAGTCCCCTTCATTTTCAGCAAACAAGGTTGTGTTGTCTGCATATTGCAGGTTGTTAATGAGTCTTCCTTCAATCCTGATGCCCATTTTACTTCATACAGTCCAGCTTCTCAAATTATTTGCTCACTATACAGATCGAATCAGTACGGTGAAAGGATACAACCCTGACACACACCTTTCCTTACTTTAAACCACACAGTATCTCCCTGTTCTGTTTGAATGACTGCCTCTTTTTCTATGTTTGTTTTTGTCATGAGCATAATTAAACGTTCTGGGATTCCCATTCTTCTAAATGTTGTCCATAAATTGTTATGATCCACACAGTCAAATGCCCCTGCTTAGTCAATAAAATACAGGCAAACATCTTTCTGGTATTCTCTGCTTTCAGCCAAGGTCCATTTGACATCAGCAATGATATCTCTGGTTCCACATTCTCTTCTGAAACTGGCTTGAATTTCTGGAAGCTTCCTGTCGATGCACTGCTGCAATCACTTTTGAATGATCTTTAGCAAAAGTTTACTTGTGTGTGATATTAGTGATATTGTTTGATATTTCCACATTTTGTCGTATCACCTTTCTTTGGAATGGGCACAAATATGGATCTCTTTGAGTCAGTTTGGCCATGCATCTGTCCTCTAAACTTCTTGGCATAGACGAGTGAGCACCTTCTGCACTGCATTGACTTGTTGAAACATCTCAATTCATGTTTGTCAATTCCTGGAGTCTTGTTTTTCACCAATGGCTTCAGTGCAGCCTGGACTTCTTTCTTCAGTACCATTGGTTATTGATCATATGCTACCTCCTGAAATTGTTGACCCAATTATTTTTAGTACAGTGACTCTGTGTGTTCCTTCCATTTTCTTTTGATGCTTCCTTCATCATTTAATATTTTCCCCATAGAATCCTTCAGTATTGCAACTCGAGGCTTGAATTTTTTCTTCAGTTATTTCAGTTTGAGAAATGCCAAGCATGTTCTTCTGGTTTGGTTTTCCAATTTCAGGTCTTTTCACATTTCATTATAATACTTTGCTTTTTCTTCTCAACTCGTCCTTTGGAATCTTCTCTTCAGCTCTCTTACTTCATTATTGCTTCCATTCACTTTAGCCACTCTAACATTCAAGAGCAAGTTTCAGAGTCTCTTCTGACATTCATTTTGTTTTTTTCTTTTTCTCCTGTTTTTTTAATGATCTCTTGCTTTCTTTATGTATGATGTCCTTGATGTCATTCCACAACTCATCTGGTCTTCGGTCATTAGTGTTCAATGTGTCAAATCTGTTTTTGAGATGGTCTGTAAATTCAGGTGGGATGTGCTCAAGATCATTCTTTGGCTCTTGTGGTCTTGCTCTAATTTTCTTCACCTTCAATTTGGACTTGCATGTGAGCAGTTGATGATCTGTTTCGCTTTCGGCTCTTGGCCTTGTTCTGATTGATGATATTGAACTTTTCCATTGTCTCTTTCCACAGATACAGTCGATTTGATTCCTGTGTATTTCATCTGGCATTGTCCACGTATGTAGTCATCGTTTATGTTGTTGAAAAAAGGTATTTGCAATGTAGAAATTGTTGGTCTTGCAAAATTCTATCATTTGATCTCCGGCATCATTCCTATCACCAAGGCCATATTTTCCAATCACCAGTAATTATCAGTGCATCTGGATTGCATGTTTGATAAATTTCAGACTGCAGAAATTGATAAAAATCTCCAGTTTCTTCATTTTTGGTCTTAGTGATTGGTGGGTAAATTTGAATAATAGTCATATTAACTGGTCTTCGTTGTAAAAAATTTTTTTTTGTTGTTGTAGGCATATGGATATTATCCCATTACTGAAAGCATTATGGTGGTGTAGTGGTTAAGAGCTACAGCTGCTAACCAAAAGGCTGGCAGTTAGAATTTACCAGATGCTCCTTGGAAACCGTATGGGGCAGTTCTAGTCTGTGCTATAGGTTTGCTATGAGTTGGAATCAAAGTTCGGTATTGTACTTCAGGACAGATTTTGAAATGTTCTTTTTGATGATGAATGTGACACTGTCCCTCTTCAAATTGTCATTCCAGGCTAAGTAGAACATATGATCATCTGATTCAAAATGTCCAGTAACAATCCATTTCAGCTCACTAATGCCTAGAAATTGATCTTTATGCCCTCCATTTCATTTTTATGACTTAAAATTTTCCTGGATTCATGCTTGGTACATTCCATGTTCTGATTATTAATGGCTGTTTGCAGCTGTTTTTTCTCTTTTTGAGTTATGCCACTTCAGCAAACGAAGGCCCCAAAACCTTGACTCCATCCACATCATTAAGGTCAACTGTACTTTGAGGAGGCAGCTCTTAATTAGTAGTCTTTTGAGTGCCTTCCAACCTGAGGGGTCATCTTCCAGCACTGTATCAGTGTTCAACTGTTATTCCTAAGGTTTTTGCTGGCTAATTTTTCCAGAAGTAGACTTACAGTTCCTTTTTCCTAGTCTGTCTTAGTCTGAAAGCTCAGCTGGAAGCTGTCCACCGTGGGTGACCCTTCTGGTGTTTGAAATAGCTTAGCTTCCAGAATCACAGCAACATGTAAGCCACCATAGTATAACAACCTGACAGAGAAGTGCTGGTATGTCATAGGGTCTGGAAAAGGTCTGGGATAGGGTCTGGAAAAGTTTATTTTTAATAAGTCAGGTATTTCTGTTACAGATGTCCCATGGAATGAAACACTGATCTACATTAACTTTTTATACATGAGAATCTGAGCAGGAAGAAAATATACAACTTTTCCAAAGATATTTGTAGAAATGTTATTAAATACACCAGGACAATATTGTTACTTTGTCTGCCTGTATTATTGCTAGAATCTGTTGACATATATTTGTTTATTCTGTAATGTAAACTGATTCCTAACTGGTTTCTCTCAGGCAGACACTATGAAATGAAGATCCCATCTTTGAAGATCCCAGTTTTGAATTCAGCACAGGTATTTCTGTGTCAGGAGTCCCTGAGTAGTGAAAAAGTTAACATGCTTTCTAATATTAAAGTCTTTACAATTATTTTCAATAAAACTATTGTATGATTAGAGATTCTTGTATTGATACATCAAGTTATCCTCTTACCAAATTAACCTTGAAGCTACCTAGCCTTAAAAAAATGAATTAAGCTTAAATTTTATTTTCTGAAAGTTTGACTAGTTCTTTTGAAGAAGAAGAACAAGAACAAGAAGGGGTATTTCTAGGTAAAAGGTAGCTCTCCCAGATTCAACCTGGCTTCTGTCCTTCTCAGGCCCTGGGTCACTGTCCCTGACCAGATGGTTAGTCATACATAAATGGGAAAGAAAAAGAAAATAAGATCAAGTCCATATTGATTGACAGCTCAGCACTATACTTTTATGTATTAGACAACATTGCTGGTATCAAATTTTTGTTCGAAGTTATGATTTACAAGAAATATGTCAACAGTGTTTAGGACTGAGGGAACTTACCGTGAAACATGTAATAAGGGCCGACAGGCCCAGGATGAAAGTTAATTTTTTCATTCTTTAACGTTGCTCCTGAAAGCAGGCCAATGATTGTTCATGGTTAGTCAAATTGATCAACATTACTTTCTTAATTTAAAATAAAAGTTTTGAAATAATTCTAGGATATGTGATATAATATGATGAAGCAGTTACGTTATAGCATTTTAATGATATGCTTGACATTTTGGGGGAATGGAAATAGCATAATATGTCCAGTAATGTTGTTTTTGATATTTTATAACAAAATGATGATACTTATTCTATTTCATGAAAAGTAATTCTGAGGTAATAGTTCAAATGCAATTTGAAAATGCAAGTATCTTTGGAAAACTTTGTTGCCTCCAGTAGTGACTATTTTAAAAAGATATAATTTATTTGGGTGTACAATTTGGTATGTTTGTTTAAAAATAGTCAAAAATTAAAAACTTTTGTAGATTTGTGACCTGTAAACTATCCATGTTACTTGACTATTATTTGTGAAAAATAGCCTTTTAGTACAATCGTATAAAAATATAAAAAGGAATCCATCTGTTAGATTTATCTGAAGGCAAAAGAACTGTGCAACGTGTCTTTTCTTTAACATCACTCTAAACCCATTGCCATTGAGTCAATTCCAACTCATAGCTCTAACTCATATCCACCCTGTAAGGACAGAGTAGAAGTGCCCCATAGGATTTCCAAGGCTGTAAATTCTTATGGGAGCAGACTGCCACATCTTTCTCCCACAGAGTGGACTGCCAATCTTTCAGTTAGCTGAGGGCTTTAACCATTGTGTCATCAGGGCTCCTTAGCATCACTCTGCTAAGGTGTTATTATCTTTCTTTATGTATTTATTTTTCCAAAATGATTCCCAATTATATTCCATCAGTGTCTGAATTAGGAAAGAGAGGTTTTGTCCTTAATTTGATTGTAATTTCAATACTACATCACAAGAACATGGCAACCTGTGTTCTTGGAAGTTATTCAAGCACCATCCTGCTGACAGGTTGCCTTGGGGTCAATGTGATATCTGTCATCTATATTAGCCTTGACTGTGATATCAGAAAAGAGGTCTATGGATTCAAAAGTTGTAGTGCATGCAGCCACCCCCTTAAAATTACTTTTTCTCATATACTTTCCTAAAGCAGTTTACAAGTATGTATATTAAAAACTCAACCAAACTGCAAACAAGAGAAATGCAAATAGATCTTTATGTGCATCTTAAAGACGCTTTTACTAATGACAAAATTTATTGTTGTTTGCTGCAATACAGTTGCTGCAACTAAAGAGGGCCCCAGGAATAATGGATTGGACCATTAAAATATATCAGCAGAGAAGACCATTAAAATACATCAGCAGAAAAGAGTCTATAGATTGGATGTAAATTGTTTAAATAATCAACATGAATGCTCTTCCTGACACTCTTTGAAGAAAGTTTAAAGATTGGGCAACCTTCTGAGATTTTTAGATAGAAAGACTATTCCTATTAAAAGCCACGAGATTGATATGCTTGAGAATCTGAGCAAAAATTAGAATTCAAAAGTCAAAATCCTTACATTTATATTTCTAAGTACCTACCTTGGTAGGAGATTCTTGTTTGGAATAATGAAACTGTTGCTCAATAGTACTAGATACTCAGTTTACAGATCCCAATTTGAAAATTCAAGAGGAAAAATGAAGTTCCGCAGAACAACCTCTCCTCTTAAATACCTCTGACTGGGTTTCTATTGGTGTTAAGAGAAAGGTCTGAGAGAGGGTAAACTTCTGGATGGATTCTTTACTGAAACAAAGAAATGATAGTTGCAGTTGCCAGTTTGGCAGCTTCATATATAGAAGTATGTTCCAGTCACTGCCTACCAGTCTTTGGGGAAGCACGCAGAATGTTCTAATACAGTGGTTTTCAAACTTGACTCCACATTACGATTACCTGAGGAGCTTTTAAAAATTCCAACCCTCAATTCTTACCCAAACCACCCACTGCCATCGACCCCAACCAATTTATCAGAATCTAGGAGGGAGGAAGACAGGGAAAACTAGATTTTAAAACTCCCAAGTGATTCCAAAGTGAAACCTTCTTTGACAGTTGTAATATATTGTAAGTTTAATGGTCTTGGTAAAATGGTGTAGATTCTTTCCAGTATTCCATCTTTATTGTACAGAAAAAAAAAGGTCTACCAGATGCCCTTCTGCCTCAGGTTCAGTTAATGGGACCATCATTATTCTTTTTAAGCATTCACAATGTTACTGGATACCTTTGTTTATATTAAAATTGAATATATTCTATTAGAACTTAAAAAATTAAAATGAAGTTTGCATTTATCTTTAAAATGAACTGAAACTGATACTTTTAAAGTATTATTTTTGTGAATCTGGTGGAGCTGACCAACATAGAGATAAGATATAACCACTTAGATAGATTGTATTTTCCATGTCGCGATTATTGCACCTTGTCATGATTGGCTCCATACAGAGAAACGCAAACATTCTTTTGGGACCATTTTGCTGTATGTGGTTGCTTCCCTGCTATTCTTTTAGTTTTCTTTGCTTATCATTAAAGAATGAATATTTGATCTTTGAACAATCTGATTTTTGGTTGTAGTTTATTATTAGGGTTCTGGGGTTGATGTCTGGACGTATGTAACAGGATTGACATGCATTTAATAAAAGTTGGCTTATATTTGGGAAGAAGAATTTTGAAGAAAGGTAAAAGGAGGCATTTGAAGTAAATGCCTTGTCTTAGCTTTGGAGACAAGAAGAAAGATCTAGTGGTGGGAGAAGGATAATTCAGAAACAGAGCCCTTGTAATTTCTTAATCTTAATTTGATATTTGTTTTGAAATGTGTAATTTTATTTGAAGGTACTTTGAAAATGAATTTGAGCACTTAAAATGTCAAATGTAACACTGCTGGTGGGAATGTCAAATGGTACAACCACTTTGGAAATTGATTTGGCACTTTCTTAAAAAGCTAGAAATAGAACTACCATATGATCCAGCAATCCCACTCCTTGGAATATATCCTAGAGAAATAAGAGCCTTTACACGAACAGATATATGCACACCCATGTTTACTGCAGCACTGTTTACAATAGCAAAAAGATAGAAGCAACCAAGGTGCCCATCAACACATGAGTGGATAAATTATGGTATATTCACACAATGGAATACTACACAACGATAAAGAGCAGTGAGGAATCTGTGAAACATTTCATAACACGGAGGAACCTGGAAGGCATTATGCTGAGTGAAATTAGTCAGTTGCAAAAGGGCAAATAATGTATAAGACCACTATTATAAGAACTTGAGAAATAGTTCAAACTGAGAAGAAAACATTCTTTTGTGGTTACGAGAGGGGGGAGGGAGGGAGGGTGGGAGAGGTACATTTACTAATTGGATAGTAGATAAGAACTACTTTAGGTGAAGGGAAAGACAGCACACAATACAGGGGGGCTCATCACAACTGGAC
Source organism: Elephas maximus indicus (assembly GCF_024166365.1). Lineage (NCBI taxonomy): Eukaryota > Metazoa > Chordata > Mammalia > Proboscidea > Elephantidae > Elephas > Elephas maximus. Next base: position 87,607,609 of record NC_064823.1, read on the forward strand.
TAAACCAAAAGCAAAGGAGTTTCCTGAATAATCTGAATGCTTCGAAGGCCAGCGTAGCAGGGGCAGGGGTCTGGGGACCATGGTTTCAGGGGACATCTAAGTCAATTGGCATAATAAAATCTATTAAGAAAACATTCCACATCCCACTTTGAAGAGTGGCATCTGGGGTCTTAAACGCTAGCAAGCAGCCATCTAAGGTGCATCAATTGGTCTCAACCCACTTGGAGCAAAGGAGAATGAAGAACACCAAGGTCACACGATAACTAAGAGCCCAAGAGACAGAAAGGGCCACATGAACCAGAGACTACATCAGCCCGAGCCCAGAAGAACTAGATGGTGCTCAGCTACAACTGATGACTGCCCTGACAGGGAACACAACAGAGAACCCCTGAGGGAGCAGGAGAGCAGTGGGATGCAGACCCCAAATTCTCATAAGACCAGACTTAATGGTCTGACTGAGACTGGAAGGACCCTGGTGGTCATGGTCCCCAGACCTTCTGTTGCCCCAGGACAGGAACCATTCCTGAAGCCAACTCTTCAGACATGGATTGGACTGGACAGTGGGTTGGAGAGGGATGCTGGTGAGGAGTGAGCTTCTTGGATCTGCTGAACACTTGAGTCTATGTTGGCATCTCCTGCCTGGAGGGGAGATGAGAGGGTGGAGGGGGTTAGAAGCTGGCAAAATGGATATGAAAAGAGAGAGTGGAGGGAGGGAGCGGGTTGTCTCATTAGGGGAGAGTAATTGGGAGTATGTAGCAAGATGTATATGGGTTTTTGTGTGAGAGACTGACTTGAATTGTAAACTTTCACTTAAAGCACAAAAAAAAAAAAAAAGTCAAATGTAGTGAAAATGCTTACTAATGTTCCTGTAGTCAATGACTACCTGAACTTCTTAAAGGATGATAAAATACAATGAGGTACATTGGGTTAAGTAAATATATTGTGCCTATCACCAGTATCTGAGCAATATGAATAGATACACACTTTATGTTGATTAGCTCATTTCATACTCACAACTTTTTTCAATTTATATTATTAAATTTGGGTTTGCCATGAGTCAGAATCAACTTGATGGTAACAAGGAACAACAAGATTTTCCACATTACCAATTAGAAAATGGTTCATAGAGAGGTCAAGTAATTTGCTCAAGTCCACATGGAGAGTTAAGATAGGAATTAACCATAAATTTGTCATGTTTCATGGCTGAAATTCTTTCTTACTGTGCTATTTTGTCTCCCCAAAGCAGCTGATCTTCAATATTTTAACTAATATTTATTATAACACCATTTATTCAAGTGTAGATGCAAACCATTAGTGATATGAGAAATAAATTTAGGAAATAAAAAAATTAATAAATAAAATAGCAAATGGGATTTAAAGAATGGGAGAACAGAATAGAAAAGAAAATATGAGATTGTATGACATAACTATTTTTTTCAGGAAATATTTTATGACTATATATGTGTATGTATACTGGGTTATGATATAAAATATATGTCTTCTGTGTAGTAGTAATAGTTAAAAAAACTGTGAAAGCCTTTTTTGATAGGGTAGTTGAATGATTGTGTGTGGAATTGAAGTCATGTAGCCTAAATTCAAATTCTAATTCCCTTCCTCATTATCTGTGTTTTTATGGCCAGTTACTTAATTAAATTGTGCCTCAACAACCCCATCTACAAAATAAGATAGTAATAATTCTACTTCATAGAGTTGATCTCAACATTTAAATGAGATAGTACATATAAAAGCCTGACCCATGTGACTAGCAAATGTTAGTCTTTCAATAGGAATTCATCACTTTATTCTTTCAATTTTTAAATTATCCTAGTAATTTAGGATAGTTGAGTCTGTAGTAACTAGGGGATAACCAAAAAACCAAGCCCACTGCCGTCGAGTCTATTCCGACTCATAGCAACCCTACAGAAGAGGGGTAGAATTGCCCCATAGAGTTTCCAAGCAGCGCCTGGCGGATTCAAACTGCCGACCTTTTGGTTAGCAGCGATAGGACTTAACCATTATGCCACCAGGGTTTCCAATTAAGGGATAAAGCAAGTTTAAATTTAAAAACTGATTTAAAGGCTTTTGGTGTTAATGGGGGAATTGAGCTGGAATTGATCTTAAACTACTGAGTTTTCTTTACCTTTTCTTATAATTGCCAATGATTTCATGTAGTTGACAACTAGAACTCATGTACAATTTATTAGTTTGCTGACAATTTTTGACACAATTCTATTGCTGAATCTTTATATGACACAGGAAATCTTCTATTTTTAAGTGAATACTGGACACTTCATGAATTGTCACCCTCCCAAGTAATACACGCATTTGGGGAAAAAGATAAGGAACTTTTCTTTCTGCTTAGTTCCGTAAATTGTTTTTATGCCAAGATATATTTTCAGCCGAAGTGTGATTTATAGGCATAATGGATCACTGACTGTGAAGGACACAAAATGAACATTATCAAAATTGAAACAATTTCTACATGGGCCACTGCCAACAAAGGATTAGAGTGTCAGAAGCAGGAAGAAACAAAATGTCTTTTAAAAACAAAACTTGTTATTCAAGTGAAATCTTAATTAAAACCTGGCTTTACAAGATCCTAACTTGACCCTTACTAGAATAATATATAACATAGAAATTGTTACTTTTCACAGGAAATTCAAGTTGCTGTTGGAGTTTCACTGTTTTTTGTGAATAAAATGAATGGATAAAAAGATTAAAGAAAAAAAAATCTGTATTTCCCCAAATTGGAGTCCCAGTGGTGCAGTGGTTAAGAGCTTTGGTGAGCTACAGCTGCTAACCATAAAGGTGGGCAGTTCAAATCCACCAGTCACTCTTTGGAAACCTTATGGGGCAGTTCTACTGTGTCCTATAGGGTTGCTGTGGGTCAGAATTGACTCGACGGCAGCAGTGTATTTTTAAAAATTTTTTTACCTGAATTAAGGTCAGTGATTTATCTTTCTTCTTTGTTTTATTAGCCTTTTTCTCCTTTTAGTTTCTTGCATTAAATATTACATATATATATATTTCAGGCTATGTTTGAAAATAAATTTAAAATTGTTAACTTATTGCTGGATTGAGCTTTTCATATTATGAAATGTGCCTTTTTATCTCTGGTAATACTTTCTGTCTTCGGAACTATTTTGTATGCTATTAAAAAAAAAAAATTTAGCATCCTTTTGGATAGTGTTTGCATGATAAATTTTTTTCCCATTCTTTTCTTTCAATCATTCTGTGCATGATTAAGTAGAAATTCTCGTAGCAAATATGTAATTTTAAAAAATTAAGTCTAACAATCTTTGTCTTTTAATTAGAGAATCTAGTCTAGTTACATTTAATGTAAACTGATATTTTGTATTTAAATTTGTCATCTTACTATTCATTTTTTATATGCCCCATCTGTTCTTTTTTTTTTTTTTGCCTCCTTTTGGATTGATCAGGTGATTTAAAAAAATAATTTTATTTTTTCTATTCATTTCTTAGTGATACATTGTCTTATTATTATTTTATTGAGTATCCTATAGATTAAAACATGCATTTTTGATTTATTAAAGCCTTACCCTGAGTGGTGCAACAAATTAAGTTCCGGCCTTATGCTGGGTGGTGCAAATAGCAAAGTACTTGGCTACTAACTGAAAGGATGGCAATTCAAATTTACCCAGAAGTGTCTCAGAAGAAAGGATTGGTGATCTACTTCTGAAAGATCTCAGCCATTGAAAACCCTAGGGAGCACAGTTCTATTGTGAAACACATGGGGGGGGATCATAAGTCAGAATCAACTGGACAGCAGCTGTTTTTTTTTTTTTTTTAATTTTAACTTCTACCACCTGTCAGTTTATCATACTGTTGTGGCTTGTATGTTGCTGTGATGCTGGAAGCTATGCCATCAGTATTTCAAATACCAGCAGTCAATGTTATGGATTGAATTATGTTCCCCCAAAATATATGTTGTAAATTCTAACCTCCACGTCTGTGGTTATAATCCCATTTGGGATTGGATTTTCTTTGCCATGTTAATGTGGCAGGATTAGTGTAGGGTGTATTTTGAGTTAATCTCTTTTGAGATATAAAAGAGATTAAACAAATAAGCAGAGGGGAGAAGAGGTAAGAGATTCCAAGACACATGGAGATCTCCAATGAATCAGGAAGCAGAAGCTGAAGAGAAAAGGACCTTCCTCCTGCTCTGACAGAGAGAAAGCCTTCACCTAGAGCTGGCACCTACCTGAATTCAGACTTCTAGACTCCTAAAATGTGAGAAGATAAATTTCTGTTTGTTAAAGCCATCCACTTGTGGTATTTCTTTTATAGCAGCACTAGATAACTAAGTCATCTATAGTGACAGGTTTCAGTGGAGCTTCCAGACAAAGACACACTAGGAAGAAAGAGCTGGTGATCTACCTCCAAAAATTAGCCAATGAAAACCTTATGGATCACAACAGAACATTGTCCAACATGCTAGCTTTGGATATCCCATCAGTATGGATCAATCACTAGAGGAGGACATCATGTTTGGTGAAGTAGAGGGCCAGGGAGTGCAGGGGAGACCCCTGGTGAGATGGATTTGCATAATAGTTACAAAAATGGACTTGAACATGTTGACAAACGTGATGATGATGCAGGTTCAGGCAATATTTTGTTCCGTTGTACGCAAGTTTGCCAATAGTCGGAGTGGACTGCAGTTACCTCTATCTACCTATCTACCTACCTATCTATCTTAATAGTTTTATTACTTCTTAGACAATGCAAGACTTCCTTACAAAAGTTTAACTCAGTTTATTCCCTTTAATTTTTATTCTGTTATTGTCATTAATTTTAGTTCTGTGTACATATTAAACTGCACAAGACATTATTAATTTTTTTTTAAACTTTGAAAGGGTAGTCACATTTTACTGGGAAATAAATTGCAAGAGTACAGTTACATTTGTTTCCATTAGGATTAAAATTAGAATTCTCAAAATTACATTGCTCCTTCTGTGAAGTTTAGGTCACCTGAGACTCTATAAAAAGATTTTTTCCCCTGTTAAGGTTTTTATATTATAGTTGATGTTGGCAATAGCCTGAAAGCTTTCTATGGCATGTGTGTGTTGGTACTCTTTTTTTTTTTTTTAATTGATTTTTATTGTCCTTTAAGTGAAAGTTTACTAATCAAGTCAGTCTTTCATACAAAAATTTATATACACCTTGCTATACACTCCTAATTGCTCTCCCCCTAATGAGAGAGCACACTCCTTCCTTCCACTCCCTCTCCTCATGTCCATTGGGCAGCTTCTGGCCCCCTCTGCCCACTCATCTCTCCTCCAGACAGGAGATGCCAACACAGTCTCATGTGTCTACTTGATCCAAGAAGCCTGTTCTTCACCAGTATCATTTCCCATCTGATATTCCAGTCCAATCCCTATCTGAAGAGTTGGCCCCAGGAATGATTCCTATCTTGGGCTAACAGAAGGTCTGGGGACCATGACTTCCAGGGTCCTTCTAGTCCCAGTGTGACCATTAAGTCTGGTCTTTTTATGAGAATTTGGGGTCTGCATCCCACTGCTCTCCTGCTCCCTCAGGGGTTCTCTGTCGTGCTCCCTGTCAGGGCAGTCATTCGTTGTAGCTGAGCACCATCTAGTTCTTCTGGTCTCAGGCTGATTTAGTCTCTGGTTTATGTGGTCCGTTCTGTCTCTTAGGCTCATAATTACCTTGTGTCTTGGTGTTCTTCATTCTCCCTTGCTCCAGGTGGGTTCAGACCAACTGATGCATCTTAGATGGCCACTTCCTAGTGTTTAAGACCCCAGACGCCACTCTCCAAAGTGGGATGCAGAATGTTTTCTTAACAGATTTTATTTTGCCAGTTGACTTAGATGTCTCCTGAAGCCATGGTCCCCAAACCCTCTCCCCTGCTTCGCTGGCCTTCAAAGTGTTCAGTTTATTCAGAAAACTTCTTTGCTTTTGTGTTGACCTCTCCTGTGTTGTGTGTTGTCTTTCCCTTCACCTAAAATAAAACTTACCTACTATCTAATTAGTGAAAACTTCTCTTCCTCCCTCCATCCCACCCTCACCCCTCTTGTAACCATCAAAGGATATTTTCTTCTCTGTTTAAACTATTTCTCCAGTTCTTATAATAGTGGTTTTATACAATATTTGTCCTTTTGCAACTGACTAATTTCACTCAGTATAATGTCTTCCAGGTTTCTTCATGTTATGAAATATTTCATGGATTCTTCATTGTTCTTTATCGATGTGTAGTATTCCATTGTGTGAGTATACTATAATGTATTTAACCATTCATCCTTTGATGGGCACCTTGGTTGCCTCCAACTTTTTGCTATTGTAAACAGTGCTGCAATGGACATGGGTGTGCATATATCCGTTCACGTAAAGGCTCTTATTTCTCTAGGATATATTCCTAGCAGTGGGATTGCTGGATCATATGGTAGTTCTATTTCTAGTTTATTAAGGAAGCGCCAAATAGATTTCCAAAGTGGTTGTACCGTTTTATATTCCCACCAGCAGCATATAAGTGTTCCAGTCTCTCCACAACCTCTCCAACATTTATTATTATGTGTTTTTTGGATTAATGACAGCCTTGCTGGAGTGAGATGGAATCTCACTGTAGTTTTGATTTACATTTCTGTAATGGCTAACGATCGTGAGCATTTCTTCATGTATCTATTAGGAGCCTGAATGTCTTCTTTAATGAAGTGCCTGTTCATATCCTTTGCCCATTTTTAAATTTTTTTTTTTTGTCTTTTTGTAGTTGATTTTTTTCAGTTCATGTAGCTTTTAGAGATCAGGTGCTGATCAGAAATGCCACAGCTAAAAACTATTTCCCAGTCTGTAGGTAGTGTTTTTACTCTTTCGGTGAAGTCTTTGGATGAGCATAGGTGTTCGATGTGTAGAAGCTCCGAGTAATCTGGTTTGTCTTCTACATTTTTAGTAAAGCTTTGTATATTGTTTATGCCATGTTTTAGGGCTCCTAGTGTTTCCCCTATTTTTTCTTCCACAATCTTTATCATTTTAGGTTTTACATTTAGGTCTTTGATCCATTTTGAGTTAGTTTTCGTGCATTGTGTGAGGTATGGGTCTTGTTTCATTTTTTGCAGATGGATATCCAGTTATGCCAGCACCATGTGTTAAAAAGACTGTTTTTTCCCCAATTAACTGACTTTGGGCCTTTGTCAAATATCAGCTGCGCATATGTGGATGAATTTATATCTGTATTCTCAGTTCTTTTCCATTGGTCTATGTATCTGTTGTTGTACCAGTACCAGGCTGTTTTGACTACTGTGGTGGTATAATAGGTTCTAAAATCAGGTAGAGTGAGGCCTCCCACATTGTTCTTCTTTTTCAGTAATGCTTTACTTATCTGGGGCCTCTTTCCCTTCCATATGAAGTTAGTGATTTGTTTCTCAATCTCATTAAAGAATGTCATTGGAATTTGGATTGGAATTGCATTGCATCTATAGATGGCTTTTGGTAGAATAGACATTTTTACAATGTTAAGCCTTCCTATCTACTTCCTATCTTCCATAAGTGGAAAAACATATCAAGTGGAAAAACATACTTGATATGTTTTTCCACTTATGTAGGGCTCTTTTGGTTTCTTGAAGTAGTGTCTTGTAGTTTTCTTTGTATAGGCCTTTTACATCTCTGGCAAGATTTATTTCTAAGTATTTTATCTTCTTGAGGACTCCTGTAAATGGTATTGATTTGATGATTTCCTCTTCAATGTTCTTTTCGTTGGTGTAGAGGAATCCAACTGATTTTTATATGTTTATCTTTTATTCCGATACTCTGCTGAATTCGTCTATTAGTTTCAGTAGTTTTCTTGAGGATTCTTTAGGTTTTCTGTGTATAAGATCATGTCATCTGCAAATAGAAATACTTTTACTTCTTTCTTACCAATCTGGATGCCCTTTATTTCTTTATCTAGCTTAATTGCTGTGGCTAGGACCTCCAGCACAGTGCTGAACAAGAGTGGTGATAAAGGGCATCCTGTCTGGTTCCCGTTCTCAAGGGGAATGCTTTCAGAATCTCTCCATTTAGGATGATGTTGGCTGTTGGTTTTGTATAAATGCCCTTTATTTTGTTGAGGAATTATCCTTCTATCCCTATTTTGCTGAGAGTTTTTATCATGAATGGATGTTGAACTTTGTCAAATACTTTTTCTGCATCAATTGTTAAATTAATGTGGTTCTTTTCTTTTATTCATATGATGGATTACATTAATTGTTTTTCTAATGTTGAGCCATCCCTGCATACCTGGTATGAATGCCACTTGGTCATGGTGAATTATTTTTTTTATGTGTTGTTAAATTCTATTGGCTGGAATTTTTTTGAGGATTTTTACATCTAAGTCATGGGGGATATAGGTCTGTAATTTTCTTTTTTTTTCATGTCTTTACCTGATTTTGGTATCATGGATATGCTGGGTTCATAGAAGGAGCTTGGGAGTATTCCATCTTTTTCAATGGTCTGAAATACCTTTAGCATTACTGGTGTTACCTCTTCTCTGAAAGTTTGGGAGAACTCTGTAGTGAAGCCATCAGGGCCAGGGCCATGGCTTTTTCCGGGGGGGGGGGTGTTTTGGATTGCCTTTTCAATCTACTCTTTTGTTATGGGCCTATTTAGTTGTTCTACCTCTGTTTGTGTTAGTTTAGTTAGGTAATGTGTTTCTAGGAATTCATCCATTTCTTCTAGGTTTTCAAATTTGTTAGAGTACAATTTTTTGTAGTAATCTGATATGATTCTTTTAATTTTAGTTGGTTCTGTTGTGATATCACTCATCTCATTTCTTATTCAGGTTATTTCTTCCTTTCCTGTTTTTCTTTTGTCAGTTTGGCCAATGGTTTATCAATTTTATTAATTTTTTCAAAGAACCAGCTTTTGGTCTTGTTAACTTTCAATTGTTTTCCTGTTCTCTAATTCATTTAATTCTGTTCTAATTTTTAGTATTTTCTTTCTTCTGGCGCCTGAGTGTTTCTTTTGTTGCTCTCTTTGTTTGTTTAAGTAGTAGGGATAATTCTTTGATTTTGGACCTATTTTCTTTTTGTATGTGTGCATTTATTGGTATAAATTGGCCTCTGAGCACTGCTTTTGCTGTGTCCCAAAGGTTCTGATAGGAAGTGTTTTCATTCTCATTGGTTTGTATGAATTTCTTTATTCCATCCTTCATGTCTTCTATAATACAGTCTTTCTTGAGCAGGGTATTGCTCAGTTTCCAAGTCTTTGGTTTCTTTTCCCTGCTTTTTCTGTTATTGATTCCCACTCTCATGGCCTGATAGTCAGAGAAGATGCTTTGTAATATTTCGATGGTTTGGATTCTGTAAAGGCTTGCTTTATAACTTAATATGTGGTCTATTTTAGAGAAAGTTCCATGTACACTAGAAAAGAAAGCATACTTTGAAGCTGTTGGATGGAGTGTTCTGTACATGTCTATGAGGTAAAGTTAGTTGATTGTGGTATCTATACCTTCCATGTTTTTAATGAACTTTTTACTGGATGTCCTGTCCTTCATCGAAAGTGGTGTGTTGAAATGTTCTGCTATAATTGTGGAGCTGTCTATCTCACTTTTCAGTGCTGTTAGAGTTTGTTTTAAGTAACTTGTAGCGCTGTCATTGGCTGTATATATGTTTAATATGGTTATACCCTCCTAGTGTATTGTCCCTTTAATCATTATATAGTGTCCTTCCTTATCCTTTGTGGTGGATTAAACTTTAAATCCTATTTTTTCGGAAATTAATATTGCCACTCCTGCTCTTTTTTTGATTGTGGTTTGCTTGATTTGTTTTTTTCCATCCTTTGAGTTTTAGTTTGTTTGTGTCTTTAAGTCTTAGGTGTGTCTCTTGTAGGCAGCATACAGTTGGATCATGTTTTTTAATCCATTCTGCCACTGTCTCTTTATTGGTGCATTTAGTCCATTTACATTCAGTGTAAATATGGATAGGTATGAGTTTAGTGCTGTCATTTTGATGCCTTTTTTTTGTGTGCTGTTGACAGTTTCATTTTTCCACTTACTTTTTTGTGCTGTGAAGCTTTTCTTTGTAAATTGTGTGTTCCTCTTTTTCATTTTAGTTGAATTTGTTTTTGCTCAGTCTTTATGTTTACCTTGGTTTTCATTTTGAAGAGTGGGATTGTTAGTCTTCTCTGTGGTTACCTTAATATTTACCCCTATTTTTCTAACTATAAACCTAACTTGTATCTCTGTATATCACCTTGATTTCTTCTCTGTATGGAAGATCTATGCCTACTTTATTTAGTCCCTCTTTATTGATTGTTGTCATCTTTTACATAATGAGCTCACTGATTCCCTGTTTTGAGCTTTTTTTTTTAAATCTTGTTATATTTTTGTGATTTCCGTGTCTGAGTTGATATCTGGATTCTGTGTTCTGTGTCCTAGTGTTGTGCTGATATCTGATATTATTATTTTCTTACCAGAGTATTCCCTTTCATATTTCTTGTAGTTTTGGTTTGGTTTTTGCAAATTCCTTAAGCTTGTGTTTATCTGTAAATGACTTAATTTTGCTTTCATGTATAAGAGACAGCTTTGCTGGATATATGATCCTTGGCTGGCAATTTTTCTCCTTTGATGCTCTATATATGTCACCCCACTGCCTTCTTGCCTGCATGGTTTCTGCCGAGTAGTCCAAACTTATTCTTTGATTCTCCTCTGTAGGTGACTTTTCACTTAACCCTGGCTGCTCTTAAAATTTTCTCTTTATCTTTGGTTTTGGCAGGTTTGATCATAATGTGTCTTGGTGACTTTCTTTTGGGATCTGCCTTGTATGGGGTTCAATGAGGATCTTGGATAGATATCCTTTCATCTTTCATGATGTCAGGGAAGTTTTCTGCCAACAAATCTTCAACAATTCTCTTTGTATTTTCTGTTACCCCTCCCCGTTCTGGTACTCCAATCACTCACAAGTTATTCTTCTTGATAGAGTCCCACGTGATTCTTGGAATTTCTTCTTTTTTAAAAATTCTTTTATCTGATTTTTCTTCAAACATATTGTGCCAAGTGCCTTATCCACTATCTCCCCAATTCTGCATTCCAGTTCCTTAATTCTTCTCCTCTGACTTACTATTAACTTGTCTAATTCTGTAATTTTATAATCTTTTGAATTTCTGAATGCTGTCTCTCTACGGATTTTTGCAGCTTATTAAATTTTTCATTATGTCTTGAATAATCTTTTTAATTTCTTCAGCTTTACCTGTGTGTTCCTTGGCTTTTTCTGTATATTGCCTGATCTTGTTTCTGATGTCATTTCTGATGTCTTGAAATGTTCTGTGTATTAATCTTTTGTATTCTGCTTCTGGCAATTCCAGGAATACATCTTCATCTGGGAGAGTACTTGATTCTCTGTTTTGGGAGTTTGTTAAAGCAGTCATGGTCTGCTTCTTTATGTGATTTGGTATCAACTGCTGTGTCTGAGCCATCTATAAGTTATTTTAATAATTTATTTTATGTTTGCTCACTGTGTTCTATCTTCTTGCTTTGTTTTGTTTCAATATACCCAAATAGGCTACTGGAGTGCACTAACTTGATTATTGGATCCTTTGAAGAACTAATGTCCTGTTACCAGATGGTTAGAGCTGTTACCAGGTATATGCACCTATAAGTCCATTCACTATTCTTGTATTGATTCAGCTCAGGTATCCTTGTAGTTGGTCACCTAGTGCATGGTGTAGGCTCACACCTACTATGTTAGAGAAGTAATGGTGATGGTTGTTTACACTGGTTTCTGGTAGCGGCAGGGGGTCAGACTCTGAGGAGGGCAGGGTGCTGACAGCCTTCCCACCAAGTGTCAGTGAGGAAGGAGAGTGTCTGTTCTCTAGAGTGCTCTGGTGGGTGGGTTATGCAGCTGTACCTTAAAAAAAAAGGTACCCAATACTTATACCTGTAAAGACTGGTAGGCACCGCTGTCCTCAGACCACTTTTGCGGGGGGCTAGGCGGCATGGATGAAGCCTCAGCCCTCAGGTCCCTGCTGTGGGTAGGTAAGGGCTCTGTTTAATAGGCATAGTAGTATCAGGCCTCCAAAACCTGCCTCTCTACTGCCCAGCTGAAACAATTGCAATCAGACCTCTAACAGATTTGCACTTGCATTATAATAGCCACCTGATTCCATGTAGGGGTGAAAGCCAAAGTCTGTGGATCACTTATGCCTGGATTAGAGCCATTTCAGCACTAAGTTTCCAGCTCAGGGGTGTCGGGAAAGTATTTTTTCCCCCATTTGTTAATTTGCTCTTTCTTCCAGGCCAGGAGAATGGGTCAGAGAGAGCATGGCGTGTTCTATCTCAGGCCAGGGAATTCATCTGCTAATGAAGCAGACTAGGGTAGAGGGGTAGGGATCATATAGATAGGAGAGAGTAATTTCAGAAGAAGGAGCTATTAGACCCATGAGGTAAGTTAGACAAAATCACTTATCTTGTGTTGAAAATGCTGTTCCATCTCAGATTCCATAGGCATGTGTAGCCTGTGTGCACTGGTTGGGTACTCGCTGAGATTACCCCAGGGGATTAGGGCTGCGTCCCGCACTTTCCTTCTTTATCTGAAGCATCTTTGTCCTAAACCCTACAGCCAGACCCATGGCTGTCCTACCATGGGGTTGGAGTGCTGGCACTTTGTCTGCCTTTTTTCACTGAAGCAGCTGTTAAGGAAGTCGTTCAGGAAACAGCAGCCAGCCCCACTGTAGTCATGCAACAGGGTCAGGACTGCCATGTCTCAGGAAACTATCATCAGCTCCTCTGCATTTGCACTAAGGAATCGGAGCTGAGGTGCTGTGTGGTTTGGCAACTAGTCACTGCTTATGCTCCATCTCTCACTCCCCTGTCACTCAGATTGATTTCTTAGCTCTGTGCTTGATGCTCAGGGTTCGTAGCTTGTCATATATGTAATCAGTTCACTTGGTTCTTTATGTCTTTGTTGCAAAAGAGTTCAGGGGAAGCTTCTGACTAGTTAACCATCTTGGTCCTGCCTCTATTAATATTTTTAAAATAGTCATTATTTATTTAAATTTACTCACATGGTTATTCTTCCCATTTTTCATTCCTTCCTGTATTTCATGTTTCCTTCTAAGGTCATATTCTTTCTACCTGAATATCCTCCTTTAACATTTTCTTTGTTATGGGTCAACTAGGGACAAATTCCCTCAGTTTTTGTTTTTCTGATAGTATTTTGTTTCATTTTTGAAAGATATTTTCACTTGGTATAGAATTCTAGGTTTCCAGTTACTTTCTTTCAACATTAAAAAAAAAAAAATTATTTCATGTTCTGGCACAATGCTTAATGGGCTTTTTGGATTTTGGAGGCATCTATACCACATTTGAGTAGCTACTCTCATCAATTTACTAAGTAACACATAAAGCCGCCATTCTGCATTGGGGCCAAAGAAAGCAGGGGCTCTACAAGTTCAGATTGCAGTACCAGCTAATCTTTAGCTTAGGCTTTAAGATCCAGCAGATTCCACAAAACGCCTGGGGCAAATAGGGCTGCTGTGTGGATCTTCTGTCAAGTAACAATAGGAGAATCGCAGGGAGACCTATAACCTCTTTGCAAATACCCAATGCCTTTTTTAGAAACATATCCTAGATACCTGATGTCAAATTGATTAAATTGTACTTGTGTATCATATTTTTTTTTTTTTTTTTTATCATAGAGGAGGAAATCCTGGTGACATAGTGCTTAAGTGCTACAGCTGCTAACAAAAAGGTTGGCAGTTTGAATCTACCAGCTGCTCCTTGGAAACTCTATGGGGCAGTTCTACTCTGTCCTATAGGGTGGCTATGAGTTGTAATTGACTTGATGGCAGTGGTTTGGTTTTGGATCATAGAGGAGGGGGCAGGAGATTTACCTAGTCATATATACTCAGTATGGGTTTGCCATTTCTAGCCATGATTCCTCTGCTAGCATCATAATCCATGGACTTTCTGAATGCTTTATTCACTGACGGTATCTTAGTACAACAGGTTTCTGATCAAGAAACTTATTTCACAGCAAAAGAGTATGTCAATGAGCTCATGAACATGCAATTCACTCTTCTTACCACATACCCTATCACATAAGATCTACTAGCTTAATATAACAGTGGAACAGCCTACTGAAAATTTTGTGACCCTAGTTGAAAGAACACACACTGCAAGGATAGGGTTTTATTTTACCAGTGCAGTAAATCCGTGCTTTGAATCTGTGACCATGGTCTGAATTCATGGAATCGGGGATCAAGGTAGAAGAGTTAGTAGCTCTTCTCACTATTGCACCTTAATTGCCCACTCACAGAATTTTACTTCTTGTCCCTGAAGTTTTGAACTTTGCTGGTTTGGAGGTCTTGCTTCTCGAGGGAGGAATGTTTCTACCAGGCCATTTTGGATCCTCAATGACCAAAGATAAATAAGGGGGTAACTCTACTGACTAGGGTAATCGATCCTGATTACCAAGTGAGGAATTGGATTGCTGCTACACTGGGGCCAGGGAAGACTATGAAGCCCAGGATTTCTCTGAGACACCTCTTAATATGGCCATGTCCAATAGTAGAAGTTAAGGGGGGTAACTGTAGCAACCAAGAAAAAGTAAGGCCACTGAGAATTTAGATACTTCAGGAATGAAGGTTTGAGTTAACCCTTTAAGAAAAGAACCCTGATCAGCCGTTGAACTCAGTTTGCAGTTTTCTTAACACTTGCAGAAAGAGTGTTATTAAATAAGCTCAGAGATGGCAAGAGCAGCCTTCCAGAAACCCTCTATGCCAGATTGGATCTTGGCTCAAAAGTACCCCTCCTCTAAATGCAGAAGACAGAACCAGAAAAGAAGCTCCGCATTCTCAGAAGGTTTAGTTTCATAGTGTGGGGCCACTCCCAGCAATCGTCAAAGCTTTAATAATGCCACACTTTACCTTTCTTCCCCCAGCCCTAGAAGTGTTAGCTTTGTTCTGCAGTTGCTGTCTCCATGACAGCTTAGGTTATTGTTATTTATTTATTTTTGCTTTTTCAGTTACCCAGTTAACAACTGTTTATGCGTAGTTACTGATACTTTATATTAAATGCTCTCTATTAAAAAAAAATAAATAACACTGTTTCTATCTCTCGATGAGACCACGACTGACACAGTGACTAAGCGGCTGTGATACCTTTTTTTACTAGCAGCAGTGGTCTTGGGTTCAGATTGATGGTCAAATTCACAAGACAAACTATTCTTAACTGAGTACCAAGTTTATTTACCATTAAAGAAATATGTAGAAGAGGTAACGATGCAGCATACTTGGCAATAACTTGGAGAAAGATGTCCCAGTCATTCTGTACCTGGGATATGCATGTTCGTGAGCAACAAGGCTGAGTGTATATGAAAAACTTTAGCTCATAGAAGCTTTAGTGATATGTCAATTGCAAGGAAATCTGATGTATTTAAGGATATGTGTCTGGGCATTTCAGAGGCTTAGGCTAGAGGGGTGTTTGTATGGGAATACTATGTCCAGCCGAAACTGTAGTAAAATAACCAAAAACCAAACCTGTTGCCGTTGCGTTGCTTCTGACTCAGAGTGACCCTATAGGACAGAGTAGAATTGCCCCAGAGGGTTTCCAAGGAGCAGCTGGTGAATTCAAACAGACGAACTTTTTGTTAGGAACCTGAGCTCTTAACCACTGCACCACCAGGGCTCTGATATCACTTGTAAATATGTTCTTTTTGTTACTCTCTTACAGCAAGAGTTCTGAGAATCAAAGCTGAAAAGTCATATATGGAAAATGTTGCTCCTTTAGTCCCTTATGTAACACCTGCTCCTTTGAGGCTAATTCCATTTAATTCTACACCCTCACTTTCAGCTCATTATAGCCACTTCTTCTCATGTCATTTGCCAATGAAATAGAACTTTGTCTAGAATCACCCTAGGGGACTTCAATATTCAAGTGATTGTCCCGCCAATTCTAGTGTCCTTTCTGTTCTTGTACTTTTTCACCCCCATTGACCTTCCTCATCTCCACTGTTAGCTCTTTATTGCTACATGCATATTTTGGGTTTCTATTACCCAAATTTATTCCACTTCTAAACCGCTCATTCATACATCTCTCTTTGGAACCACAACTGCCTCTCTTCCAGCTTCCATGTTCAACTATTCCCAAGTGCATATCATCTGGAACTCCAGTCCCTTGACCCTCCTACTTTCTCTTAATCCATCAGCTGTCTTTATTTATTCCTCCCCTCTTTGATTAGCATAGATTCAACAGTATCACAATAAAGTAACGTTCTTTCTAAAATCCTCAATAAGCATTTTATGATTGTGAATAATAATATGGAATACATTGAACAACACGGTTCAGTATGCAAACACATATATAATCAGAAACAGTTTTATGAGGTGCAATGCATTCTGTTCCATTTCCATTCTGTTTCATTTCATCCCATTCCACTACATCTTACCCTAGACTGTCTAATCTCAACACTTTCATATCCTGTATGGAGAGCAAATTCACTGATATGGAATAAGAAGTAACGTGTCCTCATAACCAGTTGCAGTGTGAGAAAAGTAAAACAATCAACTAATAATTATTTCCTAATTATGATTATATAATAAGCACCAAGAAGGATTCTGAAAATGATACATGTATGTGCTTTAGAATATGTACACACACACACACACTCCTATATTATGAAGGAGCTTATGAAGTATTTAGAAAAGTCTTTATATAAAAAAAGAAAATGCGAAAATATAAGACAAATACATTGAAGAATAAATTATCTGACACTCATTATAAATTGAGTTGCAAAGGTAGTAGGTAAAAAACAAAACAGAACCAAAAAATTCTGTTTTTTTCCCTATCACTTCCCTAGCATTACAGGCTAAGTAGGCACATGAATGGTCTGCCTTCCAAGTTATTACAGGTCACAGATTTACCCAAAATTTTGCCACCATATAACATGCTCTCCTTTTGATTCTCTTAATCCTATACGCTCACTACTCACCATTTGATTGCTGAATAGTTGCTTGGCTTCTCTTTTTCTTCCTTCCCCTCTCTTTCTCCCTTTTCTCTTTCTTTCTTTTTTTCTCTCTTTCATGCAGCACCCTACTTCAAGGTGCCAATTTTTTTTTTTTTAAAGTAGGCAAGGCTGCAGTAAAAAATATACCCAAATGGAATAGCTCAAAACAACAAAAGTTTTTTTCTTGCTCATATAACATTTTAGTGACATCTTAGGTTGTCAGGTGTGAGGATGGAGAGGCCTGTTTACGGCCGGCGGTCATTCAGGTTCTGAGGCTGATGGCAGTTATGTTTTCTTTAACATATGACTTCAGAAGTTGCCATAGGAATCATCACCCCAATATAAGGAAGAGGAAGAGATCATGCAGAAACACACAGGAGGGTTTTACCACTAGGTTTAAAAATGGAACACGTAACTTCTGCTCCATTGCATTGACTGAAATTCAGGTATATGACCACACCTAACAGCAAGGAAGTCTGTGAAGTATAGTCTAGCCATGTGTACAAAAAGAAGGAAATGGATTTTTCTCTGGATTCCAGGGTTCCTGCTATAATATGAATTCCTTTGAGAATTAAACTCTTTCCTCACTGTGATTCCTCTAAGATATTTGATATTCCTTAGAAAAAGTGTTTAGAATACATCTTCACATAAGGTTCATGGAGGGTTTTCTAGAATTTTGTGAATTTCTGAAGTATACTGTCTATGATACAATTCCTGAACTAAAATTTGAGAACTTTGGGGACAATGGAGATATTCTGAAGCTCCAGCCATATTGTTTATAATTGGCAGTGATGGATGACATCACAGTAGCACATAACCCATGTGGAGATGAACCTTCAGAACACTGCCATTATGAAGGAAAATTACACAGTAGCACTATCAGAAAATAAAAATACAAAAGAATTAAGGTAAGGTAATTTTTCATCCTTGTGAACAGATTTAGAAAGATCCTGTGCACTCAACTGGCAAACATTAATTAGATAAGATGATGTATACACAATGTTTTTTTTTCTTTAATTGTCCTTTATATCCCGAGTCAAGCTGTGATTTTATTTTCATTCACAAAATACTTGAACATTTCATTTGATATTTATAGAGATGAGTAATCCATAGCTTTTGTTCTTGGGCTGCTCATAATATACAGAGAAGAAGTAGATTAGAGCATTTTATTGTAATAAATGGCAAGAATGTGTAGCCTGTCCAGACAGCATAGATTTTTGATCTTCCTTAGCAGTGTTCATTGACCTAGGAGTGGGGCTACAGAAAATAGACAGGGGGCTTGCTCATTACATGAAAATCCAGATGGAAATATTAGAAATTGTAGGCATTGTATAAAGAACATGGATGTTAGAGTTGGATCCACTTGATTTGGAGTCGTGGCTCTGCCACTAATGAGATTCTTGTTCTTAGTCAAGTTATTTTTGTTCCTTGAGCTTCATATGAA
Source organism: Elephas maximus indicus (assembly GCF_024166365.1). NCBI lineage: Eukaryota > Metazoa > Chordata > Mammalia > Proboscidea > Elephantidae > Elephas > Elephas maximus. Next base: position 87,626,002 of record NC_064823.1, read on the forward strand.
AAAGGGTAATACTAATATATGCATTGTAGAACTTCTGACATAACTACATTTATATCTATGTTACCCTATGTATTCTATTTATCTACCTGTCTTTGTTTTGACTAGCCAATAAGCATATGGAGCCCTGGTGGGGCTAGACAAAAGGTAGGCAGTTGGAATCTCCCAGGTGTTCCTTGGAAACCCTATAGGACAGTTCTACTCGGCCCTATAGGGTCTCTATGAGTTGGAATTGACTCAACGGCAATCATACTACACTATACCCTACCTTACCCTACCCTACCCTACCCTACCCTCCCCTACCATACTATGCTACTTATACTATACTATACTATACTATACTATACTATACTATACTATACTATACTATACTATACTATACTATACTATACTATACTATACTATACTATACTATACTATACTATACTATACTATACTATACTATACTATACTATACTATACTATACTATACTATACTATACTATACTATACTATACTATACTATACTATACTATACTATACTATACTATACTATACTATACTATACTATACTATACTATACTATACTATACTATACTATACTATACTATACTATACTATACTATACTATACTATACTATACTAAACTATACTAAACTATACTAAACTATACTAAACTATACTAAACTATACTAAACTATACTAAACTATACTAAACTATACTAAACTATACTAAACTATACTAAACTATACTAAACTATACTAAACTATACTAAACTATACTAAACTATACTAAACTAAACTATACTAAACTATACTAAACTAAACTAAACTAAACTATACTATACTATACTATACTATACTATACTATACTATACTATACTATACTATACTATACTATACTATACTATACTATACTATACTATACTATACTATACTATACTATACTATACTATACTATACTATACTATACTATACTATACTATACTATACTATACTATACTATACTATACTATACTATACTATACTATACTATACTATACTATATGACACTACACTACACCATACCATACTATTACAATAAGCATATAATAGCTGTGCAATTGTTGGAGTTACTGTTATTAAATGTTGTAGTCAATTTATACATTGATTATTAACTAAAAATATTAGAATCATGTACGTATATATATGTGTGTGTGTATATATATATATATATATATATTTCAGCAATACTATCCAGGATGGAAGCAAGTGAATTCTAAATGGTAATCATGTTGTTGTTATTGGGTGCTGTTGAGTCAGTTGCAACTTGTAGTGGCCCTATGTACAACAGAATGAAATACTGCCTGGTCCTGTGCCATAATCACAATCGTTACTGTGTTTGAAGCCATTGTTGCAGCCACTGTGTCAATCCATCTTCTTCAGGGTCTTCCTATTTTCCACTGACTGCCCTTTTTCAGGTACTGGTCCCTCCTGATAACATGTCCAACATACACCAGACAAACTCTCACCATCCTTGCCTCTAAGGAGCATTCTGGTTCTACTTCTTCCCGGACAGATTTGATTGTTCTTCTGACTGGCCATGGTAATCACTGACTAGGAAATTAGGAGATCTTGAATGGGGTAGTGAGGATAAAGAAGATACTTAATAGAGAGCAGGAAGGACAATTTAGAAAGACAGGAAACTTGTTTGGAGGAGAGAATTTTAGAGTCTTGCAATTGAAATAAAGCAATTTTATGGAATGAGTCTATCTGAAAGGATGATCTTCTGGTGATTGGCTTAATTGACTTTGGTGAGTCCTTGAAGATGAGGTGGTAAGGGACTATGAAACTAGGTGGAGAATGTGACTGGGGCTGGCTGGCTAGGAAGATGATGGGGCAGGTTCTAAAAGTTGCAGAAGAAGATGGGAACATCACCAAGAGGTTTGTACATGACTTAGGTGAAAAAATGGAAATAAATTACTGGTTGCACAGTGATTAAGAGCTCAACTGCTAACCAAAACGTTGGCAGTTTGAATCCACCAGTCACGTCTTGGAAACTCTGTGGGACAGCTCTACCCTGTCCTACAGGGCCGCTATGAGTCAGAATTGACTCGTTAGCAATGGGTTTAGTTTGGGGGTTTTATTAATTAAATGAGTACAAAGAGTATCTGGATGTGGCTGAGATCAGCAAGCAAAATTTCTGGAGACATACAATTTAAAGTGAGTGAGATAAAAGTGTAGATTTTATAGATAAGGTTGTGTGTGCTCTCAGCAGGAAGAAGCCGATTTTGTTAGTCTATGATTCAAAGGGAAACTCCAAGGTGGAAGAAAACTTGCTTATAATAGAACAGGGACTCCACTGACATGGCAGATGTGGACAATGGTAGAGAAGCATGAGAGTAGTGAGGCACGCTCTGAAAACAGAGCTCTGCTCTTTAGTGGAAATCTTGGCAATAGTAATTAGGAAACAGAAGACTGGAAGCAAAATTATTGATTGGGACAAAGAATGCTAAGTAGGCAAATGTAACTGAGGGAGTGATTTGTAAATCCAATGTACCCCAAAACTTAATTGCCGTGTCAAGTGAGTCCATATGGGAAAGGAGATGTGGATTAATTTATTTCTTGTAGAAAACGTGCCCCTATTCAAAAAAATGTAGGAGGAGAACTTCAAAACATGCTGCTGGGCTAATGAGGTTAATGAGCACCTTGAGGGTGGGAATTGTGTGTTATTTGACTTTAGGTGTACAGTTTACAGTAAAATTCCATCACATACTAAGTACTAATACATATTTATTGAGTGAAGAGTTAAATTTAACTTGATGAAATTCAGTTTAGCCTTTGTAAAAGGATTTGATAGGGCAGAAAGGAGATGTTGGTACAAAAATATTGTGAGCCGAACACTGTAAAATCAGGAAAATTTGGATGATGAAGCTCTCTTTTTTGAGGTAAGTTTTGGGAAAGATACCTCTTAAGAAGGTGATAAGGGAAATACTATGTCTGGTGGTTAAAATGGAGATAGGTGAGAAAGTGGTGGTTATGAGTGTATATGTGTATAAGTGTATGTAAATGTAAAAAGAATGAATGAAAAATGAAAAAAAATCCATGTATAAATACAGTATCTAGAAAAAAATCAGCAATTGAGAAAGTAGCAAATTTCAGATTATGGTTCTGCATTAACTCCAAATTCTTAGTTTTAAATACTAAATCCTTTCCATTCTGTTGCTTTCCAGCTCATTTCAATAGTGCTCATCTTCTGATTAACTGGGTATCTATTTATTCTTTTAGCAATTTCTTATTTCCTGTTTTTCTATCTTATTAGTCAGGGATTGAAAGTACCGCAGGCGTTGACTTGCCTGATTTCAAAGGGATTCAGCTCTCATTGGCTTGACATTTTTATGGCTTATATAGAACTTGAAGTATTTTCTGAGAGAAAGGCAGAAACTGTTGGATACAGATTTGAACACTTCTAAGTCTTTGAGACAAGACAACATTGAGTCTAGGTAATGGAGACAGTGATGGTAATAATCATGAAGAGATAAATATCAAGAGGCAGATCTTGGTGAATTGAAGCTTATATTTTAACTGCACCATATTCATGGTCCTTGGAAAATTCAATGACTGATATTGAGAACTCTTTATTAATCACAAATTTTTTTTCAGCTATATATTAATTGATATTCTTCATTTTTGGTGATACAGTTTTAATTAAAAGCATTTTCCATTAATTTTAAGACATCTTTGAGAGAGTTTGTTTAAAGATAGTATAATAAGGAGTCTTTCCTTCTCTGCAGTCACCAGAGCTGTTAAAGTAAGCAGTGATTTAAGGGCTTGACAACCAAATAACATCAAGATAAAACTGAGTTCATAAAGAACGTTTACAATGTTGACAGAAAAAAATCCTCATTCCTTTACATTTTTAAGCTCCAGGAGGGCAAAGACCTTAGGCTATTTTGTTCACTTATTTATCCCAAGTAACTATCATATTCCGTCTTAGTTGTCTAGTGCTCGTGTAACACAAAAACCATAAGTGGGTGGCTTTAAAGAACAGAAATTTATTTTCTCAAAGTTCCGTAAGCTAAAAGTCTGAATTCAGGGTGCCAAAATAGGGGAAGGATCGCTCTGTCAGCTCTGGGGAACTCCAACACAAATTTTTGGAGGACGGACATAATTCAATCCATAGCACAGCTTTTGACACGTGGGGGTCATTAAATATTATTGAATACCTGAAGAAAACACTGAAGTGAAAGATTTCCATGTTATGGGTGTTTTTGTTAAGACCGCCTCACCTTCTTTCCCCCTGTGACGTTGTCTGAGAGACCAATCGTAAACAAAAACCAAAACCAAACTCATTGCCATTGAGTTGATTCTGACTCATAGTGACCCTATAGGACAGAGTAGAACTGCCCAACAGAGTTTCCAAGGAGCGCCTGGTACATTTGAACTGGCGACCTTTTGGTTAGCAGTGGTAGCACTTAACCACTATGCCACCAGGGTTTCCCAATCCTAGACTTTTTTTTTTTTGGCAGGAAGCTATAATTAAAACAGATTATCCACTTTCCCCTAAGGAACCATCAGGACTAATCTTGTCATTCTTTACATTTTTTAAAAAAATCTCAGTCTCCCCAAATTCAATATTCTATGATCATCCACCTATATCTAGACTCTCATTCCTAAATGACCATGCAATCACTTAGTCCACCTGAATTGTTCATCCCCACCCTACTGTAAAAACATCAACTGTACTCTTGCGCTCATAAAATGCCATCAGCATAATCCTCTTATCCTCAGTTTCCTTTCTGTTTGCTTTAATGTATTGCAAAAATCAACACCTGTCTACATCCCAAGGACACTGCTTCTGCTATAGTACCCAGTAGTGGTCATTGTCTTTTCTCCTACACTCTGTGAACCATACGGCCTGGAATTCAAGTGGATTTGCTTGTTGTCATTGCTGTTTCTAAGCCATATTGCTTCTTTTCTCTATCACTGCACCTTTTGAGTGCTTGACAAAAAAACTGAACCTCCCATTACTCTTCTTTATTGAAGTAATTTCCTTATCTCTCAGGCACCACTAGTCGTTCATGAAAGATTTTAGACCTTGAGTCACTGTCTTCTTCACTGCTCCTTTTTACCATTTTTGGCAATTTCAACATTCTTATAAATGACTCATTTAACACTATGGCCTCTCAATTTCTTGATCTCCTCATTACCAACATTATTTTCTTTTATCCCAAACAATTCCCATGATATTGTCTTAGACATTGTTATTACCAGCAGCTATATTGCCTCCAAATTCTCAATTTCAAGCATTAAACTTTGTCTACCCTACTCTGTCTTTCTAGCTCACTTACTTTAATAGTTCTTTCCTCAAAATGAACCTGCTGTCTATTGACCATACCATTTATGCCTTGCTTTCTATGCTTCTTTTGTACTCGTCAGGGCTTTATTAAAAAAAAAAAAAAATGGAAACCATTCTTTCAAGCAGAAAGGGATTCCATGCAGGTAACCATGTACTTGCAAAATTATTGGAACGAGTGAGAGAAGGAATGGAAGTCAAGGGCCTGCCCGAGTTTATTGGTCTGAAGACTATACAGTCAGTTTTGATTCAGAGAGTACAAACTGCAGAGTGCTACCACTGCAGTCAGAATAGCCTCACATCCATGAAGCAGCAGTCACCCACCTTAAATATGCCTGTCAGATCTTGCTTGCTAATAGACAAAGCAGCAGAAAGATGGCATTGGGCTCATTCCTGCTTTCCAAATCTCATGTAAATATAACCCACTGGATTGAATCCTATCTCATTCAGAGTACTACTTTGTCTTGGAAATACATTTTTTAGCTTACTAGTTAACAACAGCTTCAGACATATATGAAGGCACATGTAAATTGATGGGAATTAAAGTCAAATGTCAGTAAAGTATATTAAACTCACTCTTCAAGTGTTTGTCATTCTTTTTTGTTACTCAGCTTAGTTTACATAGTTCAATCCTATAATCTTTGACTTGTACATTCTCAAAGGTCGTGACTATGCCCAATGGTCAGAAGCCTTGACTAGACTTGATGATGCAGTAAGAAATAAAATACGAAAAATTATCAGGCTTAATAATTGTAGCTCAGTGAGAAATTTTGTAAAAGAAAGTATGGAGGGAATTTTAGTGCTAAGGGGTCCGTGTCCCCATGTCTAAAACAGTGTAATGATCTGTTCTGAGTCTGTGATCTTTCAATTCACACGGGCTATTTAGACCTCCAGAATTTGAGTGGGCCTATATGAGGTATATGAGTCGGAATCGACTCCACGGCAGTGGGTTTTTTTTTTTTTTTTTTTTTTATATGAGGTATTTAGCTGAAACCCTGGTGGCACAGTGTTTAAAGACCTTGGCTGCTAACCAGAAGGTGGGCAGTTGGAATTCACCAGCTGCTCCTTGGAAACCCTATGGTGCAGTTCTACTCTGTTCTGTAGGGTCGCTATGAGTCAGAATTGACTCACCAGCAACAGGTGAGGAAAAGGGAAGCACTAGGGATCCATATCACTCACTCACTAACCACATTTTCTTTCCCTTTGCATTTCATTTGCTCTGCTTGTTGGCATGTTTGATAATAATTTAAAGTGAAAGCCTGAGTTGTCATTCTCTCCAATTTTTGGACTTGCACCAGCCTTTGTGGTATGGCTTATATCATATACAACAACAATTCCTCAAGTAACATCCTCCCCTTCTCTCCTTCTGTCATTTCCTCTTGGCAAAACTGTGGTCCTGGTTAAACTCAGTCCTCCCATTTATTCTGGTCTTGCATATATCCTGCCTACTGAGTATCTCTACTTGGAAGCTGTGGTAGACAGAATTCTGAAGTTGTCCCCCTCAAGATTTACATGCTGTGGTTATTCCATCAAACACTAATCTAGGTACGAATGCAGATATGATTAAGATAAAGATTTTAAAATAGGGAAATTTTCCTGGGTTATCTTGGCAGACCCAATATAATCACCCAAGCCCTTAAAAGCAGAGAAATTTCTCCAACTGGAGCCACAGAGATGAGGCAGAAGAAGAAGAGTCAGGCAAAAGAGATGAGTTGGAGAGATGCATAAGCCTGAAAATAGATTTTCCCCTAGAGCCTCCAGGAAGGAACACAGCCTGCTGACACCTTGGTTTCAGCCTAGTGGAACTCTAAGTAGAAGAAATCAGCTAAGCTATATTGTACTTGGACTTACAGAAATATGAAATTTGTGTTGTTTTAAGCTACTTTTTGTGGAAATTTTTATGGCATAAAAGAAACCTGATTCAGAAATTAAGTAGCAATCTCAAATTTAACATGTTCATAGCAGGACTTAAGATATTCCAAACCCCGATACCCTCCTGATACCCTGAACCTTCCCCAGTCTTTCTTCTCTCCATAAATGACAACAGTATTCACACAGTTGCTTGGGCCCAAAACATCAGAGTTATTTCTAGATTATTTCCTGTCCTTCGAACTCTAGATCAAACCCTTCATCAAATACTCATGGATATTTTTCAGTGTATAGCCTACATTTGACCACTTGTTCCATCTCCACTGATTGCACCCTGTCTAAACTACCAGCTTCCTCACCAGAACTACTGAAATAGCTTCCACTCTTGTTCCACCAACATTTTGGTATCTGTAGAGCAGTCAGAGTGACTAATTTTCAAAATGCTAATCAGTTGAAGTTTTTTTTTCCCTTTATTCCAAACCCCAGTTATTTCCCATAAGATTTAGAGTAAAATTCAAGATCCAAGGCCCTATATGATGTGGTCTCTGTCTGCCTTTTTGATGTCATCTCCTTCCACTCTCCTCCTTTCCTGCTGAGTGTAAGACACACTGCCATTCTTATTGTTCCTTAACTCACTGCCATTGAGTCGATTCTGACTTATAGCGACCCTACGGGGCAGAGTAGAACTGCCTGATAGAGTTTCCAAGGAGTTCCTTATGCACGCCTAATTATTGCTGCTTTAGACTTTTTCATATTTGGACTCTTCTGTCTTGAATACTCTCCAGATCTTTTCATACTTTGTTCCTTAAAGTTTTGAGATATTTGTTCAAATATCACGTCATAAGGGAGGCTATCTCTGATCATCCATTTTGAAATAGTCATTTGCCACCACCCTTTATCTCCTTAACTGTCTTTATTTTTTTCTCAAAAAATCCATTTATGAAGTGTTTACATTTTTGTGTGTTTCTTTCCTTTTGTTTTTGGTCCAACAAGAATGTAATTTCCCCAAGGGCAGTGATTTTTGACTGCCGTTGTTGCTGCTTCTGCTCAGCTAATAGAACAGTCTCTGTCTCATGGTAGGTTTTCAAAAAGTATCTGTGGAATGAGAGATAGGACTGAGCATCTATAAAAATAATTTAGAGTTTTTGGTATTTTTGAGAAGCTTTGGTTCATAAGTGTTCAGTGATGATGTTGGAATGTTAAGTATTCTGAAGAAAAATGCAGTGCTGCATTTCAACAGTCAAACATATAAGAAGATAGAACTCTCATGACACCATTTCCTGAATAATCACAATACTTTTCGTAAAAGTCTCAACTAATAGTTTGGAGCCATTGAATCTTGGAAATCTGAGCCATTAGCCTCTTATTATTCATGTCTGAAATCATCACCTATCTCTTCTTTAACTTGGAAAAAATTTTTCTTACCAAGTTCCAGGATTTGTACTTCATATCTCATTTAGATATTTAAGTATGTTAGAAAGGAATTTCTACTCTGGAATTAAACAGTTCATATGAAATTTCCTATTATTCTAATGACGAAACTATGCTCAGTGTTTTTTCAGGTGGCATGTGGCGGGGGGGGGTATAGTTCAGACTATTTAGTTTTTTATATATATTTGTTGTGGTTGTTGTCAGGTGCCATCGAGTTGCTTCCAGCTCATAGTAACCCTATGTACAACAGAATGAAACACTGTCCAGTCCTGCACCATCCTCACGATATTTGTGATGCTTGAGCGCCTTGTTGTAGCCATTGTGTCAGTCCATCTCACTGAGGGTCTTCCACTTTTTTTTTGACCCTCTACTTTACATATATATATATATATATATATTTATTTATTTATTAAAATGCTATTTTGTGTTTTGTAATTGTAAGATAGGTTGGAATACTCAGTTGTAGTGTATCCATACAACTGCTGGCATTTATTACCGGAGGATTTCTGTCAAATCAAGTAGGAAGCTGATTAATTATAATTTTATCCTTCTGCTGACTAAGTGCTCTTCCTCACCCTCAGGTGCATGCCTAGGTACGTCACTGCAATTGTCCCTGTTTATCTCTTCAACCTCAAGGGATGAGTCCAGGCTTCTGCCAGCACTAGTCTGCATGAGTGATATAACTGGGAACAAACTGGTCACTGTCATGACAACAGTGGAGGTTGAATATTGCTGCTCAAGTCTTTATTTTCACTTTGTTGTTATAATATTTTTGTGGATCGATCCACAATTTCTTTCTAAGATTATTTCTCCCAAAAGTTCAAAGCAGTTTGGAATATCTCATCCTCATCCAATAATGGAAATAATTTTATCCAAAAGGCTCTGAGAGGGAGTGCTGGAATTCATGTTTTGGGTAGTAGAAGCAGCAGTTGTTATGAAGGTAGTGTCTGTGTAGTAGTGGCCACTGCTGTGGAAGCTGATTTTATTTAGGGTTCAGGGGTAGGGAAAAGAGGAAAGATTGGAGGGTATCCTGGGAACAATGGAAGTATAGGTGGATAAGGTCCTGGTTAGGAAGGTGGATATGGATAACCTGGGCCAAAAGGAGGAGGAGGAGGTGGTGGAACACGTCCTGGGCCAAAAGGAAAAGGTGGTGGTGGTGGAGGAGGAGCAGGAGGCAGTTGTCCAGGTGGATACGGTCTCCAGGGGCCTCTTTGACTCTCACAAGGCTGTGGAATAAAGCAGGAAACAATTTGAAATTAGATACCTCAATGTCAAGCGTAAGGGTATATTCTATGATAGTCGGTATTCAAAATGGCCCCCTAAGTCCCCACTCCCTGGTGTGCAAACTATGACCTGACCTGATCTGGTGAGTTCTTTTAAAAGAGGGCCTACAGATCAGAAACAGAAGTCAGTGAGATTTGAAGCTGCAGCAGATACTCCTCTATTGGCCTTGAAGCAAACTGCCATGTTGAGCAGAGGATCACATGGCAGGAAATGGGGGGTGGCCTCCAAAAGCTAATAGAAGCTTCAAGCTCATAGCCAACAAGAAAGCAGAGACCTCAGTTCTATAACCACAACAGACTGGATTCCTACAAAAACCATGGAAGCTTGAAAGAGGACCTTGAGCTCCAGAAAGGAACACAGCTGGGCCAATAACTTTTCAATCTTTATGGGACCTTGAACAGAGAATACAAGTAAGACAAACCTGGAATTCTAACCTACAGAAACAGTGAAATAATAAATGGATTTATTTTTAAGCCACTATGTTTGTGGCAATTTGTTACATAGCAAAAGAAAACTATAATACACTTATCTAAGACATGTAGTCTGAAAGTCTCTATCAGGGAAAAGGAAGAGTAACTCTTGACCTCTGAATACCTGGGCTGTCAATAAAAACTTGGGAGGGAGGGATGGAAATAATGGGTAAAATCATATCCTTTGCTTATCATAGAGGCTGTCTTTGAAATTAATTTCAAATGGAAGGAAATGCCCTGATAGGATGGGGGAAAATGCCTCTTTATATCTCATTTAAACATTCAGTGCTATCAGACTTTGAAGCTGATAAATTGAGAGCTTACTAGGTGCAACACACAAATCTAGATGCTATGGGGGATACAAACATATCTTATGTGAGTCTACAGACCAAGTAGCTGTAATACAAGGCAGAACAAAAATGATCTAAAGGGAGGTAGAATGACAGCCTCTGGAATTTAACACCAGGATTTGAATTCTGCCTCTGCCACTTATTGGTTGTGTGCACATGAAATCCTCTTTGAGGCTATCTTTCCTCACCTGTCAAATGACATTCATAAAGTACCCACCTCCTAGTGTTGTTGTTAGATTTGCTGTGAAGTATTATCTATAAAGTGCTTAGGGCAATGCTTAGCTCAGTTATAGAGCTCAATAAATGTAGTCACTGTTGTTAGGTCCTGTCTAGTTGGTTCAGTATCATAATGACGCTATGTACAACAGAATGAAACACTGCTCTGTCCTGTGGCCTCATCACAATGGTTTCTTTGTTTGAGACCATTGTTGCAGCCACTGTTTCAGTTCTCCTCGTGGAGGGTGTCTCTCTTTTTCACTGACCCTCTACTTTACCAAGCATGATGCGCTTCTTCAGGGACTGGCCCCTTCTGATGACATGTCCAAAGTACATGAGATAAAGTCTTGTCATCCTTGCTTTCAAGGAGAACTCTGGCAATAAATGTTATGTGCTACTGTTTGTTGTATGAAAATCTAACATGTTGTTTTTGTTGGGTGCCAATGAGATTCTGAGTCATAGTGAACCCATGTGACAGAGTAGAACTATGCCATAGGATTTTTTTTTTTTTTTTTTGCTGCAATCTTTACAGAAGCAGATCAACTGGCCTTTCTTCCATAGAGCCACTGGTGGATTCCAACCACAAACCTTTCAGTTAGCAGCCAAGATCTTTACAGTTGCACTACCAGGGCTCCTTAACACCTAGTATAATGGTTTGCATAAGTATAATTTTTGGAAATAAAAATAGTTGAAATATAGTGCAGAAAACAAATGAATTTAGAATTTTAGAGTGATTGGCTTTGGTTAGAAGAAAGATTAAGGCTTGTCTCATTGAGGAGGTAGTATTTGAAATGAGGGTTAAAGAATGTAAAATGGTGGATGGCATGCCAAATGGAGGATGAATATGCAAATACTCTGAGGTAGGAAAGCACTGGTCCTACTCTACTGAGAGTAAGAAGTCTAGATTTCTTGGTGCACACAGTTTAAATAGAATGCATAGTTACATTCACTTCTTGTACACAAGCCCTTCACTTAATTGTTTTGCACATTGTCCTCACTAATTCCAAACTTTAGCATCACCCTAAATCACCTGTCTCCTGGATTTCTAATTCCAGATTCTTGAACAATGGTGGAGGATTTCACAAGCCTTGACACCATCACAAATTTATGGTTTTTCAGTACTGCCCTGCAGTGTTTTCCAATGTCTCTACCCTATTCTCCTGGAGGGCTATACATTTTCAAAAAGGTACCAGTCTTATTTAAGCTCTCTACCTCACTACTGGGAAACCCTGGTGGTGTAGTGGTTAAGTGCCACGGCTGCTAACCAAAGGGTCGGCACCGCCACTAAGATGGCTTTCCTCCTACTTTACCAGGATATTGGAGATAATTAGAATGAACTTACTCTGTTTACTAGCCTTACAATCAAGAAGCCATTGATATCTAAACATTTCTACCCTCATTGCAAGTTGTTTTCTCAGGGACTTGGCTTTGTCCATTTCACATTCTCCTTCTTGTTACTTCAATGTATTTTTTAAACTGGCTCATTTTACTTATCATTTATGTTCAGCTCACCCTTTTTTAAAAGGTTCAGTTTCAACTATTTATGCCCTTGTGGTTATCATCCTCCTTTTTTTTTTTTTAATCACATTCCTTCTAGCAACTGTTTGAAAGAGGAGTCCATGGCAACTTCACTTTTCACTTACCATTCACTCTTCAACCTGGCTTCTCCTCCCAACATGTCAGTAAACTCTTTTACGTTATCACTAACGAAACAAAAAATACCAAGGCACTTCTGTGCGACAAGTAGTCATATTTGTCCTCCCTAGCTAGTGATATCTTAACTGAATTTAGGAGGACATTCGACCAAGGGCTGCCAATGCAAAGGCTAGTCAAGGTGTACGGGAGCTCAGGATTTGGTTTTCAATTGGTGTGGGAAAAATATTACACATCATTTTAATTGTTGAGACAGTTATAGAATTAGTTGAAAGTACTCTTGTCTCCTTAAGAAACATCCTGATATCGATCTAAAAGTTAAGCTTAATGAAAAATTTTCAAAGTAAATTTCATATTCTTTTCCTAACCTCTTAATCCAACCACAGTGGTTACCTCCTTTCCCACAACTGGTCAAATGTGATGAACTTGGTAAAATGGTGAAAGGCTATGCTAAGACACTGTCTTTTCAGGGGACTTCATAACTATAGTAAATCTCCTTATACACTGATTGGTTTAGTAACAATCCAACTAAGATGAGGATTCTTAGAATCCAAATTTGTTTATATTATAATGGGATTAACAGCAGTCATTCTGTCAAACTTTCTTTGAGAACTAAATGAGATAACACATGTAAAACATTTGGAAAATGACCTATAACAGAGTGAGCACTCAAAAGACAACAGCAAGCAATGTTACTACTTACCCTGTCTATATACAAAGGACTTTTGCATTTCTAACATTTCATAATTCTTAGTCATTGTGAATCTAATATAATTAATTTAGGAAAATAGCTTATTCTTATCTAAACTAAGAATGATAAATGGCTAATATTATTAGAAACTCTATTTTGCAAAATAAATGATCATTGCTTAAGTAATCAAAACCTCATAATTCAAAATAATGAAATGTATTTCTCTTATATTCTGAGGACATGAAAATATTGAAAATCAGCTTTAAGATCAGATCAGGAAGACATAACATGAATTTGTAAATATATCAATATGGTTTATTGGTTTATCCAAAATAACGTTATACCTATAAAGCCTCAGCAACCTTTGAAATGACTTGCCTTTCTTCAAATTTCTGAGAGTAGATAAAAGATTCATTTTTTCATTTTTCATACTTCAGAATGATGTAATCTTATGTTGCCCACTTTGCAGAAGTCCTAGTCTTATGAAAAATTTTCCCCATCTTTTTCCATTTGCAGTTCTTTGGTAGAAATTACTTGAGGAATTATTTTCTCTCCCAACACTGGAATTATTTATCCCTGCTTTGAAATTTAATATCATTCTGCAACTTTGTTTTAAATTTTTGTGGCTTTTATTCCTTGATATTTTTTATTATAGTTAGTATCATCTATTCTGTTTAGTCTAGTCCTTTACACATGGTAGATGTTAATATAAATGTTTGTGGTTTCTCAACGTTTGACTTGCAAAAATTCTGCTAGGTCCTTGGCAAAAATGCATATTCTCAAGTCTCACCCCAGGCTCTCTTATTCATTAATATGAGATGAGGCTTGAATACTATATTTTAAAGAAGTGAGTCAGGTTTTTCTGATGTAGACTGCCTTGAGTTACCCATTGACAAAAACTGTTCTATTTTAGCTATCTCGTTTTATAGATAAAGGAACAGAACCTCAGAAAAATTAAATAACATGTTTAAATATATTCAAATAAATGTATTTACATATATTAGATAAAAAGCTTGTAAAAATTTGCTTTACCCACTTGTGTTATTGCTAGACATATGGGGAAACATATTTATACACATATTTACAGTGCAAGCTGATATAGATCTGAGCTGTCCAATATGGTAGCCAAAAGCCATGTGTAGCTATTTAAATTTAAATAGACTTTAAATTTAAATTAAAGCACTAGAACAGTGTTTCATCAATGATTGATAGGTATCATCATATAAGGAAAGGTAACGTCATGAATGAAAAAGAAATCACAAGTAACAGTTAATGAGAAAAATATAAACTTGAGTTAATCTTTAACGATACTTACCCAGAAGCATGCTACAAGAGCCAAAAGGCCCAGGATCAAAGATAGTGGTTTCATCCTTTATGGTTGCCCCTGAAAGTAAGCAGAATGGCTGATCAGCATTACTTTTTTGATTTACAGGCGCAATTTGGAAAGTGTTCCAACACTTGGCATATCATGTAATGCAGGCATAGTACTATAGCATTTCAAGGAATTTGCTTAATATTATTTTGAACTCTATTAATTTGGAGCAGTATTGGTAGGCTTAGAAAATTTGACTATAAAATGGTAGATTTAGTTTTCCTGTTTGATTTGCAAACTGTAATAGGAAATAATTTCAAAGAGTTGTTGGTAAAATGTTTGAGCAATTAAAGCTCTTATAACTAAGGTGTCTACAGAAATAACTTCTTTGAATTGGAGACATTTATAATTGTACATTTTGATATTTTTTAATAGTAATTGCAATACTTTATAGAATTATGTAAAATTTTGTTTGAGACATTAACATTTTAACTAGATCATAACTTGTAATTTTAATTCCTTGAATGCATCAAAAGGAGGAAAGGAAAAGAATCATCCTATTAAACACAGTTTAAGAGGAAAGAGTCACATAATATATATTCTATTTTTAACCACATTCTACTAAATTTTTTAAGAGGTCTCAAACTGTTTCCAAAAATCCATACATAGTATATCCAAGACCAGAGTAGAAAAAAGGGAGCTGTCCAGGTATTTTATTCTCAGTTGGCTAACCATTTATAATATATTTCAAATACATACCCCAAGCTCTGAGAAGGCACTTCTGTGCACCATTGTGCAGACTTATTTCTTGGCAGTCAATTCTGCACATAAGTTGAACAAGCTGCTGAACAGTCCAAGTCTTGGAATAATTATAGGGACAAAATGGCACTGAATATTCAATTACATGTGCATATGGCTATTTCTTTAAATGCTTTCCTTTGACACATTCTTATAAGAAGTTTGAAAAAATTAAGTAAAATGAATAATCAAAATATATTGTAGAATGATTCAGAGAATATCTGAGAGTTTTCTGGTCTTAAGGATTTTAAAGAACACTGAGTTCATCGGGGGAAAAGCCAACTGAATGTATAACGTAATGGACTAACTTTCCCAAGTGCCCAATATGAATTCCAAAATTTCACATCTTATCACTAACCAAATTTTTATGTAAAGCACATCTTATTCTTTTTGTGAAAATGAATATTCTATTTTAAAAAGCTCATGAAAATGTTATGTTTGAAAGTGAGAGAAATTTAGTATTCAAAAGTAAACATTTTTCAAATATATTTCTAAGTACCTACCTTTATATGAGGCACCTTCTTAGGGCTGATTAATCTTCTGGTAAAAGTGACTATTTCAAGTTACTTTTTGAGAGATAGCAAGCGAAGGTGAGAAGTAAGAAGAAATTTCTGCTCTTAATACCTCACAATGGATTTCTACTGCCAATAAGTGAAAGCTAGTTGAAAGATAAAACCACTTCTGGGTTGGCACTTTTTAATTAAAACAAAGATAGCAAAGGTCTAAGTGCCAATTTGGCAGTCTTTTTGTATAGGTTTTATTTTTTTTTAATTTCTGAGGAGCTTTTTTTTTTTGATCCATGCAATATTTGTTGTTAATTGAGGAACCATATATAATACAATACAATGACCCATAATGTCTTAATAAAATAATCTGAAACCTGTACACCATTTCCTCTTCATTTTAAAGAAAAAGATATTCTAGTTCAAATAATTTTAATGGGTCATTTTGTTAAGTGTTACTATCACTACAATTCCTATTTTATCTCAAAATTAAAAATTAATTTTAAATTGAAATTTAAAATGATATAGAGACAATTCGGTAGAAAAAAAGTAGAATTAATATCAAAAGTCTATATAAAATAGCCATTACAATGGACGTAAACATGAAGATGGTGCCGGACTGGGAAATCTTTTTGTTATACATAAGGTTGCTATGAGTTGGGGCCAAATTCAGGACAACTAACAACAACAACAACAACAACATAAAATAGGAGAGCCCTTGTGTGGTCCAAATGTTTAAGGCTCTTAGCTGCTGACGAAAAGGTTCATGGCTTGAGTTGGCCCAGAGTTACCTCAGAAGAAAGGTCTGGTGATCTACTTCTGGAAAATCAACTATTGAAAACCCTGTGGAGCACAGTTCCACTCTGACATACATGGGGTCACTATGAGTTGCAATCTACTCCATAGCAACTGGTAGTTGCTACTACGTCAATTCTTACTCATGGCAACACCATGTGTGCTGAGTAGCACTGCTCAGTGGAGTTTTCAAGGCTGTGATCTTTCAGAAGCAGATCACTAGGCGTGTCTTCCGCGGTGCCTCTAGGTGGGTTTGAAATGCCAAAATTTCAACTAGTAGTCTCAGCACTTAACTGTTTAGCCACCCAGGGACTCCTTTTAGATTAGTAGGTGACTGCAAACTATTTGTGCCACCCAGGGACCTTGAGTAAGTGTTTTACTCAATTAACTAAATTAAGATTTTGATCTAAGTTTTGGGGACAGCAGGAAAGAAAAATCTAGTAGTGGGGGAGAATGAATAAGCAGAAGGTTTATGCAGTTTCTCAATCTTAAGTATATTTTACTTCTCATAGAGTTGCTATGAGTCAGAATTGATCGGACAACGACAAGTTTGGGTTGAGTTTTGGTATAATTGTTTTTTACAATCATGCAAATGTATACTTATGTTATTTAAAATACCCTTCTATGGACATTTTTTGGGAGGTTTCTGTTTGTCAATTATGTTTTTTTTTAGCACAATTTATTTTATTTTGTTGTTGTTGAAAATATACACAGCAGAATATATACCAGTTCAACATTTTGTACATGTACAATTCAGTGTCACTGATTACGTTCTTCAAGTTGTGTAGCCACTCTCATCCTCCTGTTCTGAATTTTTCCTCTCACGTTAACATAAATTCACTGCCCCCTAAGCTTCCTATCCTTTTGAATTGCTGTGGTCAATTTGACCTTTTGCTTAAAAAAACAAAATGCTCAAGGCAGACATTCTCTAGTAATAAGCTGAGGTGTTGTTTGGTTTAAGGAAGATTTCAGGGGATATTTCCGGTTTAAAGTTTAAAGGCTATCTATTTCAGGGTAATAGTTTCAAAGGTTCATCCAGCCTCAATGGCTCCAGAAAGTGTGAATTCCGAGAGAATTTAAAATTTTGTTCCACATTTTCTCCTTTCTGATCAGGACTCTTCTTTAGAATATTTGGTCAAAATGTTCAGTAATGGTAGCCAGGTGCCGTTCAATTCTGGTCTCATGGCAAAAGCTGCAGCTATTCATTAGTTTGTACTAGATATCTTTACGCAAGTCAAAGCCTTGTATTTTTGATAAATTCAGGCTTGGAAGAAGTTTCCTAAAATATATAGTTCTATAATCTCTAGTTTTCACAAATTATTGTATAATAATAACATATATTATTTATTAGGTTTTTGCCATATCCCATGTGGCAGGATAAAATGAATTCTATTATCATCTGTTTTACACAGATAGTAATTAGCTGAGTGGGACTTGAACTTAAATCTGCCCAGCTCCAAGACTGGAGTCCTTAACTATTATTCCATGTTGCCTCCCGAATCTAAACAATCTGCATAAATTTAACCAACATGATGTTATGGTGCAGTGCAGAGTTTAATGAAGTGAACTTAAAGTCAGGTTATTCTATGTCAAAGCTCAAGCCTACCATTTATTACCAGTATGATATCAGGCAAACTGTTTTACTTTGTTGTGACTCAATTTCCTCATTGGAAAAATGGGATATTTATCTTTTTTTGGTACAGAGTTTTTTGATTATGCATGTGATGCCATCCCTCTTTAATTTGTCATTTCCAGCATGGTAGACCATATGATTGCCTCATTCAAAATGACCGATACCAGTCCACTTCAGCTCACTAGTACCTAGGATATCAATGTTTATGTGTTCCATTTCATTTTTGATGATTTCCAATTTTCCTAGATTCATACTTCATACATTCCAGGTTCCAATTATTAATGGATGTTTGCAGCTGTTCTTGTCATTTTGAGTCATGTTACATCAGCAAATAAAAGTCCCAAAAGCTTGACTCCATCCATGTCATTAAGGTCAACTCTACTTTGAGGAGGCAGCTCTTCTCCAGCCATATTTTGAGTGCTTTCTAACCTGGGGGCTCATCTTCCAGCACTGTATCAGATAATATTCTGCTGCTATTCATAAGGTTTTCACTGGATAATTTTTTTTCAGAAGTAGACCACAATTTCAAGATCTATTCTGAAGTACAATGCTGTCAGTGATAGAAGAATACCCATATGCCTACAAGGAAGACCAGTTCATATGACTATTATTCAAATTTATGCACCAACCACTAATGCCAAAGATTAAGAAATTAAAGATTTTTACCAACTTCTGCAGTCTGAAATTGATCAAACATGCAGTCACGATGCATTGAAAATTACTGGTGATTGCAATGCAAAGGATGGAAACAGAGAAGGATTGGTAGTTGGAAAATATGGCCTTAGTAATAGAAACAATGCCAGAGATCACATGATAGAAATTTTCAAGACCAATGACTTCTTCATTGTAAATACCTTTTTTTCACCAACATAAACAGCTACTATATGCGTGGGCCTTGCCAGATGGAATGCACAGGAATCAAATTGACTACATCTGTGGAAAGAGACGATGGAAAACCTCACTATCATCAGTCAGGACAAGGTCCGGGGTTGACTATGAAACAGACCATCAATTGCTCATATGCAAGTTGAAGGTGAAGAAAATTAGAACGAGTCCACAAGATCCAAGGTACGACTTTGAGTATATCCCACCTGAATTTAGAGACCATCTCAAGAATAGATGTGATGCATTGAACACTAATGACCAAAGACCAGACCGGTTGTGGAATGGCATCAAGGACATCATACATGAAGAAAGCCAGAGGTCATTAAATAGACAGGAATGAAAGAAAAGACAAAAATGGATGTCAGAAGAGACTCTGAAACTTGCTATTGAACTTAGAGCAGCTAACGCAAATGGAAGAAATGAGGAAGTAAAAGAGCTGAACGGAAGATTCCAAAGGGCGGCTAGAGAAGACAAAGTATTGTAATGAAATGTACAAAGACCTGGAGATAGAAAACCTAAATAGAAGAACACACTTGGCATTTCTCAAACTGAAAGAACTGAAGAAAAAATTCAAGTCTCAAGTTGCAACATTGAAGGGCTCTACAGGGAAAATACTAAATGATGTAGGAAGCATCAAAAAAAGATGGAAGGAATACACAGAGCCACTGTTATTGTTAGGTGCCTTCGAGTTGTTTCAGACTCATAGCGATATTATGTACAACAGAAGGAAACACTGCCCAATCCTGGACCATCCTCACAATCATTGTTATGCTTGTGCCCATTGCTGCAGCCACTGTGTCAATCCATCTTATTGAGGGTCTTCCTCTTTTTCACTGACCCTGTACTTTACCAAGCATGATGTCCTTCCCCAGGAGCTGATTCCTTCTGATACATGTCCAAAGTACATGAGACATAGTCGCAACACCTTCACCTCTATTCTTAACAACTTCGATCTTTTCTCCATTTAACATGATGTTAAAAAAGAAAAAAAGAAAAACAACAACAAAAAAAAACAAACTGGAAGGGGGCCAAGATGGCTGACTAGGTAGACGCTACCTTGGATCCCTCTTGCAACAAAGACTCAGAAAAACAAGTGAATCGATCACATACATGACAATCTACGAACCCTGAACCACAAAAACAGATTTAAAGAGTTGACCTGAGTGACAGAGACGGAGAACAAACAACTACGAGGAAGCAGCGACTGTTTTTGGATCCTGGAGCCAGCGTCCCAGTCAAGTAACCTTGGCACCGGGCTTAGGACTGGATGCAGGGGAGCTACACACAACATCCTGTGATGGTGCAAACACGGGGCACAGCCCAACCCCCCTGAACTGAGCCCGGGAGGGGGCCCAGCCAGTCCGTGGGCGGCACCTCAATGCCGCTGGCGGGAGAAGTCCCTGGGAGGCAGCGACTGGTTTTGGAGCCAGGAGTCCAGCATCCCAGGAGGGAAACCTTGGTGCGGGGCTTTGGACTGGGCACAGGGGAGCTGAGCAGGACATTCTGTGATGGTGCAAACACGGGGCGCAGCCGTACCCCCCTGAACTGACCTTGGGAGGGGGCCCAGCCAGTTCGCGTGGGCGGTGTGGTGGCACGGCTGGCGGGAGGAGAAGTCCCCGGGAGGCAGCGACTGGTTTTGGAGGCAGGAGTGCAGCGTCCCAGCCGGGGAACCTTGACGCTGGGCTTTGGATTGGCAGCGGAGGAACTGACCGCGGCTTCTGTGGGCCAGACCCTCAGGGGCAATCTCTACCCAGCCAGCACACGTAGGCGACATGCCCCTCGGGAATCTCAGATAAAATAGGCATCCCAAGCAAGATAAGCAACTTTGTCTATAGTCCGGGGTGCTACTCTCTCCTGTTTTTCTGAACCTTCCCCCGCCCTTCCCAGGCAGCTTCATTAACATTGGAATTTCCTGAGCCAGAGGGAGAACTGCTCCACGGCTTTTTTTTTTCCCTTTTTTTTTGGTCTTTTCCTAACCCATTCTTCCGGCCTGAGAGAAGCAACCACAAAAAACCCAGGGACCAAAAATCCTGCCCTAATTGGACTAAAAACACAGAACCAGCTCCAGCCAAGCATATGTGATCCATATCTCGGGCTTTCATCCCTACAGAGAACAAGGTGGCTATTATAATGCAAAGGCATTTCTGATAGAGATCTGACTGCATTTTTTTTTAGCGGATTTACTGGAAAAACAAGTTTCCCAGGTCTGATATCTCTGCGTATTCAACAGAGCCCTCACTGACCCACAACAGGGAACTGAGGGCTGAAGCTCCCTCCAGACCACCTAACCTCCTACCTTAGGGGTCTAAGGGGGGTGACACCTACCAATCTGCAGAGGTACTTGCATTGGGGGCCTAAGGTACAGCTGCAAAGCCCACCCACCAAGGTGCTTTAGGAATAGAGACACATCTACCTCAGTGACACTTGGGGGAAGCCTGTCAGCATCCTGCCCCCCCCGGAGTGTGAACCCCAGCTGCTACTAGAATCTGGTGCACACAACTATCACCACTACTACTCAAGGTGGATAGGTGATAGGGTGCATCATGCACTTGATGATGTAAAATCAGATTCTACTCAAGAATAGTGAATGGACTCAGGCATATATACCTGGTAACAGCCCAAACCAGCTGGTAATAGGTCAAAAGTAAGTCAAGGGCTACAACAATTAAGACAGCACAATCTAGTAGCCCATCCACGTATATTGAAAGAAAACAAAACAAGATAAGTCTCAGTGAGCAAATATAGAATAAATCACTACAATGTCTTAGTGATGGCTCAGACACAGCAGTCGATATCAAACCACATAAAGAAGCAGACCATGACAACTTCTACAACCCCCCAAACAAAAGAATCAAAATCTTTCCCAAATGAAGATACAATCCTGGAATTATCAGATACAGAATATAAAAAACTAATTTACAGAATGCTTCAAGACATCAGGGATGACCTCAGAAATGAAATAAGGCAAACTGCAGAAAAAGCCAAGGAACACACTGATAAAACTCTTGAAGAACTCAAAAAGATTATTCAAGAACATAGTGGAAAAATTAATAAGTTGCAAGAATCCATAGAGAGACAGCATGCAGAAATCCAAAAGATTAACAACAAAATTACAGAATTAGACAACACAATAGGAAGTCAGAAGAGCAGACTCGAGCAATTAGAATGCAGGGTGGGAAATCTGGAGGACCAGGGAATTAACACCAATATAGCTGAAAAAAAATCAGATAAAAGAATTTAAAAAAATGAAGAAACCCTAAGAATCATGTGGGACTCTCTCAAGAAGGATAACTTGCGGGTGATTGGAGTCCCAGAACAGGGAGGGAGGACAGAAAACACAGAGAGAATAGTTGAAGATCTGCTGACAGAAAACTTCCCTGACATCATGAAAGATGAAAGGATATCTATCCAAGATGCTCATCGAACCCCATTTAAGATTGATCCAAAAAGAAAAACACCAAGACATATTATCATCAAACTTGCCAAAATCAAAGATAAAGAGAAAATTTTAAAAGCAGCCAGGGATAAAAGAAAGGTCTCCTACAAGGGAGAATCAATAAGAATAAGTTCAAACTACTCAGCAGAAACCATGTAGGCAAGAAGGCAATGGGATGACACATACAGAGCACTGAAGGAGAAAAACTGCCAGCCAAGGATCATATATCCAGCAAAACTCTGTCTGAAATATGAAGGCGAAATTAAGATATTTACAGATAAACACAAGCTTAGAGAATTTGCAAAAACCAAACCAAAGCTACAGGAAATACTAAAGGAAATTGTTTGGTCAGAAAACCAATAATATCAGATACCAGCACAACACAAGGTCACAGAACAGAACATCCTGATATCAACTTAAATAGGGAAATCACAAAAACAAATTAAGAGTAATTTAAAAAAAAAAAAAAGCTCAAAACAGGGAATCATTGAAGTCAATATGTAAAAGATGACAATAATAAAAAAGAGGGACTAAATACAGGTGGCATAGAACTGCCATATGGAGAGGGATACAAGGCGATATAGGACAATACAAGTTAGGTTTTTACTTAGAAAAATAGGGGTAAATATTAAGGTAACCACAAAGAGGTATAACAACTCCATAACTCAAAATAAAAACCAAGAAAAACGTAACGACTCAGCAAACATAAAGTCAAATACTATGAAAATGAGGATGACACAATTTACAAAGAAAAACGTCTCAGCACAAAAAAGTAAGTGGAAAAATGAAATTGTCAACAACACACATAAAAAGGCATCAAAATGACAACACTAAACACTTACTTATCTATAATTATGCTGAATATAAATGGACTAAATGCTCCAATAAAGAGACAGAGAGTCTCAGACTGGATAAAGAAACATGATCCGTCTATATGCTGCCTACAAGAGACACACCTTAGACTTAGAGACACAAACAAACTAAAACTCAAAGGATGGAAAAAAATATATCAAGCAAACAATAAGCAAAAAAGAAGAGGAGTAGCAATATTAATTTCTGACAAAATAGACTTTAAACTTAAATCCACCACAAAGGATAAAGAAGGACACTACATAATGATAAAAGGGACAATTGACCAGGAAGATACAACCATATTAAATATTTATGCACCCAATGACAGGGTACAAGATACATAAATCAAATTTTAATAGCACTGAAAAGTGAGATAGACACCTCCACAATTATAGTAGGAGACTTCAACACACCACTTTCAGAGAAGGACAGGACATCCAGTAAGAAGCTCAATAGAGACACGGAAGACCTAATTACTACAATCAACCACCTTGACCTCATTGACTTATACAGAACTCTCCACCCAACTGCTGCAAAGTATACTTTTTTTTCTAGCGCACATGAAACATTCTCTAGAATAGACCACATATTAGGTCATAAAACAAACCTTTGCAGAATCCAAAACATAGAAATATTACAAAGCATCTTCTCAGACCACAAGGCCATAAAAGTGGAAATCAATAACAGAAAAATTAGGGAAAAGAAATTAAATACTTGGAAACTGAACAATACCCTCCTGAAAAAAGACTGGGTTATAGAAGACTTTAAGGAGGGAATAAGGAAACTCATAGAACGCAACGAGAATGAAAATACTTCCTATCAAATGCACACATACAAAAAGAAGAAAGAGCCAAAATCAGAGAACTGTCCTGACAACTTGAACAAATAGAAAGTGAGCAACAAAAGAATCCATCAGGCACCAGAAGAAAACAAATAATAAAAATTAGAGCTGAACTAAACGAATTAGAGAACAGAAAAACAATTGAAAGAATTAACAAACCAAAAGCTGGTTCTTCGAAAAAATTAACAAAATTGATAAACCATTGGCTAGACTGACTAAGGAAATACAGGAAAGGAAACAAATAACCCGAATAAGAAACGAGAAGGGCCACATCACAACAGACCCAACTGAAATTAAAAGAATCATATCAGATTATTACAAAAAATTGTACTCTAACAAATTTGCAAACCTAGAAGAAATGGATGAATTCCTGGAAAAACACTACCTACCTAAACTAACACAAGCAGAAGTAGAACAACTAAATAGACCCATAACAAAAAAAGAGATTGAAACGGTAATCAAAAAACTCCCAACAAGAAAAAGCCCTGGCCCAGATGGCTATACTGCAGAGTTCTACCAAACTTTCAGAGAAGAGTTAACACCACTACTACTAAAGGTATTTCAAAGCATAGAAAATGACGGAATACTACCTAACTCATTCTATGAAGCTGCCATCTCCATGATACCAAAACCAGGTAAGGACATCACAAAAAAAGAAAATTTTAGACCTATATCCCTCATGAACATAGATGCAAAAATCCTCAACAAAATTCTAGCCAATAGAATTCAACAACATATCAAAAAATTAATCTACCATGACCAAGTGGGATTTATACCAGGTATGCAAGGCTGGTTTAATACTAGAAAAACCATTAATGTAATCCACCATACAAATAAAACAAAAGACAAAAACCACATGGTCTTATCAATTGATGCAGAAAGGGCATTTGACAAAGTCCAACACCCATTTATGCTAAAAAACTCTCACCAAAATAGGAATTTAAGGAAAATTCCTCAACATAATAAAGGGCATCTATACAAAGCAAACAGCCAACATCACTCTAAATGGAGAGAGCCTGAAAGCATTTCCCTTGAGAACAGGAACCAGTCAAGGATGCCCTTTATCACCGCTCTTATTCAACATTGTGCTAGAAGTCCTAGCCAGAGCAATTAGGCTAGACAAAGAAATAAAGGGCATCCGGATTGGCAAGGAGGAAGTAAAATTATCTCTATTTGCAGATGACATGATCTTATACACAGAAAACCCTAAGGAATCCTCCAGAAAACTACTGAAACTAATAGAAGAGTTTGGCAGAGTCTCAGGTTATAAGATAAACATACAAAAATCACTTGGATTCCTCTACATCAACAAAAAGAACATCGAAGAGGAAATCACCAAATCAATACCATTCACAGTAGCCCCCAAGAAGATAAAATACTTAGGAATAAATCTTACCAAAGATGTAAAAGACCTATACAAAGAAAACCACAAAGCACTACTACAAGAAATTAAAAAGGACCTACTGAAGTGGAAAAACATACCTTGCTCATGGATAGGAAGACTTAACATAGTAAAAATGTCTATTCTACCAAAAGCCATCTATACATACAATGCACTTCCGATCCAAATTCCAATGTCATTTTTTAATGTGATAGAGAAACAAATCACCAACTTCATATGGAAGGGAAAGAAGCCTCGGATAAGCAAAGCATTACTGAAAAAGAAGAAGAAAGTGGGAGGTCTCACTCTACCTAATTTCAGAACCTATTATACAGCCACAGTAGTCAAAACAGCCTGGTACTGGTACAACAACAGGCACATAGACCAATGGAACAGAAGTGAGAACCCAGATATAAATCCATCCACATATGAGCAGCTGATATTTGACAAAGGCCCAGTGTCAGTTAACTGGGGAAAAGACAGTCTTTTTAACAAATGGTGCTGGCATAACTGGATATCCATTCGCAAAAAAATGAAACAGGACCCATACCTCACACCATGCACAAAAACTAACTCCAAGTGGATCAAAGACCTAAACATAAAGACTAAAACGATAAAGATCATGGAAGAAAAAATAGGGACAATGTTAGGAGCCCTAATACAAGGCATAAACAGAATACAAAACATTACCAAAAATGACGAAGAGAAACCAGATAACTGGGAGCTCCTAAAAATCAAACACCTATATGCTCATCTAAAGACTTCACCAAAAGAGTAAAAAGACTACCTACAGACTGGGAAAGAATTTTCAGCTATGACATCTCCGACCAGCGCCTGATCTCTAAAATCTGTATGATTCTGTCAAAACTCAACCACAAAAAGACAAACAACCCAATCAAGAAGTGGGCAAAGGATATGAACACTCACTTCACTAAAGAAGATATTCAGGCAGCTAACAGATACATGAGAAAATGCTCTCGGTCATTAGCAATTACAGAACTGCAAATTAAAACCACGATGAGATTCCATCTCACTCCAACAAGGCTGGCATTAATCCAAAAAACACAAAATAATAAATGTTGGAGAGGCTGCAGAGAGATTGGGACTCTTATACATTGCTGGTGGGAATGTAAAATGGTACAACCACTTTGGAAATCTATCTGGCGTTACCTTAAACAGTTAGAAACAGAACTACCATACAATCCAGAAATCCCACTCCTCGGAATATACCCTAGAGATACAAGAGCCTTCACACAAACAGATATATGCACACCTATGTTTATTGCAGCTCTGTTGACAATAGCAAAAAGCTGGAAGCAACCAAGGTGTCCATCAACGGATGAATGGGTAAATAAGTTGTGGTATATTCACACAATGGAATACTTCGCATCAATAAAGAGCAGTGACGAATCTGTGAAACATTTCATAACATGGAGGAACCTGGAAGGCATTATGCTGAGTGAAATTAGTCAGAGACAAAAGGACAAATACTGTATAAGACCACTATTATAAGATCTTGAGAAATAGTATAAACTGAGAAGAACACATACTTTTGTGGTTACGAGGAGGGGAGTGAGGGAGGGTGGAAGAGGTTTTTTTTACTGACTAGTTAGTAGATAAGAACTGCTTTAGGTGAAGGGAAGGACAATACTCAATACATGGAAAGTCAGCTCAATTGGACTGGACCAAAAGCAAAGAAGTTTCTGGGATAAACTGAATGCTTCAAAGGTCAGCGGAGCAAGGGCGGGGGTTTGGGGACCAGGGTTTAAGGGGACTTCTAAGTCAATTGGCAAAATAATTCTATTATGAAATCATTCTGCATCCCACTTTGAAATGTGGCGTCTGGGGTCTTAAATGCTAACAAGCGGCCATCTAAGATGCATCAATTGGTCTCAACCCACCTGGATCAAAGGAGAATGAAGAACACCAAGGTCACAGGATAACTAAGAGCCCAAGAGACAGAAAGGGCCACATGAACCAGAGACCTACATCATCCTGAGACCAGAAGAACTAGTTGGTGCCCAGCCACAACCGATGACTGCCCTGACAGGGAGCACAACAGAGAACCCCTGAGGGAGCAGGAGATCAGTGGGATGCAGACCCCAAATTCTCACAAAAAGACCATACTTAATGGTCTGACTGAGATTAGAGGAATCCCGGCGGTCATGGTCCCCAAACCTTCTGTTGGCCCAGGACAGGAACCATTCCCGAAGACAACTCATCAGACATGAAAGGGACTGGACAGTGGGTAGGAGAGAGATGCTGATGAAAAGTGAGGTATTTATATCAGGTAGACACTTGAGACTGTGTTGGCATCTCCTGTCTGGAGGGGGGATGGGAGGATAGAGAGAATTGGAAGCTGGCAAAATTGTCACGAAAGGAGAGACTGGAAGGGCTGACTCATTAGGGGGAGAGGAAGTGGGAGTATGGAGTAAGGTGTATATAAACTTATATGTGACACTCTGACTTGATTTGTAAATGTTCACTTGAAGCTCAATAAAAGTTAATAAAAAAAAAAACCTTTTTTCTTTTTTGCTTACTAGTCCAGTTGTGAGGGTTTTTGTTTGTTTATGTTGAGGTGTAAGTCATATTGAAGGCTATAGTCTTTGATCTTCATCAGTAAGTGCTTTGAGTCCTCTTTGCTTTCAGCAAGGAAGTTGTGTCATCTGCATATTGCAGCTTGTTAATGAGTGTTCCTTAAACCCAGATGTTGTCTTTATTCTTCATATAGTCCAGCTTCTTGGATTATTTGCTCAGCATACAGACTGAATAAGTATGGTGAAAGGATACAATGCTGACACACACCTTTTCTGATATTAAACCATGCAGTATTCCCTTGTTCTGCTCGAATGACTGCCTCCTGGTCTACGTACAGGTTCCTCACGAGCACAGTTCAGTATTCTGGAATTTCCATTCTTCACAATGTTATCCATAATTTGTTATGATCCACACAGTTCGAAAGCCTTTGCATAGTGACTAAAACATAGATAACCATCTTTCTGCTATTCTCTGTTTTCAGCCAAAATCTGTCTGACATCAGTAATGATATCTCTCATTCCACATCTGGCCTGAATCTCTGGATGTTCATTGTTACATCAACTGTTGCAACCACTTCTGAATTATCTTCAGCAAAAGTTTACTTGCGTGTGATACTAATGATATTGTTTGGTAATTTCTGTATTCTCTTGGATCACCTGTCTTTGGAATAGCTGCAAATATGGGTCTCTTTTAGTTGGTTGGCCAGGCAGCTGTCTTCCAAATTTCTTGGTATAGATGAGTGAGTGCTTCCAGCATTGCATCCCTTTGCTGAAACATCTCAGTTGGTATCCCATCAATTCCTGGAGCCTTGTTTTTTTTTTTTTTTTTTTTTTGCCAATGCCTTAAATTCAGTGTGAATTTCTTTCTCCAATACCATTGGTTCTTCATCACATGCTACGTCGATCAGTTAGTTCTTTTTGGTACAGTGACTCTGTGTATTCCTTCCATCTTCTTTTGAGGATTCCTGTGTCCTTCACTGCTTTACTCATAAAATTTTTCAATATTGTAACTTGATACTTGAATTTTTTCTTAAGTTCTTTCAGCTGGAGAAATGCAAAGAATTTTCTTCCCATTTGATTTTCTAACTCTAGGTCTTTGCATAATTCATTATAATAGTTTGTGTTCTTGGGAGCCTTGGTTGCACAATGGTTAGAGGTCAGCTGCTAACCAAAAGGTTGATAGTTTAAATCTGCCAGATGCTCCTTGGAAACCCTATGGGGAAGTTCTACTCTGACTTGACAGCAATGAGTTTTTTTTTTTTTTTGTCTTCTTGAGCCTCCCTTTGAAATCTTCTGCTCAACTCTTCTACTTCATCATTTCTTCCATTTGCATTAGCTGCTCTAAGTCCAATAGCAAGTTTCAGAGTCTCTTCTGACATTCTTTTTTGTCTTTTCTTTCTTTCCTGTCTCTTAAATGACCTCTGGCTTTCTTCATGTATGATGTCCTGGATGTTACTGTACAACTCTTCTGGTCTTTGGTCATTAGTGTTCAATGTGCCATTGTTTCAAATCTATTCTTGAGATGTCTCTAAATTCAGTTGAGATACACTGAAGGTCATACTTTCCTTCTCATGGACTGATTTTAATTTTCTTCAGCTTCCACTTGAACTTGCCTATGAGCAATTGATGGTCTGTTCTGCAGCAAGCCCCTGGCCTTATTCGGATTGATGATATTGAGCTTCTCCATCATATCTTTCCACAGATGTATTTGATTTGATTCCTGTGTGTTCCTTCTCTTGAGGCCCACATGTATAGTTGCTGTTCATGGTGTCAATAAAAGCCATTCCAATGAATAGGTCGTTGGTCTTGCAAAATTCTATCATGCAATCTCTGGCAGCATTTCTATCACCAAGGCCATATTTCCCAACTGCTGATTCTTCTTTGTTCCCAATTTTGCATTCTAATTACCAGTAGTTATCAATGCATCTTGACTGCATGTTTGATCAATTTCAGACTGCAGTTGGTAAAAATCTTCAGTTTCTTCATCTTTGGCCTTAGTGGTTGTTGCATACATTTGAATAATAGTCATATGAACTGGTCTTCCTTGTAGGCATGTGGGTATTACTCTACCACTGATAGCATTGTGACACAGGATAGATCTTGAAATGTTCTTTTTGGTAATAAATGGGACACAGTTCCTCTTCAATTTGTCATTCCTGGCATAATAGACTATATGATTGTCCAATTCAAAATAGACAATACCAGTCTATTTCAGGACTGTCTGGGATACCTAGGATAGCTGTCTTCAAGCATACTATTTTACTTTTTACAAATTCATATTTTCCTGGATTCATATGTGGTACATTCCCAGTTCTGATTATTAATGGATGGTTGAGCTGTTTCTTTTTATTTAGAGTCATGCCACATTAGCAAATGAATATCCCAAAAGCTTTACTTTATCTATGTCATTAAGGTTGACCCTACTTTGAGGAGGCAGCTCTTTCCTAGTTGTATTTTGAATTTCTTCCAAACTGAAGGGATCATATTCTGGTATTATATCAGGCAAAATTCATAAGGTTTTCACTGGTCAATTTTTTTAGAAGTAGTTTACCAGGTGTTTCTTCCTAGTCTGTCTTAGTCTAGAAGCTCAGCTGAAACACCGGTGCCATAGCTTCTTGCATCACAGCAACATGGAAGCCACCATGGTATGACAAATTGACAGACAAGTGGTGTTTTTTTCTTTTTTTCCTGAAAACTACATCAAATACTTGAAAAAATTAAACTGTAAGTGCAAGTGAAGCATTTATTATTTAATAAACAATGGTATATTTATTTTTCATTTAATATGAAAAAGTAATACATAGGAAGAAAGTAATATCCTAGTTTTTTTAAATGAAGAGAGCATTTTAGAGAGGGGCAGAGCTAGGGTTAGGACCATGTCAGATTCGCTTAATAAGATTTATCCCTATAAAAATTATTCATAATCTACTGGTATGATTTTGTTACGTAAAGCATAATGAAGGGTGCATGTATCATAACCTAAAGGTCAATACACAAGTCTTAAATAACAACGTTTTATTTTTTTGTCGGGGGGAGAGGTGTCAAAAGACCTAAGTTTCAGAATTGACTTTGCCAGCTATTAATAGCGGGGAATTGAGAAAATTTATTAACTCCTTGGGTATTACTTTCTTCCTTTGTAAAATGAAGAAATTAAATTGAATAGCTGTTTATGGTCCTCTTAAGGCAGATCTAGGTTCTGAGGTGCCTGCAGCTTATATAATTTTGAGAGCTGATTATTAAAAAAAGATACAAATTTGAGATTACAAAATGTCTTCAGCCACTCCAAGGCCATCTGATGGAAATAACAATAGTCAGAGCCAGAGGAATTTCACCTGACAAGAGAGGAGGTGTGTCCAAGAAGAAGTTGAAGTACTAAGAGATGGCTGACATAACTGATGATAGTTAAAATACTTTGCTTTTATAATTTTTATGGAAAAATATGACCTTAAGAAGATGTTGTTGTAGTTACTCAGAGGGCCTTAGAAGAGTAAGGAAGAAGCCCTGAAGCTTCAGTTTCATTGACATTAATTTACTTCTGGGCCTCCTGAAGTTTTAACAAATTTGTTTTAAACTCTTAATTATTAACATATGCTTAATAATTACCTGGAGGTTGGTGATAACTAAAAACTAAAGTGCTCATTGACTAAGGTTCTAATTTACTAGGTTTGGGCAGGGGCAAAAAACAGCATTGCTAATAGACACCATAGATTGTTCTGATGCAGATGTTTCATTAAGTAAACTTTGAGAACTGCTTTAATAGAATCCAAACTAAAGGACGAAAATAGATGGAAGAAAACCACCTGTTCCATTTTAACTGGAAGCTGTTGCTGGGGGCAACTGATGCTTTGGGAAAAAGATAAGGTTATTTATTAAAGGCAAAGTGTGAAGATCAGAAGGCCTCCCACACAGTGTGTAAAGAAACTCCCAGCTCTTGCAGTTGGAGGGCAAAAGAATCTTTGAGACTCACAGGCACAGGAATTAATTATGAGAGATTGAATGAACAAATGGTCAAAATAGAACTCTGACCCACAACCTGCAGCATCCAGCCAGGAAGTCAAACTACTATCTGCAGTTACCAGTCCAGGAAGCCAAACAACGGTTCCTGTAACAATGGGCCCAAAATGCCCAGTACTTATTACTGACTGACGTTTGCCTTAATTGTGGCCCCGGCTTCCAATTTCGGACCAATCGGAGAAAGCCACACATTCTCCCCTGATCAATCACATAAAATGCTCCGCTTCTAGTTACCTCACAGCCAGCTTACCCATGCCAACAGCTTTCAATGATGCACACCCGAAGCCTTCTATTTTTCCACTATAAAGCTTTCCCACTTTTCTGTTTGCCTTGCCTCTCTGCCAAATGCAGGTGATGGTGGCTGACTCCCTTGCTTGAACAAACTCTGAATAAAAACCTTTCTTTCATCTCATCTGGGTGTTCTTTGTCCGTTTCCACATTTATGCAAGGAACAGAGTTCCAGAGAAGGCCAAACTCTTAAATCAGACAGATCAGCAATACCAAGTTCAGGGCCTTGATTAGGAATGAATAGGACTCTGAGATATGAATGATGTCATCTCGGTTTATCCACTTGAAAATCTTGAATCTTTAGAGTTCCCTGAACTTTTTGAGACTGCCCTGTAAACCTGTTGCCCTCGAGTTGATTCTGACTCGTAGTGACAGAATAAAACTGCCCCATAAGATTTCCAAGGAGCTGCTGGTGGATTTGAACTGCTGACGTTTTGGTTAGCAGCCAAACACTTAACCACTGTGCCACCAGGGCTCCTCTGAAATTTCAGAAGTGGCTAATTCCTTCTTGTTAGAGATAAGCACTACCTCCTTTCTTGACAACTTTGCCAAAACCTCTATTTTGAAAGATACACATGCTCTTCCCTGGCCAGGATTTGCCCCCACCTTTTTCCCTTCAGGCTGGAAACCCTGGTGGCATAGTGGTTAAGAGCTGTGGCTGCTAAACAAAAAGTCAGCAATTGAAATCCACCAAGAGCCCCTTGGCACCCTATGGGGCAGTTAGACTAGACATATGAAAAACCTACCTGCTGAATACATTCTACGGAATGGCCCAGAGAATACTCCATTTACCAAAGCAGTAAGGCATACACAAGTGAGAAGTGCGACAGCGTCAGTCAGAAGTTCACTCGTGGTTTTCCTCTGTAGACCAGGGCTGATGGGAGAGAAATAAGTTCGCTGATAACAACACGGATGACAGGACACAGAATTAATTGAGTTCAGTTGCTAGTGCTTAACCTTGAAAGTCACGTTGCAAAACTAGTTTAATGAGTGGGAAGTTCAGGTTGTCAGTCAATGGTGCCTGACCTACAGAGAGCTACAGAGTTGGTTAACTAAACACAATGTCCAAAAGTGAAAGCCAGAAGGAGCCAATAAGAGGATTGCTCCGTCAATAAAACCAAAAGAGTCAAGGATGAGTGAACATGAGAGTACTTGCCGCAACAAAATGTCAGAATCCTTTCCCCATTTTCTGGTCCTGAGCCCATTTTATTTTTAACATGGAACCTACTGACTGAAGTAGAGACTTTGCCTCCAGAGGGCAACGGGATCTCTGATCATTTGCATGACCATACACTGGAAAAAGGAGACTATCCAAGTTGGTGACCTAAAGTGGGTACATGCTTTAAAGTGGGTACAAAGTAATAAAGGAAGACAGAAGAAGAAATGACACTTTGAAATGTGGTGTTGGCTAAGAACACCGAATGTACCATGGAAAATAAAAAAAAGAATATCATATCCCAGGGGAAATGGTAAAGCTTATTCCGCCCTTAATGATGTAAAGAGTGCAAGGATCATGGTCCCCAGCATTGTTGTTGTTGCTGTTACTTGCCATCGAGTCAGCCCTGGACTCATGGTGACCCCATGAACGATGGAATGAAATGAATCCTGTTCCCACACTATCCCCATAATAATGTTGTGGATTGGACTGTTAACGCTCCATAGGGCTTTCATTGGCTGATTTTCAGAAGGAGATTCAATTAATTTACCAGGCTGACCCAAACTTAAGTGAGACAAATTTTTGTCTCACTCGATCTCAAATTCAGCCAAATATAGCCCCAAGTGAATCTGATGTGGTATCTTTGCCAGAGTAGATTAACATAAACTCAGGTACAGGGTATAAGCCATTGATCTGGCAAATGCATTCTTTCCTATCCCTATTAAAAAGGAAAAGTAGAGTTAATATGCCTTCAGTTGCATTGGACAGAGCATACATTTACAAACTTTTCCCAGGGTTATGTGGACTCTCTTGCCACATGTCATAATATTACCTGAAGAACCCTGGATGGTCCTAACATCCTGCAGAATATCACACTGACCCACTATCTCAATGTCATCCTGCTGATCAGACTGAATGAGCAAGTAGTGATGATCATATTGGGGACCTTGGTATTTCATTTGTTTTCCAGATGGCGGAAGATAATCCCTATGAAGTGTCAGGAGCCTGCCACATCAACAAAATTTTTAGAGATGCAGTGTTCTGGGGCATGCTGGGACATTTCTCTCATGGTAAAGGACACATCGGTTGCATTTTGCTCCTTTCACCACCGCAGTGCCAAGTGGATATGTGGATCTGTTTAAGTTTTGAGAACTTTTAAACATTCATTATCTCATTTTCAACTGGATATAATTTCTAATGTATTCTTCTAATAAAAATATGCTCTCTATTGCATCATCTTTACAACCCATCCCTCTGGCTCTTTTTGGTCTGTTTAATATATAGTCTCTTCTGCTACTTAAATTTTTGTAATTTGAACACTACTAAGAGTCTCATTTCTAAACATTCTGTCCTTCATTTGCTCCACATAACTCTCATCCTTTTTCTTCTTTCTCTCCTTTTCACTGGTTTCACACTCTTTCTTAAAACTTTTTCTCAGATTTTGTGACAAGTTTCTCAGTTCTGTCACCTTTGACTTCTTTTCTATCTGCTTTGCTTCCTTTTTTCCCCTTCTCATATAAGTATGAACTTCTGTCATGATTCTGCCTTTTTCATTCCTCCTTCTTTTCATTCTCCTCCTACTGCTTCCCTGTCCCTGCACTCATCATCTTCCTTATTCTTTTCTAATATCCATGAATATACAGTGGGACTTGTGCTAAGATTAGGAATGTACTCTCAACTATTGCTAATGATGAAGATAATACAAATTACATTAATGTCAAGTTTATACAGTCCTATTGAATGAAAATTTTCTTTATAAAAGTCCAAGATAAGTAGAACGTAAAGCTTCCTGGGCCACTGCAATTGATTTCTAATTTGTTTCTCCATTCCAGATATCCTACACACTTTTCCAGATTGACTTTACTTACACGTGAAGAAAGACCATGGACTCTGTGCTAGATTAGCCAGGTGTGAATTTCTACTCTTTAGGCACCTGCTATGTGCCTTAGGTAGTTGATTAAGCACTGTATGCCTCAGTTTCCTCATATCTAGGCTCACAATAATAATAGGAATTATCTCATAGTGTTATGGTATGTATAATATGTCAAGCTTTAGATCTATTTTTCATAATAATTCTCTGTGGCAAAATCTCGAATGGTTTACTTTTTCTGTAGAATTAAGTTCAGTCTCTCATCCCGGTCCTTGAAAATATGATTATAACTTCCCATTCTGTTCTGATGACCCATTTCTCCAGGTGTGTCCTTTAATCATGGAGGATATAAGTTTCCTGGGATTGGGCGCAAACTTACAGTGTGGTATGTATTTTATTCATCTTTATATTCCCAGCATCATGGGCCTGGCAGTTTGTATATACTCAGTAGATGTTTGTAAGGCATGACTATAAACGCCATGTGCTCTTTTGCCTCCATGCATTTGCTACATTCATTTTTAGCAGTTGGCCTTCTACCCTATTTCTGCCTGTTGAAATCATTCCCTCCGTTTTATCTCTTTCATGAAACCCTTTTTAATCTCCTCAGCAAAATTCCATGCTATATTCTGGGGATTATTTTTTATGGTTAAGAGTAATGTGCATTCTTGAGTTTTACCTCCTACTCATGGCAACCCTATAAGGACAGAGTAGAACTATCTCCTAGGGTTTACAGGGCTGTAATCTTTATGGAAGCTGATTGGCTACATCTTTTTTCCGTCATCTTTCTCTGCATCTTTCCAACTGCTGAACTTTCAGTTAGCAGCTGAGCAATTAACCACTGCACCACCAGGACTCCTTCACACACACGCACACATACACACACAAAACAAATCCTTTGCTCTCCAGTCAATTTTGACTCATAGAGACCCAATAGGACAGAGTAGGCCTGCCCCATAGGGTTCCAAGGAGCAGCTGGGGGATTCAAGCTGGTGATCTTTTGGTTAGCAGCCTGAGCTCTTAAACACTGTGCCACCAGGGCACTAGGTTATATCTCATTAACTATTGAAGTCATTTTCATTCCTTCAATACCAAAATTTTATAATAATCTGCATCCCCTATAATAATTTGTCCATTACAGTTTTTCTGTGTTTGCTCTCCCTAAAGGGGAATAAATATCTCCCTCCTCTGTTCAGTCATCATTATTTGCCTGTGCCTTGGCTTATAATATTTACTACAGATTTCTTTATATAGTTCTTACAAGCTAATTCCCTTTTTTCTATCTTTGCCATGAGATTTTGAATCTTTGAGGGAAATTGATTGACATACATTTGTGTTCTTATCGTTGTCCTAAATCTAGGTAAATTTTACTGAATCACTTGAATGAATCAATTAATCAACTAGAAATTTATCTAATATATACTCTAATATACTTTTGTATGAAAAGATTCATGGATTCTAGGTGAACAGTCTGTGGAGAAAATACCCTGTTAGGCAAAGATCTTGTGTTTGAGATATTCAGAAAAAGAAAGATTTGTAGAAATTTAACTTATGCATCCTTTCTGTTGTTTTCAAACATATGTCTTACTAGACTATGACCCCTTGAGGGTAGGATTGTATTTGGATCTCTCCTTTGTAGCTTTTGTCATGGCTGTACTTTTATATGATTATTTGGTTATGACTAAATGATGAGTATGTTGTAGCAAAAAAGAAAAGTGATTTTCGAGCTTTATAGTATTATAACATGATGGTGTCACATACTGTTTTTTTCACCTGCAAGACACTTTTTTTTTAAATTGCCTGTGAAGCATTAAACATTTTTTTTGACACATATTTTGTTATAGAAGCACCTGACAGGGCGAAGGTTCTGGTTATAGTGTTATTTTTCTACAGGGTAAAAAGGAAGAGACCAATACACAGGGATCGAATGCACAAATCAAGTTATTTTTGAAAATTATTACAGTGTTACAAGATTAAAAATAGAAATAACTAGAACCCACATCCCTATATTTTGTATCTCTTCCTATATTTTTGTTAGAATGAATGAAAGGGGAGGCAGATTTTTTTTTTTTTTTTTTCCCTCATGGTGAGAGGGAAAACCTGCTGGTGTAGTGGTTAAGTGCTACGGCTGCTAACCAAAGGGTCGGCAGTTCAAATCTCCCAGGTGCTCCTTGAAAACTCTATGGGGCAGTTCTGCTCTGTCCTATAGGGTTGCTATGAGTTGGAATCGAATCAACGGCACTGGGTTTGGTTTTGTGTTAGTGGTGAGAGAAGGTGGTCACAAAGTATATCAATATTCAGTTTTTCAGGATCTTTAAAAACAATCACAATCATTAGTCAAAAGTTCATAAACTCTTCCCTCCACTTGCCTTAAAATAGCCAAATGCTGAGTAGGGCTTCAGGGGCTAGCACTTTGGAATTAAATGGATGTGAGTTTGAAGCCTGGTCTGCTTCACAGGCTTTGTGGATCTTCGGAAAGTTACATAAATTATCATTGCCTCAGTTTCCTCATCTTTAAAATGGGAACAATGACACCTTCACAGGGTTGTGTATTAAATGAAATTTAGTTCCAAGGTAAGCTGACTAACAGCATCTGGAATACTGTCTTTAACAACTGACTTCTCTCGTTGTGGTTTTATGTTATGGAATTGGGATTATTCTTCCCATTTGTGTTATAATTAGGAGCTCCTATATTCAGAAATATGATCAATGTATGATATTTTTCTCTTTCTTCAATATTACTTCTTCAGGACCATGTTAGATCATGATGTGTGTGTTTCAGTTGAATTTTATAGCCAGAGAGCTCATCTATGAGTTGTGATTTTGTTTATATTTTTATTCTCAAGACTATTGTAATATTTGCTAAAGTCTTTTATCTTTTATTGCTCTTATTAGAGTTGGTAGATTCTGAAAGAGTGAGGAGAGCAGTCTTGTTACGTGAAATGCATACTTTTTGCAGTTTAATAAATACTGAAGTGCAAATTTAAGGACACTGATTAAAAGTGAGTTTTTCAGGATAATAAAACATGTAAATGCTGGGAATAGAAATTCAAAACATACACACAATCTGTAAGCCTTTTCATTTATTCTTTCTTTTATAGGAATCAGCCAAGGCTGAATTTTTTGACATGACCTATGGAGTCAAGAAGACCAAATTTGATTCCTGAAAGAAAAGCTGAATATGAGCTTTTAATCCATATGGTAAAGTTATAATCTATTTCTTTATCTTTCTCTTTGATTGTGGCAAAAACAAACAAACAAACAAAAAACAAACAGAAAACAAACCAAAAAACTCCACCTGGCCTTATTTAAAGATATCTCAAATTTGCTCATTTAGTTAGTAAATCTTTCGGAAAATGGCACTTACCTAGGTTTGCCTTTGCCTTCTTGCAATTTAATACATTTATAATGTTAGATAGCTTCAAGATTTATTGAAGTGGTTGTGCTACTTGATTGACAGCAAGAGTGGTGTCAGCAGGTGAAGCAATGCTAGGGGTCTCAGGTTGGGCGGTGGGGGGAGCATTGGTGGCAGACGCAGCGGAAGCAGCAGCGGCTGTGGTGGCGGCAGGAGAGGTGGTGCTCGCTATAAGTGCTGGACCATTAAAAGTGGCTGGTGGTGCTTGAGAACTGGGGTTCACAACATTCTCAGGTGCAGGTGTAGAGTTGGGCAATGATCCCTGTGGGCCTTGGAGGCGGTGGGGGTGGTGGCTGCCGTGGAGGTAGAAGGGGCTGCGATGGCCATGGTGACCACCTGGACCTTCAGAAGGTTGTCCAAATTTTGCAAAATGTTTGTAGATTACTCGAAGTGGACCGTGTACACCCCTTGCCCGTGGAGAATTTTGTTTAAATAGTTTAAAAACCTCTTCAGAACTGCCACTAGACTTCAGAGAAAGAATATAAAAACAAAATTGTTTATACACAGATAGGATTCATAGACTAGTCTTAAATCAAGCATTAAATAAATAGATAGGTAGGTAGATAGATGATAGATAGATAGATGGATGATAGATAGGTAGATAGGTAGATAGATAGATTTGTTGTTGTTAGCTGCTATTGAGTCGATTCTGATTCAGGGGGACCTCATATGTGCAGAGTAGAACTGTTCCATAGGGTTTTGAAGGCAGTGACCTTTCGAAAGCAGATCATCAGGCCCATCTTCTGAGGTGCCTCTGAGTGGTTTTGAACTGTCAACCTTTTAGCTAGTAGTTAAGCGATTAAATATTTATACCACCCAGGACTCCTAAATACATATATTAGATATATGTAAATATATGAGAATAAAATATCAGGTATATGTAAATTTCTATCATATTATATATGTATATATTATCATGGAAATTTGTTTAATCATTCTAATGTTGTTTCATAAAGAGATTTTATGGGGACAATAATATGCATTGTTTACAGGGTTTTAATATAAGAAGCCCTGTTGGCACAGTGGTTAAGTGACACAGCTACTATCCAAAAGGTCAGCAGTTCAAGTCCACCAGTTGCTCCTTGGAAACCCTATGGGGTAGCTGTACCCTGTCCTCTGGGGTCTGTATGAGTTGGAATTGACTAGATGGCAAACGGCTTGGTTTGGATTTTTGGTGGAATGTAAAGGAAATAGACTCT
This sequence comes from Elephas maximus indicus, assembly GCF_024166365.1. Taxonomy (NCBI): domain Eukaryota; kingdom Metazoa; phylum Chordata; class Mammalia; order Proboscidea; family Elephantidae; genus Elephas; species Elephas maximus. Next base: position 87,666,189 of record NC_064823.1, read on the forward strand.
ACCTCTGCTCTTCTTAAAGCCTAATGCTTTTATTACAGATTTTCCCAAAATATGTTCCATAATAGGTTCTCTGTTGAAAAGATTTTGGTGGTCAAATAACTATGAAAAGGATTTGGGTAGATTAGAACATATTTCTTTACTGCAGGACTTTTTGGAGTTATTAACATGCCAGTGAGTTTTTAACATATCCGAGGTCTACAGTATTTCCATATTTACTTCATCACAGAAATATCATGTGTGTGTGTATGTGTGTGTAGCATTTCTTCATACTAGTGTTCAGTGTTTCATGGAGCACCTTTTGGGGAATGCTATTTTAATTTCTATGCTGTAAGAGAGGATAATGCATTTTACTTCCTTGAACAAATAAAAGGAGACTACAGAAGCTTTGCATTGTTCACTTTTCATAGACCTTCAGATTAGATTGATTGTTGTCATTATAGGGTGTCATTGAGTCAATTCAGACTCATATCGACCTTATATGACAGAAAAGAACTGCCCCATCCCATAGGGTTCCTAGGCTGTTAACTTTACAGGAGCAGATCTCTAAGCCGGTGGGTTTGAACCACTGACCTTTCCTATAGCAGTTGAGCATTTACCCATTGTGCCACTAGGGCATTCCTTGAATCCATATGGTTGACTCACTTAGACACTAAAGGCTGGACATGCCTTAGATCCTTCAGTGCATTTCTACTCTGTGAACGTCTCATTCCAGCAATGCCAAGGACACATTTTGCTTTAATTGGTTTCCATTTCAGGACTTTTAATATGACATTCCCTTAGGATTTTCATTTGTTCACACACTCAGCTGTTACGTGGAGGGTTAGCAGCTTGAACCACAGGCACCTCAGAAAAAAGGTCTGGAGATCTACTTCTAAAAAAAAAAAGCCATTTTTGTGCTGGATTTTCGTATGGAGCACAGCTCTACTCTTTCACACGTGGTGGAATTGACTTTACCATAGCTGTTTTTTTTTTTTTTTTTTTTTTTGACAGAATGACGGGAGAAGTATTTACAGGGAACATATCCTACTGTGCACACCCCCTCCATTCTGACATCTGTTGGTGATTGTGGAAATTGGAAATGGCAGAGAGTGGAAACAGAAACTTGTAATTTTGAAAAGTCTGTCCAGATGATTTTGAATCTCCTTTTCTTCTCCACAGAAAACCAGTGATTTTGAAAAAAGAAACTAATTTTTGGTTTTTGCAGGATCATAGGAAATATTCCTTATAAAGAACCATAAAAATTACAAGAAAAACAAATCTACATTGAATATGTAAATATAGGTAATTTTTGGTACTGAAGGCTGGGTAAACTTTGCTTTTCATGAGTTAAATGACCATACTCCCATTGCAGACTGGTGCATATGTGAAAGGCAGGCAATTAGAGGCAAGGTTTTGGTGTTCATAGAACTCTATTTGGTTCTTAACCATTGATGTTCAGGTGACTCTCTGGCTTTCTCTCTTAACGTTTTCTTAGGTTGGGAATAAAAAATAAATATTTTTGCCTTAATGACTCCTCAGGCATAACTGACTTTGATTATGATTGAAAATATAAGTCATTAAACAGAAATATAAATCAACTTACTTGTTTGCGGCTTTTTCGTTTATGTGCGCCAGCTGACTAAAATGGGATAGACGATACAAATAATTAGACCCAGAGCTTGAATGGTATTTTGAGAATACTGCTTATAAATCATTTGCTGAGGCTAAGATGTGGTTGGGTTAAGAATGGAATAAAATTTAAGAATTTTTATTGTCACCCTAACACACGAGGGGACCTTCTAACAGTTTAAAGACTACATATGGGATAAGGATGATCAGGTTTTCTGGAGACCTTCCTCTCCCTGCATGTTCTATGGGTGTGTCAGCAACCCTTCTCCAATTTCCCAATAGTGCTAGATTTGGATCTCTTTTTCGTTATAACTACCATTCATTCAGGTGTCAAGTCTAGAGACTCTCATGGAACCAAACATATGAGCAAACATTAAGAATAATAAATTCAAATAAGAATATAAATAGATAAAAATGTAGAAAATAGTTCTTGTTTCATTGTCAAGAAAACATATTAAACTCACCTTTTGAGCCACCATTTTACAATTACCAAGAGGTTATTTAAGAAGGTAACACCAAAATACAATAGAGGTTGCAGTGAGGTTGATACTCTTCACTACTTTTGGGAAAGCAGTATGGCAATAAAAAAAAAAAAATGAAAATGTTTTATCTTTAACATGAAAATCTCTGTCTTGAGAGTTGTCCTAAGTAAAGTAACCAATACGGAGAAAAAAAAATACGAAGATATGCCTTCTAGTACTACTCATAATTAAAAAATTTGAATATTGATAACCACAAAGTCTTTGTAGAAATTTGAGAATGTTTATGCTGAATGACAAGTGAACAATTAAAATGCCATATATGCATAAATTATCTAAGTAAATAAGGAGTAGAAAATGTAAAACAAAAATTAACGTAGACGTGGTATTATGGTAAAATTTATATATGGATTTTCTGTTAACAAAAAATTAATGGTGTTTAGTTGTTTTCATAACTTAAACACTTGAAAGATAGAAGAAATTTTTGTTAAAATTGTCTTCTGGTCCTTATTTGGTCCTTATATACTTAAAATGTTAGAAAAATTTAAATGCTAGCTTATAACTTAAATATATGCATATTTAGAAATATAAAATATTTCTATTAATTTGTTATCAGTTTAATTTCTATTATTTATATGATTGATATGATTATGTGATATGATTATATTGATATGATTTTATGATGATATGATTGTTCATGCTAGATTCTCTTATTCAAACAAAATGCAAAAAAAAAGACCCAAAACATACATAAAACTAAACTGTCAATTGCAGTTATTTGAGGACTGTTGTAAACATTTTCCTTCTTCATAATTTTGTGATCATATATTATACTTCAGTAATGAATCTATTGTTTTTATGTGTGTGTGCCAACATTCATTTAGCCAGCTCTTCTCTCAAAGAAGAGAAGTAGCTGATAAGAAGTGGAATTAATGATTAATTATTTATGCTTATCAAGTCACAGCTTCAAATGTGATTAATTTTCTAAGTTTTAAGTTACAACAATCAAAGCAAGAACATAACTGATGGAGAATTATTATCTTTTAACAGTGACTATGTTCCATAGGGCATCTCCTTGTGATTTTAAGGAAAAGAGCATTGGACCGATAGTCACAAGCTGAGCTTCGATTATCAACACTACCTAACCTATTCCAGGTTCATTTTTCTAATAAAATGAGATGATTAGTTTATTTGATGGATAAAGTTGTCAGATTCTAATACTTCAAAAATAAGAATAGAAAACCAAATTAATAAGTGCATTTCCATTATGCAAAACTGTCATAATCTTAAGCAAAATGGAAGACACATTTAGACATTTATGTACCCTTCATTTGTAATAAAAGAGGTAAATAGAATGGTAATAATCATTAATAGAAAAGTAAAGTCTCAATGATTTCTTGTACGATTTAGTGAAATAGATTTTTCTACCACTGAGAACATTTTCATTTTTACAGGTACAAACTATAGTTTCACATCCAAAAAGAGCCATTTTCAAGATGTCTGGGATTCCGGAGGGCAAGTTATTTTTATTACTGTTACTTTTTACTGAAATTATTATCATTTTACTGAAAAAAGTGGATAAGACTTATAGGTTGACGAACTTGTTAAAACATTCTCACTTTTTTTTATTATGATATTTCCTTTAAAATGTGTTGTCCATTAGAACTCTGTGGAAAACAGCGTTCCATATGTGTCTTAGTCATCTAGTGCTGCCGTAACAGAGATATCAAAAGTAGATGGCTTTAACAAAGAGGAATTTATTTTCTTACAGTCCAGTAGGTTTCAACTCCAAATTCAGGGTGTCGGCTCTAGGAGAATACTTTCTGTCTCTGTCGGCTATGGAGGAACGTCCTTGTCCTCAATCTTCCCCTGGTCAAGCAGCTGCTCAGGTTCAGGGACCTCGGGTCCAAAGGATGAGCTCTGCTCCTGGTGCTGCTTTCATGGTGGTATGAGGTCCCCAACTCTCTGCTAGCTCCCCTTTCCTTTTAACTCTTGAGGGATAAAAGGTGGTGCAGGTCACACTCCAGGGAGGTAACCTGATTAAGGGTTACAGTCCCATCTGAATCCTCAACATAAAATGACAGTCACAAAGTGGAGGACAACCACAGAATACTGGGGATCATGGCCTAACCAAGCTGATACACACATTTTTGGGGGGACAATTCAATCGATGACAATATGTCACAATATTTCTACTAATTAAAAGCTGAATGGAATCAAAGTCTAAAGAAAATTGTTTTTTATGTCTTCAAAATTTAAATAAATACCTTAATAAGGGGTCCTCCTTTGCATCCAGCAATGTTGGGCTTATCTCAGCTCTTGGAGTCTGTAATCTCAGAGAAAGAATACAGGTGGTTCATGCCGTATAAAGGATTATTTTCTCTTCTCTGTCCCTTCTACTTTGTTCCAATTGCTAGGCAAAATATTATTATTATTTTAGCATTTGCTTCTAGGATAATCGACGCTAGTTCTGGAAGCAAAAAAAAGGAGTGTATAATCTTTCAAAGTTGACACTTGTCTTTTTCATTTCTTCTCAGAAACATTGTGGCTAATTACCTTTCTGTGCACCAGAAAAAGTAAAGGCTTATTCTTTATAATTTAAATAAAATATTTTGATTCAATTTCTTTCCTTCATTTTGGATGTTTTCTTACATAACTTGTTTACCTGACATTTTCCTTCAAAGCAATAATTACTGAACCTTAACTGCAAACCGTGGCGAAACAAGTATTTTTCTAAGTACTTATGTTCTTTACAATATGTCTTGCTACTAGAGCGCCAGTGCTACAGACTCTGAGAAGGCAGAAAGTATTTGAAGATGATAGCTTTTTGTGTTAATCCTTAGCTCTTTAAAGTATCCTACTTTATTCCTGAAAGTTAACTTTTAGAGATTATAAAAAAAAATCTCAATTTAAACATTAGCAATAAGAAGGTAGTTGCCAACTTTGTGTTCTTGCCTTACCTTGACATAAAAATAAGAAAATGCGACTAATGAACATCTTGGCACCCTCTACTGTATGCTTTCTAACCATTGGATTAATAAAACCAACCTAACCCATTGCCATCCAGTAAATTCCGAACTGCACTGTAGCTTTTCCAAGACTGTAACCTTTACGGAAGCAGACCTCAGCTTCGAACTGCCCACCTTATGATTAGCAGCTAAATTCTTAACTACTAGGCCACTTGGGTTCCTTACTAGATTGATAATAATTCTTTAACTAAAATGTAACAGAAGATACATTGTGCACCACAGTAATTGTCTTGTTTGGAAGAAAAGGGCCAGCCGTTCAACAGTACAAAATGTGAACATTGTAGTAAATTGACTTTTGCTTTTATTTCAATAATCTTAACTTTACATGAAAATGTAGTTCTTTACCATGAAGGTAGGAAAACATCATGAACTTACACGTGGAAGGTCTGCTGGTGGGTAATCAGATTTGCCATGCTTTTCTTTCAAGTTAGCTATTAACAATGGTATATCCACCTGGCATCAATTTGCAATGCGGTAAATTAAAGATCAGCTGAGGACCTCCAGACTCTTATCATAAAGGTGAATTTGAGGACACTAGACAAAACGTCTCTTTGGTAATTGGTTTTTCAATTTGCCTGTACCTTTCTTTTAGAAAAACTTATTATAATGAGAACAATCTAAAATCTAAATCGAGAATTGAAATGCAGATCTAGATCAGTGTACTTTTGCATAGATACAGTAGTCATTTTGGATAGGAAGAGACTGAGACTTGAGAAATAAGTAACTTGCTCAGAATTTCAAGAGCCAGTATCTTTTGTTTCCACAGTTCTTTTTCTTTCCTGTGCAACAAGATATTCTTTTTATTTTTATTTATAGTAGCTGTATTTATAATAGGCCAAAACTGGAAACAACCAAAATGTCCTATGTTAGGTGAATGCTAAAACTGTGGTACATCCATATATACCACTAAATAGTACTCAGCAATAAAAAGGAATGAACTATTGAAAAACTCAACAACTTGGATGGATCTCAAGGACATCATGAAAAAGTAATAATCTCAAAAGATCACATCCTCTATGATTCTGTTATTTATATTCTCAAAAATTTTACAGATGAACAAAGTAGTTTAGAAGTGGTTGCCAGGCGTTGGGGAGAATTGGAGGAATGGCTATGAGTATAAAGACGCAGCATGAGGGAGATGTTTATGGCCAACGAGTAGTTCTGTGATCTGATTGAGGTGATGGTTCCATGGACCTACACATGAGATGAAATGACATGCAGGAATACATACATATCTAACAAGATATTCTTAAGGATGCATAACCTCTGCTAAGAGAATTTTTGATTAATTATTCTAGTGTTAGTAAGCTGTAGACGGAGACTGTCTTAGGCATCTTTATGTCTCAACACTTAGTAGATTTCCTGGCATAAACCTAGGTAGTAAATAATGCTTTTGACCAAGCGAATATATATAAACATCATTTCCTTTTCTGATTTTGTTGCAAATTATATCTAATTGAAAATTCTTTGGAATGAGAGAATAGTGAGGATTACAACTCATAAGATGCTTGCCCTCATTGAGGAGGGGAAGGTAACTTGGCTTGGAACACCTGTCCGATAGGCCCGTTCTAGAACTTTCAGATTGTGACATAAAATTTTCATGTCACAATAATTTGTTTTCCTAGAAAGTTAAAAAGCCTATGTAGTTAAGCTTGTGCTTATTTTTATTATCATTTTGGTTAATATGTATTGGAGAAAACTATTAAGTGTTAGAATATATTATTAGTTATTCTATGATTCCTACTTTTCCTCAGGGTTTCATTGTCTCTTACTTACATGAGCACCATAGTTTCTTGTCCTTCTGCCTTTTGCTTACTCTGCCACCTCCAATCATTTTTTTACTTTGTCGCTAAAGTAATATTTCCAAAACACAATTGACATATTAATCCTCTGTTTGAAAACTTTGATGCCTTCCACTGTTTAAAGCACCATTTCCCAAGCCATGTTCAACAGAACATTCACTCCTAGAGATGTTTACTGGAGCTCTATGAATACTTCATATGCATATTCTCATTTAAAGTCTCCGGGGAATTCTGCTATAACAAAATCTGTTTAGCTCTGATTCATCCCAACATTCATAAATGTATTTGACCCTGGAACTCTTTTCAGCTTCTGTAAATACTATTAATTCCAGTGAAATTAGCTCAGGAAATGTGAGCCCTTAGCTATGTGGACTCAGCTTTTAAATTCAAAACTGACATACATGTTCTGATGAGTTTTGATCATTTTTTTTTTTTCTGATTTGCTTATAAGGCTATGTTGTCATTCACGATTAGTGTTATCTCTTACCATTCTCTCATACCCACTATGCTTTGCCTTACTTCAAAATTATTGACCACACAAAGTATAATTTTATGCTTCTGATCTTTGCCATTTCTCTTTCCTCTGCTTGCAACCAATGGTCACGTCCTTGTCCTGGTAAACTCATGTCCATCCTTATGTATCCAGTCCATTCCATCATTCCTCTGAGACCATTCATAGTTCAATCACTGAAGGCATCTATTCACTCATCCAGTGGTTCATCTCATTCATTCATTTAGCAAATATTTCCTGAGCATCTACAGTGTTCCAATCTGTCAGAATTTAGCAGCGAATAAGGGGGATGTGACCCCTTAGGAAGAGGTGGTCAGATAGCTCTGCTTAGGATACTAGGGTTTATGCTTACTGTTTTGCAGTCATTATTAGTAGTGTCTCCTTTTAGTCCAAAAATGTTCTGATACAGATGATAAATTATGAAATAATTAAAGTTAGCAGTGAACAAGGGAAATGTTATAGACTTATAAGCAAATGAGAAAGAAATAATGAAGAGTTGTCAGACCACGTGTATCAATTTTGGGTTTAAAAGATTAACCCACATAACAAACATACAGTCCAATAGGGAAGATAACATTAAAAAGGCAATAGAAAAAATGATGGATGTTACATGAGGGGAAGTGTAGTTTACAATGACACAATATGATGGAAGAATGCAGGGGACTTAGGTGTTTGGAGGGCTCAGGGATATTCTGGTGAGCTTTAAGGGTGAATTCAAGAATGTCCCAAGGAGGGTGTAGTGTGTTCAGTGACCCTGAGGCAAGGGATAGCTTGACACTAAAGAAACTGAGAGAAGATCTGTGTAGTTGAGATATGAGAGCAAAAACTGACAATAGCAGATGATGAGACATTTGATTCCTGAGATGTTTAGAACTAAGTGGTGAAAAATTTGTATTTGTTTGATGCTGGGAGTGAGAAAGGAGAGAAAGATGGTTCCCCAGTTTCTGGGTTGGTCAAATGTGCAGATGATGTCTTTTGCTGAAATGTGGAGTATTAGAAGAGGAACACTTTGAGGGAAGGGGGATGTCAATTTCAATTTATACCTCTGTTATGTTCGGGAGACGTGAGAAATCCAAAACAAGTTGCCAATGGTGTTGTGGAAATAAAGATCGCAGACTCAAAATTTAACAGTGTTAAACATTTTACAGACTTAAATATGTATCTTTTGTTTACTCCTAATGTGCAACAAGTAGAATAATTGGGGAAAGCAGACATACCACACACATACTGGTCCAATTCCCCAGTCTTCTTGGTGTCTTTAAGTCATAAATGTTCTTTAATGCATCCTTTTGTCGTTCTTTTGTAGAGCTAGTTTAGTAACTTGAACAAATGGCCAGGGGATTTCTTTAGGAGGACTGACTTTCTTTATGGTAGTCAGGGGTCCCTTCTTAGAACTGGTCTCTCTCTCTGTCTCTCTCTTACTGTGGCCAAGGATTCCTTACGGTGTGAAGCAGAGTTTTGTGCCATAGGCTACGGGTAGCTATGGGCAAGGGATGTGGTGAGGATTGTGAGCAAGGGTTACATTCGGACAAAGGGAAACTTTGGACAGAGTTATCTTGCGTTAGAAGGAACTATATATAGGATTATCTTGTGACAGGAATAGTTTTCATCAAATAGATACAATTAAGTATAATAAGTGTGTGGCTAGAGGATGTATATAGTGGTATACACAACAGGTCATCATGCCTAAGGATAGTTGGAGAAGCTAGCACTTGAGCTGAATCTTGAAAGATGATTAAGTGTTTGCCAAATAAGAACGACTGTAAAGAATTCTACGAAGATGGAACACACTGAAGAAAGACTCAGGGACTTGAAACAGCTTGAATTCTTGTTTATTGGCATGCTTTGATTTCAAACACAGAAAACAACCCAAACTTGTTTAACCAGAAAGAAAAATGCACTGTCACAGGGAAATAAATAGGCCAGGTAAGGCTTGATCCATGATACAGCTAGAAATCAGGTAAATCTTTAAATTTCTTGATGCTAATTTCTGCAGTGTTGGCTCCATTCTCAGGCAACCTGCCTCCTTGTGATCCCAAGATGATTCTGGCAGCCCCTGACAGTAAATGTTTCCAGCCTGAAGTTTCTTTCAGAAGCTTATTTCCCAGAAACCCCAGCAAACACCTCCTCGTGTCCTTTTATTCTGAGTGGGTTATATGCGTATCCCTAAGGGACTGTGGCAAGGCATAAAGGACACAATGTGACTAGCTCATTGCTGAAGTTGGGGGTGGGGTCCATCTCACCTAAATCACCCATATATGAAAGGCGAGGGGCTGCGTTACATGCAAGGGGGTGGGATTGGAAACTAGGTCAAAAATAGTAGATGTCAATCACATTAAGGAAACTATAATACCTCTCCTTTATTCATTTACATTTATTGTGTACCTACTTTACTATATACTAGCTACTGTTTAACTCAATAGGTGTGGGGTCCCAGCTCTCCTGAAGCTTACCTTTACTACTTCCTTTCGATAGAGTACACCTTGTGTAGGGTACAGTGTAGTGTGTGAAGGGAGGGCAGGAGAAGTACAGGTGGTATGTGGGAAGAGAAAGAACATGCAAAGGCTTGTGTGCTAAGGAGCTCAGGCTTTATCATAAAGAAAGTGGGGAGTCGGTAAAGGTCTCTAGATGAAAGATATGTGCCAAGGGGCATTATAATTGGTGGCACGCAAGACCAGAGGAGGGATGGCCAATTATATGACTGTAGGTAGGCTTAAACAAGGGAGTGGCTGTGGGAATGGAGAAAGGGGAGGGTTATGATAAGGAGGTAAAATGATTTCCTGTTCAACTGTTGAACAAGCGATGTGACTTCGAACTTGGGCTTTAGAATCAGACGAACCTGAGTCACAGGGCTCAAAACTGAGGGCTAACAGTTACTAGCTTGTTTATCTTGGGCCAAGTGATCTTTCTCAGTTTCAGTCTGATCACCTGTAAAATGAGTTTGCTCTAAATGTCAGCCCGTTGTATGCCCGAAAGTCCTTTCTAGGGTTACCACTGTTTAGTATATTTGGGAATGAATAATTTGTCTAGCATACTTTCCTTCATTAGAGGTTCCTCCTTGGGCCCACTTATTCCTTTATTTCCTCAATATTACATATTCAAGACATCGCTGCTGCTTTTTTTTTTTAACTTTATTTATTGTGTTTTAGGTGAAAGTATACAAATCAAGTCAGAAGACACTGCTTCTTAAAGGTATTTAATGAGGTTTCAAGGCAAGGAGAAACTGCTTTGAAGCTGCACACTTTTAAACTGATTAATAGGCACCCTTTCTAAAAAAGTCCTTTGTCCACTGGCCACCAAGAATCTTACTTGCTACTCTTCTTATTGGGCCCCAGCCAGTTGTCAAGGGGCTCTGCTCTTCTCTCTTTTTTTGCCTAGCCCTGTTTTTTTTTTTATACCTTTTATTGTGCTTTGAGTGAAAGTTTACAAATCAAGTCAGTTGCTCACACAAAAACTTATATACACCTTGCTAAAAACTACATACTCCCAATTACTCTCCCCCTAGTGAGACAGCCCTCTCCCTCCCTTCACTCTCTCTTTTAGTGTCCATTTCGCCAGCTTCAAACCCTTCTATCTTCTCATCTCCCCTCCAGACAGGAGATGTCAACATAGTCTCAAGTGTCCACCTGATCCTCACCAGCATCCCTCTCCAACCCATTGTCCAGTCCAATCCATGTCTGAAGAGTTGGCTTCGGGAATGGTTCCTGTACTGGGCCAACAGAAGGCCTGGGGGCCATGACCACCGGGATCCTTCTAGTCTCAGTCAGGCCATCAAGTCTGGTCTTTTTATGAGAATTTGGGGTCTACATCCCACCGCTCTCCTGCTCCTTCAGGGGTTCTCTGTTGTGTTCCCTGTCAGAGCAGTCACCAGTTGTAGCCAGACACCATCTAGTTCTTCTGGCCTCAGGATGATGTAGTCTCTGGTTCATCTGGCCCTTTCTGTCTCTTGGGCTCGTAATTACCTTGAGTCCTTGGTGTTGATTCTCCTTTGATCCAGGTGGGTTGAGACTCACTGATGAATCTTAGGTGGCTGGTTGCTAGTGTTTAAGACCCCAGACACCACTCTTCAAAGTGGGATGCAGAATGTTTTCTTAATAGATTTTATTATGCCAATCGACTTAGATGTCCCCTGAAACCATGGTCCCCAAACCCGTGCCCCTGCTATGCTGGCCTTCGAAGCATTCAGTTTATTCAGGAAACTTCTTTGCTCTTGGTTTAGTCCAGTCATGTTGACGTTCCCTGTATTGTGTGTTGTCTTTCCCTTCACCTAAAGTAGTTCTTGTCTACTGTCTAATTAGTGAATACCTCTTTCCCACCCCCCCAACCTCCCCCTTCTCGTAACCATCAAAGAAAGTTTTCTTCTCAGTTTAAACTATTTCTCAAGTTCTTATAATAGTGGTCTGATACAATATTTGTCCTTTTGCAACTGACTAATTTCACTCAGCATAATGCCTTCCAGGTTCCTCCGTGTTATGATATGTTTCACAGATTCATCACTGTTCTTTATCGATGCATAATATTCCATTGTGTGAATATACCATAATTTATTTGTCCATTCATCCATTGATGGCCACCTTGGTTGCTTCCATCTTTTTGCTATTGTAAACAGTGCTGCAATGAACAGGGGTGTGCATATATATATTCGTGTAAAGGCTTTTATTTCTCTAGGATATATTCCGAGGAGTGGGATTCCTGGAACGTATGGTAGTTCTATTTCTAGCTTTTTAAGGAAGCGCCAAATCAATTTCGGAAATGGTTGTACCATTTTACATTCCCACCAGCAGTGTAGAAGTGTTCCAATCTCTCCACAGCCTCTCCAACATTTATTATCTTGTGTTTTTTGGATTAATGACAGCCTTGTTGGAGTAAGATGAAATCTCATTGTAGTTTTGATTTGCATTTCTCTAATGGCTAATGATTGTGAGCATTTCCTCATGTATCTGTTAGCTACCTGAATGTCTTCTTTAGTGAAGTGTCTGTTCATATCTTTTGCCCATTTTTTAATTGGGTTATTTGTCTTTTTGTAGTTGAGTTTTTGCAGTATCATGTAGATTTTAGAGATCAGGCGCTGATCGGAAATGTCATAGCTAAAAACTTTTTCCCAGTCTGTAGGTAGGTAGTCTGTACTCTTTTGGTGAAGTTTTTGGATGAGCATAGGTGTTTGATTTTTAGGAGCTCCCAGTTATTTAGTTTTTCTTCTGCATTCTTAATAATGTTTTGTATACTGTTTATGCCATGCATCAGGGCTCCTAACTTTGTCCCTATTTTTTTCCATGATCTTTATCATTTTAGATTTTATATTTAGGTCTTTGATCCATTTTGAGCTCATTTTTGTGCATGGAGTGAGGTATGGGTCTTGTTTCATTTTTTTTGCAGATGGATATCCAGTTATGCCAGCACCATTTGTTGAAAAGACTGTCTTTTCCCCATTTAACTGTTTTGGGGCCTTTGTCAAATATCAACTGTTCATATGTGGATGGATTTATGTTTGGATTCTCAATTCTATTCCATTGGTCTACATATCTGTTGTTGTACCAGTACCAGGCTGTTTTGACTACTGTGGTGGTATAATAGGTTCTAAAATCAGGTAAAGTAAGGCCTCCCATTTTTTTCTTCTTCTTCAGTAATGCCTTACTTATGCAGGGCCTCTTTCCCTTCCGTATGACGTTGGTGATTTTTTCTCCAACTCGTTAATGAATGTTGTTGGAATTTGGATCAGAATTGCATTAAATGTATAGATCGCTTTTGGCAGAATAGACATTTTTCACAATGTTAAGCCTTCCTATCCATGAGCAAGTACGTTTTTCCACTTACGTAGGTCTGTTTTGGTTTCTTGCAGAAGCATATTGTAGTTTTCTTTGTATAAGTCTTTTTTACATCTCTGGTAAGATTTATTCCTAAGTATTTTATCTTCTTGTGGGCTACTGTGAATGGTATTGATTTTGTGATTTCCTCTTAAATGTTCTTTTTGTTGGTGTAGAGGAATCCAACTGATTTTTGTATGTTTATCTTTTATTCCGATACTCTGCTGAATTCGTCTATTAGTTTCAGTAGTTTTCTTGAGGATTCCTTAGGGTTTTCTGTGTACAAGATCATGTTGCCTGCAAATAGAGATAATTTTAATTCTTCCTTGCCAATCTGGATGCCCTTTATTTCTTTATCTAGCCTAATTGCTCTGGCTAGGACATCCAGCACAATATTGAATAAGAGCGGTGATAAAGGGCGTCCTTGTCTGGTTCCCGATCTCAAGGGGAATGCTTTCAGGCTCTCTCCAGTTAGGGTGATCTTGGCTGTTGGCTTTGTATAAATGCCCTTTATTATGTTGAGGAATTTTCCTTTTATTCTTTTTTTGCTGAGAGTTTTTATCATGAATTGGTGTTGAACTTTGTCAGATGCCTTTTCTGCATCAATTGATAAAATCATGTGATTCTTATCTTTTATTGATGTGATGGATTACATTAATTGTTTTTCTAATGTTGAAACATCCCTGCATACCTGGTATGAATCCCACTTGGTCATGGTGAATTATTTTTTTAATATGTTGTTGAATTCTATTGGCTAGAATTTTGTTGAGGATTTTTGCATCTAAGTTCATGAGTTCATGAGGGATATAGGTGTATAATTTTCTTTTCTTGTGGTGTCTTTACCTGATTTTGGTATCAGGGATATGGTGGCTTTATAGAATGAGTTTGGGAGTATTCCGTCCTTTTCTATGCTCTGAAATACCTTTAGTAGTGGTGGTGTTAACTCTTCTCTGAAAGTTTGGTAGAACTCTTGCAGTGAAGCCGTCCAGGCCAGGGCTTTTTTTTTTGTTGTTGTTGGGAGTTTTTTGATTACCTTTTCAATCTCTTCTTTTGTTATGGGTCTATTTAGTTGTTCTACCTCTGTTTGTGTTAGTTTAGGTAGGTAGTGTGTTTCTAGGAATTCATCCATTTCTTCCAGGTTTTCAAATTTGTTAGAGTACAAGTTTTCATAGTAATCTGATAAGATTCTTTTTATTTCAGTTGGGTCTGTTGTAATATCGCTCATCTCATTTCTTATTCGGGTTATTTTCTTCCTCTCCTGTTTTTCTTTTGTCAGTTTGGCCAGTGGTTTATCAATATTGTTGATTTTTTCAAAGAACCAGCTTTTGGTCTTGTTAATTCTTTCAATTTCTTTTCTGTTTTCTTTTTCATTTAGTTCTGCTCTAATTTTTGTTATTTGTTTTTTTCTGGTGCCTGAGGGTTTCTTTTGTTGCTCTCTTCCTGTTTGTTCAAGTTGTAGGGATAATTCTTTGAATTTGGCCCTTTCTTCTTTTTGTATACGTGGATTTATTGATATAAATTGGCCTCTGAGCGCTGCTTTTGCTGTGTCCCAAAGGTTCTGATAGGAAGTGTTTTCATTCTCACCGATTCTGCGAATTTCTTTGTCGGAAACCCTGGTGTTGTAGTGGTTAAGTGCTACAGCTCTTAACCAAGTGGCTGGCAGTTCAAATCCACCAGGTGCTCTTTGGAAACTCTACAGGGCAGTTCTACTCTGTCCTGTAGTGTCACTATGAGTCGGAATTGACGGCAGTGGGTTTTTTTAATCCTTAATGTCTTTTATAATCCAATCTTTTTTGAGCAGGGTATTGTTCAGTTTCCAAGTGTTTGATTTCTTTTCCCTGCTTTTTCTGCTATTGATTTCCACTTTTATGGCCTTATGGTCAGAGAAGATGCTTTGTAATATTTCAATGTTTTGGATTCTGCTAAGGCTTGCTTTTTGACCTAACTTGTGGTCTATTCTAGAGTATGTTCCATGTGCACTAGAAAAAAAAGTATACTTGGCTGCTGTTGGTTGGAGTGTTCTGTACATGTCTATGAGGTCAAGTTGGTTGATTGTGGTTTCCAGATCTCCCGTGTCTTTATTGAGCTTCTTTCTGGAAGCCGTGTCCTTCACCGAAAGTGGTGTGTTGAAGTCTTCTACTATTATTATGGAGCTGTCTATCTCACTTTACAATGCCAAGTTTTTTTTTATGTATCTTGCAGCCCTGTCATTGGGTGCATAAATATTTAATGTGGTTATATCTTCTTGGTGTATTGTCCCTTCAATCACTATATAGTGTCCTTCCTTATCCTTTATGATGGATTAAATTTGCCTATTTTGTCAGAAGTTAATATTGCTACTCCTGCTCTTTTTCGGTTGTTGTTTGCTTGATATATTTTTTTTTTCCATGCTTTGAGTTTTAGTTTGTGTCTCTAAGTCTAAGGAGTGTCTCCTGTAGGCAGCATATAGACGGATCTTGTTTTTTAATCCACTCTGCCACTGTCTCTCTTTATTGGTGCGTTTAGCCCATTTATATTCAGCGTAATTATGGGTAGGTATGAATTTAATGCTATCATTTTGATGTCTTTTTTTGTATGTTGTTTACAGTTTTTTTTCCCCACTTAATTTTATGTGGTGAGTAGATTATTATATTGTCCTTTCCTCATATTCGTTGTTGTTGATTTTGTTTCTGCTGAGTCTCTATTTTTTTCTTGTTTTTTATTTTTATTTTGATGAGTAGGATAGTTTTCTCCTTTTGTTTACCTTATTATTGACCCCTATTCTCCTAAATTGAAACCTAACTTTTATTTCTTTCTATCGCCCATGTTCCTCTCTATGTGGAAGATGTATGATTACATTTCTCAGTCCCACTTTATTATTTTAATGTTGTCTTGTTTTATTTAATAACATCACTGTTACCCTGTTTTGAGATTTTTTTTTTTTTTAAATCTTGCTTGGTTTTTTTTTTTGATTTCCCTGTCTGGGTTGACTTCTGATTGCTCTGCCCAGTGTTCTAGTCTTGGGTTGATACCTGGTATTATTGATTTTCTAACCAAAGAACTCCTTTTCTTATTTCTTGTAGTTTTGGCTTGGTTTTTACGAATTCCTTGAACTTCTGTTTGTCTGAAAATGTCCTAATTTCACCTTCATATTTAAGAGACAGTTTGCAGGATATAGGATTCTCGGTTGGCAATTTTTTTCCTTCAATTTTTTAAATATGTCATCCCATTGCCTTCTTGACTGCATGGTTTCTGCTGAGTAGTCCAAACTTATTCTTTTTGGCTCTCCTTTGTAGGTGACTTTTCGTTTATCTCTCGCTGCTCTTATAATTCTCTCTTTATCTTTGGTTTTGGCAAGTTTGATTATAATATGTCTTGGTGACTTTCTTTTAACATCTACCTTATGTGGGGTTCGATGAGCATCTTGGATAGATAAATTCCCATCTTTCACAATATCAGGGAAGTTTTCTGCCAACAAATCTTCAGCAAGTCTCTCTGTATTTTCTGTTATCCCTCCTTGTTCTGGTACACCAGTCACTAGTAGGTTATTTCTCTTGATACAGTCCCACATGATTCTTAAGATTTCTTCATTTTTTAATATTATTTTATCTGATTTTCCTTCAAATAAATTACTGCCAAGTGATTTATCTTCGAGTTCAGAAATTCTGGCTTCTACTTGCTCAATTCTGCTCCTCTGACTTTCTATTGAGTTGTCTACTTCTGTAATTTTGTTAAACTTCTGAATTTCTGATACTGTCTGTCTATGGGTTTTTCCAGCTTATTAAATTTTTCATTATGTTCCTGAATAATCTTTTTAATTTTTTAAATTGCCTTATCTGTGTGTTCCTTGGCTTGTTCTGCGTATTGCCTCATTTCCTTCCTGATGTCTTGAAGGGTTCTGCATATTAATCTTTTGTATTCTGGCTCTGGTAATTCCAGGAATGTACTTTCATCTAGAAGATCCCTGGATTCTTTGTTCTGAGAGCTTGTTGAGGTGATCATGGTCTGCTTCTTTACATGACTTGATATTGACTGTTGTCTCTGAGCCATCTCTATGTTATATTAGTTTATGCTTGCTTACTGTGTCATAGCTTCTTGCTTTGTTTTGTTTTGGTATACCCAAATGGGTTGCTTGAGTGAGATAGCTTGATTATTTTCACCCTTTGAGCTCTGACTTCCTGTCCGCAGATGGCTACAGCTGTTATTAGGTATATCAGGTATATCAGTCTAGGAGTCCATTCAGTTTTCTTGTATGAATTCAGTTCAGGTGTCTAGGTAGCTGGTCATCAAGTGTGTGGTACAGGCTCTCTCCTATAGTCTTAGAGGGGCAGGGGTGATTGGTGTATGTACTGGTATCTGATTGCAGCAGGGAGTCACTCTCTGAACAAGGCAGGGGGCTGAGAACCAACCCCCAAGTGTCTCTGAGGAAAGCATGTCCCTGTTCCCCAAAGCATGCAGGTGGGCGGGTTCTGCAGGACACCCAATGTTTTTGCTTGTAAGGACTGGGAGGTACCAGTTATCCTTGGACCCCTGACGTGGGTGGCTGGGTGACCTGAGTGAAGCTACCAGTCCTTAGGTCCCTGATGTGTGTAGGTAAGGACCTTGTTTAATAGGCAAAGCAATGTCAAACATCAATGTCAAACCTACCTCCCCACCGCACAGCTGAAATGGTTGGAGTTTGCCAACAAGGGCCTATTCTTCTGAAATAGGCCCACACAGGTCCATGCAGAAGAGAAAGGTGCTCAAAGTCCACAGAGCATTTATACCTGGACAGAGCCGCTTCTGTCCTGAGCTCCCCTGGTTAGTGTAGCTGGCAAATTATCTTTTCCCCCTGTTGCAAATTTTTTCCTTCTCCAAGGCTGGGAGAATGGCTCTAGGTGCTCAACAGAGCCTATCTCAGGCCCAGGGAATTCAGCTGCTGAAGCCGGCATGGAGGGGGGGGGGCATGGTAAAATATACGCAAGTACTTAGCTTTTGCTGAGAGCACCCTTCTTCTCAGGTTGCCGAGGTGTGAGTAGGCTGTGCGGCTGGCTGCTTCTCCCTGAGGAAACTGCAGCCGAACACTAGTACCAGCCTGCCTTGCTGCTTGGGGAATGCTGCCTGAGGGCTCCCCACGGTTCAGGTCTGGTAACTCCTCTCCAGTTCTGAACAGTCTCTTTCTCCCCCTGCCCCTCAGTTCATTTTCTAAGCTTGCTGTTGATGCTCAGGGCTCCTAGCTCATTTCACTTGTTTTTTGGGTCTTTGTTGTAAAGAGGGCTCGGCGGAAGCATCTGTCTATTCTGCCATCTTGGGTCTGCCTCCGCCCAGCCCTATTTTTAAATTTCTTTACCTTCTGTTGTTGTTGTTGTTGTTAGCTGCTGTTGAATTGCTCTTGACTTATGGTGACTCTATGTACAACAGGATTGCCCCATCATGATCTGCAGGGTTTTCAGTGGCTGGTTTTTGTATGTAGATAATCATTGCTTCCTAATCTGAAAATTCTGCTGAGACCTACTCAGCATTACAGCAACACACAAGCCTCCACAGACAGACATGTGGTGGTTGCGCTTGAGATGCACTAGCTAGCATTTCCTGGTGTTTGCATGGAAGGCAAGAATTCTACAACTGAACTACCAGTGCCCTCCACCTTCTGTTGTTGAGCATGCTACCTCTTCAATTTTTTACATGTTTCAGTCCAATTTATGTTCAGTGCCTCACCTCGCCCACTCAAAGGAGACTATCAAGCTTTTCTCCTAAACAAAGTCCGTGGAAGAAAACTATGGCTCTGGTTTGTGAAATAATATATATTTTTAGATTGCCATCTATCTCAGGTTAATCGGAGGTTAACATGATTAAAACTTTTAAGAGCTTTCAAATGTATAATTAAGATCCAGAATGTCTGACAAACCACATATGATTTGTCTCCTGCCTACCTCTTCAGCTTTGTATTGAGTCATTTTCTAAGTGATGACATGTTCCAGCCACACAGAGCGTTCAATTGTTTGACAAACCTAAGCCATTTCTAGCGTCAAGGCTGTAGGCATGTTGTTTCCCCATTCTCCTGCATATTTTTCAATCTTAGCATAAATCTCACTTTCTCAGAGACAGCTTCTTTGACTTTAAATTTGTGTAAAGTCTGCGGCTATCATAATCTCTTCTTAGATTTTTTTGTGACACCCATCACAATCAGTAGTTAGGTGTTTCTTCATGTGTGATTGTGAGAATTTAATATTTGTCTTTCCTAGTAGATTAATTTTCATGAAGGTATGGGCCTTATACAATTTAATTCATTACAATGTCATAAGAGGGTTTCACGGTACTTGGAACATATGTGCAAAATAAATGCTTTATGAATGAAAAATGAATAAAATACTCAGTGTCAGACACAGAGGAAACACTCCATAATACTATTTTTTTTTTTTTTTCTTGAGTGTAGGAAGTAAGGGCAAGTGGGGAATCTGAGATAGTTCCCAAATTTTCTAGCTGAGATGTTGACAATCATCCATCCTGTGTGCATTTTATATTCTGGGTCACTGAAGAATAATTAGAAAATGCATGAAAGCACAGAGAATGAAACAAATCACTTGAAGTTCCTTTATAATCACTGCTGTGAAGATATTGTTAAATTTTTTTTTCCTTCAATTTTGTGCTTTGTCTAGGGAACATTCTCCTTTTCATGTACATATGTGAAATTTATATACACGAAAATTTCATATGTATATGAAAGTTTTCTGGCTGATAGTGTTGACTACACACACACACACACACACACACACACAAATCTGTGTATCTGTTGCTGTCGAGTTTGGTTTTTTGGAAGTAGATCTCCAGATCTTCTGAGACACATCTGGGTGTACTCCAACCTCCAACTTTTTGGTTAGCAGCTGAGTATGTTACCTGCACCACCCAGGGATCTATATGTGTGTGTATAACATTTATCAATTTAGTGTAAACATTTTTCTAGTGATTGAATAGAAAATCATATAATGGCTTCATACAGATATATCAAGACATAACCAATTCTTTGTCACTAGAATTTTAGATTGCTTTCAGTGTTTCTCTTTTATAAATTTATAGAATAACATCCTTGTATGTAAGTCTTTGCCAACATCCTTGTATTTAAATCTATGTGGGCTAATACAGTGTAGTGATTAAGAGAGCGTGGGCTCTGGAGGTAGACTGCCTGAATTTGAGACCTGTTTAAAAAAAAACACTGCATATTAATTTTAAAGTTGGGTGTGTTGTTTAACTTTTCTGACTCAGTTTCACTATCTGTAAAATGATTATAATAACATGTCTTCTCATAGGGTTATCATGAAGATAAAATGTTATTCTAAATTCAAAGATAACAGTGCCCAGCTTGTAGTAAGAGTTTAATAACCGTTAGCTTCTTTCATAATCTCTTATTAATTCTTAAGAAAATTGTTAAATGTAAAACAGCTAGGTTAAAAACCTTAAATGTTTTTAACGCTTATTATATATATTGCCAAATTGCCACCCAGAAAGTTTAGATAAATTTGCATCAGCCAACAGTAAATATTTAAAACCATCACTGTCAATTGTAAAATGGATAAAAATGGTGTCTAGTAGTCTCTATTTCTTGAATATTATTATTAATGATTATTTCTTATATTTTTGTTGTCAATTTGTGTTCCATGAATTATCTGTTTCTTTCTACTGTTTGTTTAAAATGCTTTCTTTGTAAGAATTATTAGTAGAGTAAGGATAGTAATTTTTTCACTGTCATGTATAATGCAATTATTTTCCCCCAGTTATTATTTGTCTTTTAATATTACATTATTTTCCTTTTGTAGAGACTTTTAAATGTTCATGTGATGAAATCTATCAATCTTTTTTAACTTTTCTTCACTTAAATAGATGCCTCAACTCTTATTTAGATAAATACACACATAACTTGCCTTCTTATTTTTGTGTGGTTTTATTTTTCACACTAAAGTCTTTGATCTATGTAGAATTTATCTAAGAGCATGGTTTTAAATAGCGCTTTAACAATTTTCTTACAAACAATCATTAGAGCAAGATTTATTAACTATCATATATTATTCCATGGTTTTAAAGTCCACTTTACAAACACTACATTTTTATGTTAAAATGTGTTTCTGGGTTTTAACACGCTACTGTAATTATCCTTGTCAATGGCAATGGGTTTGGTTTTTGGTTTTATAGTCTATAGTATAAAATATCGTCTATCTCTTTTGTAAAGTAGAGGTTCAGCAAAAACCAGGGGAACCCTCTATAAGATGATTTGACAAAGTAGTCACAATAATGGTCTCAAATATACCAATGATGATGAAGATGGAACAGCACTGAGAAATGTTTCATTCTGTTATACATAAAGTTGTCATGAGTAGGCACCAGTTCTGTAGCAACTAACTGTCACCACCACCACGACATTGTCTATCTAATGATGCAAATTTGTATTCATTTCTGTAAAACGGTTATAATGACCCCACATTTCTGAAATATACCATTTAGTATTCATCCATTGTTTTGGGTTTGTTTTTGTTTCTCTCTCTGTTTTTAATATAACAAATTTATGAGTCTCTACACATTAATTTGTTCTTTAAACAAATGATAGATTTTTATTTTATCTATATTTCTTCTAATGTGAGAATTCTGTACTAGAATACCAAACACACTGTCACACAGTAAATCAGTTGCTGTCGAAGGATTTATTGCAGAAAAATCAGCAAAGTATAGACAGACCCATTTAAAAAGTCTGTGTCAGAAAAGAATGAAGATTTCTGGCCTTGAATAGCTAACCAAGATCCTAAGAACAGTGGGGGTATTCAATGACTTAAGACCTGGAAAAAATGGACAAAAATTTAGGAAAGAAATTTTAAAAGAAACAAAATTAATTGATTCATATGTTTACACATAATAGTTTTTTTGAAAAATGTACATGTTTGTAAAACATTATTTTACCTTAGCTTGAATCCACCATGAACCAAGAAACTTGTTTATGGCATATATATCTCATATGGGTACTCAATAGTTACTGAATAGCCTTAATTCTTATATAAGCGAGGGTTATAAATATATTCACGAGTCACATATTAAAGAAACTAAATCTGTTTAGAATCAGCATGTTCATTTCAGAAAATATTTTAATTCTGTAATGATTTTTTTTTTTTTTGAGATATGTTCTCTCCATTTCCTTAACTCTCACTAAAATATGCTATTTAGGATGAACTAAAATGATGTACCTCATTAATTATGGCAAGAAGTGAGCTTCCTTTATTGCTCTCTGCTCATATTCCTCCAGACTGGGATTGAACATTTTGTATTAAAATAAGTAAATAGCTGTTGGATGACTCAGTTACACTTTGTGTTACTAGGAGGGCTATTGTACTATTTGGTCTTTTATGGTTTCCATAAATATATTCAGCTATATGATTTCTTTTATTAAGCATCCGAATTTTCTAAGTTTAATACTTGCCTTAAAATGCTCAAGTCTGTCATTATTTTTAGAGTTTTGCTTGCTGGACAAACGTCTTAGATGTTAAGACTAGCTGACTAAATAAGTTATTAAAGCATTCTACATGGTATCACTTTTGCTGCTTTCAAATCATGAACCCATCTGGATCTTCTCCAAGTAGTTTAAAGAGATCCATTTCAGTTGTAAAGTTGTCTTCCAAGTGGCTCGAAGCATCTAGTATGGGGATTGGTGCATCTAGTATGGGGGAGGATGGCCCAGTGACCTTAGTTACAGATTCAGCTCTACCATTTTCAGACAATTCTTTCGTTGTTGTAGTAGGTGAATCATCCTCAAGGTTCATAGCTACTGATGTGGGGACAACGAAGTCGTATCTGGATTCAACAGCTGTAAGCAAAATGGAATGAGTCTCTGCTTCTTTTGGGCTATCTCTCTCTACCCAAACATTGACCTCATCACTAGACTCTTCATCCATTAGTGGAATATCTTCTGGGTTATCTTTGTCTCTTTCAGCAGAGGTAGTGAGTTCAAAGACAGTGATGAAATTTTCCTCATCAGAGTCAGTTAATTTGGCTACAGCATCAGAATCCTCATCTGAAAGAATTAGATCAATTTCAGTTATTTTCTCTTCTGTAAGTGCAGTTATATCTGGAATAGTGGTGACATTGTTTTTAGGAGAGGAAGAGATTTCAATATCAGGAATAGAGGAGTTAGTGACCTGTAGAATTTTATCAGCATTAGATTTGTCTGAGGACTTAGAATGGATGACATCAGGTGCATCCTTCTTACCTGAAAGTGTAGGGGTGTCAGCAATGCAAGTGGTGCTTTTCTTAAATTCGCCAGAGACTTCAGAAGTTATTGAGACATCTTTATGCCCTGGGCGGGTAGTATCCAATAGAATATCTTCTGCTAGGTTAGTGGAAAAATCTATTAAAGAAACAGTAGCAAGTGGTGATGAAATATTACCAATTTTTGGTGAAATGAAATTTTCATTAATGGAGTTATCAGCCATAGGGTTTGTAGTGCCAGTCAGACAGGGCATTTCTTTCTCCGTATGGGTTGTTGATTTGGTGATATGAGCCTCAACATCATCTTCTGATTTTAATCTTTCCTTTGGAGGTGTCAGCTTGTTGCCTGTAGTAGATGAAAAATCGCTTTCTCGTGTATAGTCATTTGCTGAAGAAATATGGTCTCCTTCTAAAGTAATAGTTGTTTCTGATTTAGAAATAGTGGTGTCAGCCCCAAAGAAAATTGTTGCTTCAGTTGGTGTTTTATTCCTTTCTGTTGGATGATGGGAATAAATTTTAGGAGAACCATCTTCAGCCATAGGGTGATGTGACACCATGCACACTCACAAGATCTTTCTCTTGGGCCCACTGGCATCCCAGGCAGGAAAGTAGTGTTCATTATAGTGATGAAGCATTGGTCATCATGGCAATTGTTGCATCAACCACAGGGGCAATGACACTGGCTCTCCTTGGAGGCTGTTTCTTTGCTGTGGTTGGGTTTCCAGTTGCAGGAATATTAATATTAAATGAAAACACAATGGAGTCTTCCGTATTACGTAACTAACTTTCACGACCAAACATGTTTTAATCGTATGGAACTTGGGATTTACCATGTTTCTGTTTATAAGAGTTATGTCTTCCTATATGGAGATAGTGTCACTTGAAACAGATCCAGCAGAGTCAGCCAGGTACTTTGTGCTTTCAGTGTCAATAAAGACAGCTCTGGGAGGCACAAGCTTATCAGTATCAGCTTCAAGTCTCCTGTCTTCCAAGTAAGTAGTGCTGTTTTTTTTCAAGTGAAACATCTTCTCTTGAGATTCATGTTATTTAAATATCTTCAAAAATTAATGGCTTCCACGGCAGTGAATGTAGCTGTAGAAGGTAATTAGATAGCAAGGATTGCATTTTGTTTTCTTCTTCAGAGAAGGAATTCTCACTTATTCTGTAAGGATTCTGTTAAGAAATCACTGGTCTGTTAGGGTTCATTCAGTGTTCTTTATCATAATTCCCACATTTTCTTGAATTAATTTGAGTAACAGAGTGTCAAATTTTTAGGTTCAAATTCTTCTGGAGCTTTTTTTTTTTTGTGTGGAGAGTGTATTTCAGTCCCAAAAGAAGTGTCTGGCCAGGTGTTGATGTCATGTTACAATTCTTCCTTATATCTAAGGTGTAATTTTAACTACTCTAAGCAAAGTTTTCCAGAAACAGGATCAGGGAAATCAGAATGTGCGATAACTGTATCAGCCATAAGAATTACAGTGTCAATTTCAGAGGGAGTGTTTTCTATAGTGATGTTGGTTTGATCAAATATCATCATTGTGGTATCAGTCTTAAGGTTTAACTGAATGCGGTGAAAGAAGACTATAGTCAAGTGTTAATGCTTAAAATCAGTCTTTTTTGAAAACAAACAATGCCATTAAAGGAAATATAATTTTCAAACTCAGATAAAAACAAACCTGAAAGAAGGGCAGCAGCATTAGCAAGAGTAGGCATGTCTATTTCAAGGTCAATTGCTTATTTTTCAATAAATATGAGCCCAGCCTCAAAGTTATAGTTTCTTCTGTTAGTGTACTGGTCTCTGATGTGGACATATCACAATTATCTGCAAGAATATCTGAATTGCTGTTAAGATGGACATTTAGAAAATTTGATTATATAAGGGCAGCTTATTTTTTTTTCTTTTCTTTAAAAAATGTTTTTGCTTCAAGGGACATCACTATTGAAGACTCCAAAGTCTTTATTGATATAGGGTATGTTCTCAGCATCAGGGACAGGAAAGAAATCTCAAGAGTTAGTAACAAGCATAGAGCCTTCAGTTAGAAATACTGCCATCTCCAGTGGCGTTAAAGGAAGTCGAAGGGTAAAGTTATTCAATGAGTTGGCTAACTTAGGGAGATGGTTTTTAACTTCCAATTTTTTTTTTTGTATCACTAGTTGTTTGTGAAGCTTACTTCAGGATAAAGCATGTTGTAAAAGAGAACTCATTGTCCTTTTGGGGGGAAGTTTCTTTACATGCAAAAAAGGGAAAAAGAGATGGAGGTAACTTAGCTGAATAACTGCTGTACATCTTGGAAGATTGGTGTCTGCTTTGGTGAACAGAGTTGGAATAATGAGAAGAATATTCATTTTTATGAGCATTTAATTCTTTTCAGAAATGTCAGGTGAAATGATTATATCATCTTCAGCAATGCTGGTTTGTCACAGAGTCTTTAATTTCAGGGGTTGCTTTCTCGGTCACACCAACTATGCTTCCTCTTATATAGCTGTGATGTGGAATCGCACTGACTGCAGCAGCAAAATAAGACTTTCTCCCCTGAAGGTAATGTTATCACCATTATCTGTGCTTTTTAACTCAGTGATGGTAAAAAGGACGTTTCAGATTGAGAGTGTATGTCATCCATCATGGAACAGGAAGCATACAGTAAAAGTCTTGGTGTGATTTCTGGAATATTAGCCTTGGTAAGGATGGAGCTTGTGACATATGCTCCAGGGAATATAACATGCTCTTCTCTGACAAATAATTTATTGCCATCAAATATATCATCTGATTTAAGGCCAGAAGATGAGGTTCCATAAATAATGTTTATTTTACCTAAAGAGCATCTTCTTACCTTGTTGGAGTATCTGTCACACAGCAGGAATGTTTTGTCTTTTCCAAGGAGTGTCAAATTCGTATCTACTGACATATCTCTGAGAGTATATATCTCTTTTTTTAGCAGGAGTGTGCTTGGCTATTAGGTATTTTTTGTTTGCTTTAAATTTCGTGGTTTTTGGCTCAGTGACTATGCCTTCTTTTAAGTAGCATCTCCTTCAGGTCCATGACGTAAGGCTTACTTTTTTTAAGTGAGAAGGTATAAACTGCTAATACAGGGAAAAATTTCTCAGTAAGTTTCCAGGAAGGTTATTTGACACATTTATGATTTTTAGAGATATTTGACTAGCAAGAATATTCTCAGGAACAGACTTTGAAAATGCTAGCATCATAGGGATGTCGACCATTAAGGTGTACTTTGTATGGAGAATATCTTGAGTTTTATTAGAATAAAGACATGCAATCTTAGAAGAATCAGCTGTTAGATGAAGAGTGTCTCTTATGGGCACTAGAATGTCCATTTTAGAAAGTCTATTTATCCTCAGATTTTATCAGTTTACTGGAGAATATAGAGATGTTATCCCTAATTGAGGTGATTACAATCACTGCTGAAATGGAGTCGCTGAGAGTTTCAGGTTCACTATCTTCATTCAGAGAACCAGTTTTACTGTCAGAAACAGTGAAGGAAGCCAGAGAAGCAATCACATTTTGGGATTTGGTTACATCAACATTCACATTTTTGTTCCCTTCTTGCCTAGTGGGTGGATTATTGGGTATATGACTAAGTGAACTGTAATTGGAAGATGTAATGGCCTGTGAGGTCATTATTTCTTTGTATCCAAGGGAGATGGAATTTACAGCAAGTCAGTTATGACCCTCATACCTGCTTTGTTTGTAGATTCCTCAGGGATACCATTTGAAATAGTTGCTTCTATCTGTGACTGAGACATATCAGTTCTAAGGGAAGTGTTTTCTTTAACCTCCTCGTTATCTTGTGGTACAATAGAAACTTCTTGAAATTTGGATAATAATATTCCTATGTCAACAATGGATTCATGAGTAACATTGGTGCTTTCCAAAGCTTGAAATTTAGTATTATCTGCTCTAGGATTAGCTACATCAAATTCCAACTTAGAATTTCCTTCCACCGGAGAAATAATCTCCAAGATGAAGATTTCTAATCAGTAGGAATAATGGCAATTGCTTCTGTGAACAAGTTTGAGTCCCCAGCCATGGAAGTGATTTCCTGAGGAATAGATCCATCTAGAAGGGAATCAGTAGGTAAGGGAAGGGTCGAGTAAGCCAATATAAAACTACTATCATAATCCTTATTGATTGATTTATCAGCAGCAATAACATTTTTATTCACAAAAAAAAGACTTTAGGTCAGCATCTTTAAGAGAGTTTGTTTCCCTCTGGGCAACTGGATAATTTCTTTTTGTTATATTCACGTCTGTAAGATGGACACTCCAATTTCAGTAGCAGTGACTTTCACTGCAGAAGCTTCAGGTATTTATCTTGTGTAGCAGAAATTTTGTTCACTATCTTCATTAGGAAAAAAAGTAGAAAACTTGGAGTTTGTTTTCTTGAGTTCTGAATTTAGACCACTATTGGCATCAGTATAAAAAATGTTATCCTCTCTGACAATACTAGTAGATGCATTAGGTTCAGGATTTGTTATATTGTCTGAAGAACCAGTGGAATCAGCTTGCAGAACAGTGTATGTCAAAGGGAGAGCCTTTGGGGTCATTTGATTTTTAGTATTTTGCCCTTGTGGGACAATGGCTTCATTGAAGTAAGAAGAATCTATAGACACAGGCTCTGATGTTGCTGATATTAATGTTGGTGGATGATACAGGCTTGATCCTTTTACAATTCTAGGAGTTGCAGTTTTTTTAGTGGGAACATTAGCAGTTACAGTGAGAGTCCCTGGTATTCCCACAGATGTAAATCTTGGAGACATGACATTCTTTGATGAAGAAAGGCCAGAATAACCAATATTATTTTTGTTCTTCATGGAGATAGCAGGAACATTTGACATAATTGCAGACATCTTTTTCAAAGGAGAAAAGTGAGTAGTAGCTCTGTTGATGGAATCTTCTCTATTTTTCTCCATGTAGAAAATACCACTAGAAAGCTGATTTATGGGAAAAATGCTAACCCTTGAACCAGACACTGCAGCTATACCAGTGTTATCATTAGCATTTTCAGACATAGTGGATGTGGCAGTGTCTGCTCTCCTGTATAAATGTCTTATAAATGGTTGGTGGTCCACTTTTCCTGAAGAAATAGTTTCTATTTTTGACAGCATGATTAGTAATGTCAGTTGTGAACGTCCTGCTTTCAACTGTAGGTTCTGTGTCTGGAGCAAGGATATACTCAGTTACTTTATTTCCTAAGTTAGAGGCCTCAGAGAGAAAAATAGTGTCATCATCACCATTTATGGTGCCTTTTCCCATAGATGTTTTGTCAGGAAAACTGTCACTTGCATCAATTAGGAAGTGGGCAGGCCTATGGGTCTTGATATTGACATTGGCAGTGGAATCTTTGAGAGCAATGGCATCAGCATCAAAGTTCTTGTTTTCCTGTCTGGGTGTTGTATTAGATAGACTGTCTGAAGCAGTGGCTGTGGTGAATAGTGCATGAGATTCATGTGTCTTGGGAGCATATTTGAGTGTATATGGTTTTATAAGGAAGTCATTTCATTTATCCTTTTGATTCAAAGGCATACTCATCTGAAACATATTCAGAGCCACTGTTAGCAAGCATAGTAGTTATGTAGTCCATATATGCTGTGGTGATTTTCTCTGGTGTAGAAATGTCATCCATCCTTTCTGAAATGTCTTCTGTAAAATTAATTGTTTCGTATTCAGTAGGTGTTTCACTCTCTGTAAAATCTTTATGACCAAATATAATCTGTTTTAAGGTACTTGTCATATCGTTTTCAAAGCTAAAATTAATAGGTGAAATGATAGATTTGTCAGAAGGAGTAACTATTCCTTTAGTTAGAATATTATCATCAATCTTTGCTGTGGTATCTTTTTCCGTAGTCATAATAGGAACAAGTTGAGAATATTTGGGAGTACCCATGGATGTTGTGAAATAAGAAGGAGGAAGCGTTGATTTACACAATATACCATATGATCCACTTGGAGCATTTCTGATGGACCCTTTTTTGTTAGCAACTTTATCACGAGAGGCAGAACTTTGGTCATTAGGCTTAGAAGCTTCTAGAATTGTTATTGTGGGCTCAGCTGAAAAGATTCCTTTCAAATTGGGATGTGCTTCGGGTTTAACAGAAGTAGTGTCAGATTTAACAGTGAAGGAATTATCTTTCTATGTACTTGTATCTCCTGATAAGATTCCTGCTTCAGAAATATGGATTTCCTCTTCCACATTGTTGTCACTCTTGAAAAGACTATTGGATTCAGTTTCTGAGGGAAGGTTTTTCTTTGTAGCTGAAAGGAGAGCTGTTGCATTTGTAAAGTGGCTTAATTCAAGTTTAGCAGCTGGATCTTCTTGATTTAAATATTATTTTCCTTTTCTCAGAAACAGTATTTTGAGTGTCTTCTCCAGGAGAAAAGGCTTTTATCATTGATCTTTGAGGTATGGAATATATTTTAATTCTCTTAGTTTTATAATAGGCAGGAGTATCTCTATTCATAGAGAAAAATGAATGAACTTCACCATCTGAGGGACTCTAAAGAAGCAGTGGATTCAGTTTGAAGAGCTTTCCAGGCCAAGGGATAGGATTGAATGTCAGTTTGAGTTATTATGGTCTGCCTCACTGGAACATCACCTCCTTTAATGGTATCAACATATCCTGTTACTCTAACGCTTCTGCACCAACAATTGAAAATTTGGATCAGCTGTTATGTCTTGTTATGCCAGAGGTTTCAAGATTTTCAGTTAAGACATTAGGAATGAGCATGTCAGAAGTTTGTAAAAGTGAAGATTCTCTGGAGTTAACAGTATCTTTTCGAGGCAGCATAGGATAATCTCCTTCATAACTATCTTCAGTGGAAAGATCAGTGGATTCAGTCACAGTGCTCTTTGCTTTATTTGTAGATGATGAAAAGATTGGACCCCTGTTGTTTGCTTCCTCAGTATCTTTAATGGTAAAGGGAAGGTAATCGTCAGGAATGACAATGAATTCAGGAGAAGGAGTATTTTTGCTCTGTGAATGAAGCACCTCTGCCATGTTTATTTTATCTTTATTTGTGCCTAATCCAGCTGATGTGACTCTTGCTCCACCTGGGGAAGCATTGATATAAAATGCAGATGAGATGCCTTTCCTGTTGAGTTGGTCCTTATTTTCTATAGGAGTGGTAATCACAGCGAGGTTAATAGAATCACCTGTAAACATCCTGCTCTCTCCTATTACTGTCATTGGTTCTGGGTCTGGAACAAGGGGGTACTGCATTCTTTTCCCTTTAGGGAGAATGATGGTGTTATCTCCATTTAAAGGACTGTCTTCCAGAATTGTCTCACCTAGAAACTCAGGGGAAAAAGTCCAACTTGAATCAGTTTGGGAATAAATTGTGGATCTGGGAGGCTTAGTATTAAAAATGGCAGTGGAACTTTTGAGAACAGGAGGATCATTGTCAGAATTACGATTGTCCTCTTGGGGGATCAAACTTTGGTGTTTTTTGTTAATTTTGATATCACTTCCACCTTCAAAGAGATGTTCAGAGGCTTTAGTAGCACTAGAATAGGGTCCATAAGACCCAAATACATTGGAGTCTTTAGGGAGTGTAGTCTTTCCTACGAGAGGATTATTTCCTTCCTTCACTGGTTCAAAGGCATTGTTATATGCAGCATATTCAAGGGCATCATCAACAAACATACTGGTTACTATATTCTCATTATTTAAAAAAATGTCACCTGTAAAAATAGGATCAAGCGCCTCTTCTGAAATGTTTTCTGTAAAAGAAATTACTTCATATTCAGTGGTTGTATCTTTCTCTGTAAAAATCTTGTCCCAGAGTCTATTATGATAAACAGGGTTTTCCATGCCATTTGTTGAAATAATGGTTGTAGGTGAAAGAATGACTTTGCCAGTTGGAGTATTTCTTTCCCCAGGTGAAATATTATTGTTAGTTTTTCTTGTGGCATCTTTTTTCATTTTGATAACTGGATTATGTTTAGAATATTTAGATGAACTCACGGATGTTGTGAAATCAGAAGGAAGAGTTGACTTCCATCCAGTGGGGACATTTGTAGTGGTCCTATCTTGGGTGGCAACTTCAGGAGAAGCAGATTTTTGATAATTAGTCCTAGATGCTTCTGGAAAACTTAATGTGGAATCAACTGAAGAGACTTCTTTTAAATTGGGAAATGCTTCAGGTTTAGCAGGAGTAGCATCAAATTTGACAGTGACAGAATTATCTTTAAGTATACTTACATCCTTTGGGAAAAAATGGCCTACTGTAGAAATATGGACTTCCTCTTCCTCGTTATTGACACTCTTGGAGAGAATATTGGACTCGGTTTCTGAAGGAATGGTTTTTTGTGTAGCTGGGAGGAGAACTGTAGAGTGACTTAATTTAAATTTAGCAGCTGCATATTCTTGATCAGAAAGATTAACTATTTTTCTTTCTTCATTGACCCTATTTTGAGAGATTTTTGTAGGAGAAAAGCCATTCATAACTATTATCTGAGGTTTGGAATGTATTTCATCTTTCCCAGTGTTAAAAATGTAAGTAGTTTCTCTATTTACAGAGGGCAGTAAAGGAAGCTCATTATTTATGGGATTGTCTGATAAAGTAGTGGAACCAATTGGAGATACAGCTGAGTCTGAGGAGTAGTGCTGGAGGTCAGTTTGATTTTTAATAGAAACCTCAGCACCACTAATATAATTATTGTATTCAACCATTGTCTCAAAAGTGTCTGAAGATTTAGCCAAGGAGTTATTTGTCACTGGGCCAGAGATTTCAGGATTTTTAATTGAAGCATTAGAAATGACACGGACTTTTCAGGAGTTTGTGGAGCTAGAAATCCCCTAGATCTAATATGATTTTCTTCATGAAACGTAGAATCACCTCCTTCATAACTACCCTTGGTGGTGAAAACAGTGGTATCATCCACAGTATAGATTGTTTCCAAAGGTGAGGAAGAGATTGAAGCCCTATTGTTAGAAACTGCATTATCTTCATTGATAAAAGGAAATTCACCATCTGGGATGGTATTAAACTCAGCCAAGGGGATAATGTTGTCCAGCGAGTGTGAAATCTCTATCATATTAGTTTTACCTTTAACATTGTCTACTCTGAATGAGAGATTTTTGGCTTCATCTTGAGCATTAGTGTTATAAATTGTAGGTGAGGTGGTTTTCCTGTAGAATTGATCCTTACTTGTTAATGGGGAGGTGATCATAGTGGGATCAGTAGGCTCATCTGGGAACTTCCTTTGTTCTGCCATGGTTATCATTAGTTTGGGGTCTGGAACAAGGCTGATCTTCATTCTTTTGTCTTCAGGGAGCATGATGTTGTTGTTGTCTTCCCTTAGAGTGTCCCCTTCCAGACTTTTTTTTATCTGAAAACTTGTGACTGTTCTCACTTGTATGATTTAGGAGACAAGTCATGGATCCAGGAGTCTTAGAATTTGTGTTGTCAGTAAAACTTTTGAGAATAAGAGCATCAAAGTCAGAACTGGAGTGCTTTTCTCTAGCTATCCAATTTTGCAGCATTTCTTTAGGTTTGATTTCATTTGGAGCTCCTTTAGATAGATGTTTTGAGGCGACAGCGCTGGAATAGTGTGGATGAGACCCAAAGATTTTAGGGTCATAATTAAGGATAGTTCTTTTTATAAGGAGGTTGTCTTTTTCCTCTGGTGGTTTAAGGACATATTCATTTGAAACATACTCAATAGCTCTGTCATCAAGCTCAGTGCTAATTAAATGATCTTTATTTGGAATATATTCTCCTTCCAAAAGAATGTCATGTTTCTCCTCTAAAGTATTTTCTGTAAAAGAATGTGCTTCATTTTTGGTGATTACGTCTTTCTCTGTAAAACTTCTATTATCATAAGCAGCGTTCAGCATGACTATTTTTGAAATATTGGTAGCAAGTGAAATGATGATTTTGACAGATGGAATATTTGTTTCCTCAGGCAGAATATTATTAGTAGTGTTTGTTATGGTATCTTTTGTCATGTCGACAACTGGGTCAAGTTTAGATGAACTCATAAATGTTGTGAAATCTGAAGGAAGAAGAGTTGATTTCCATGGTAACCTCTCTGATCCATTGGGAGCATTATGAAGCAGCCCTTCTGTGCCTGCGTCTTCATCAGGAGGAACAGAGTTTTTATCTTTAGGTTTTAATACCTTTTCTAGAAACATGGCAGAATTAGTTGAAAAGATTCTTTTTAAATTGTAAGGATCTTGAGGCCCAGCAGAAATGTTACATTTACCACTGATAGGGTCATATTTCAGTGCTCTTGTATCTCCCAAAACAAAATTGCCCACTTCAGAAATATTTACTTCCTCCTCCTCGTTGTTATTGCTCCCGGAGAGAGTACTGGGCTCAGAGGTTGAGGGAAGGGTTTTCTCCAAAGTTGGAATGAGAACCGTTACATTTGTAATGTGACTTAAATCAAATTTACCAGCTGTGTCTTCCTCAGCAGAGATTTTAGCCATTCTTGTTTCAGAAGAGAAAGGGCTTATTTTCCTGAGTGAAAGGATTTTTTCGAGTGTATGCTGATGTTCAATATTTGTCTTAATTTTAGAAATGTCAGCAGTATCTCTATTCACAGTGGATGATGAATCAGCCCCATCATTTGTGAGATTTCCAGTAACAGTGATTGAACTAGTAGAGGGAATAATTGAGGTCGAGGAGTGAGGTTGAAAGTTGCTTTGAATTTTACTAAACTGATTTTCTGAAATATCAGTTCCATTAATGAGATCATGGTATTTAGTTCTTGTCTCTGATACTTATGATGTTTTCTTTGGGGAGTTAGTCAAGATGTTGTTTCTCACTGGGACAGAATTCTTGGTTTCAGCTGTTATTAGGAAGCGGAAACCTTTAGATTTTAATTTTTTATTAGGCCACATAGAATCACCCTCTTCATAACCGTTCTCAGAGGAAAGCAAAGTGGTATCAGCTATGGTGTGGGCTATCTTCATAAGTGAAGTGGAAGTTGAAGTCCTATGTTTTTTACCCTCAGTATCTTCATCAACAAAGGCAAGTTCATTATCAAGGCTGACACTGAATGCAACTGAAGGAATAGTGCTATCCTGTAAATGGAGACTCTCAGCCTTTAAAGTTTTGTTTTTATTACCTTCTGACTTGGGCGACATGGTGCCTTTGGCTTCCCTCAGGACTGAGTGGTTAAAAGCAGCAGATGAGATACCTTTCCTATGAAACTGGCCTTTATTTGTTATTGGAATTGCAGTCATGGTGAGATCAGTGGTTTTACCTGGGAATGCCCTGTTTTGTCCCAAGGTCATTGGCGATAAGTCTGGAGGAAAGATGTGCTCAATCTCTTTGCCTTCAGGAAAAATGAAAATGATGTCACTTTCACTCAGGATGCCCCTCTTCAGAGCTGAGTGATCTGGAAACTCAGGGGAAACATTCTTACTTCCATTTGTTAGGAAGTGAGTCATAGATCTGGGTGCTTCAGTACGGAATTTGGCAGTATGATCTTTGAGCAAAGAGTCATCCTTATTGGAGTTAGGATTTCTTTCTCTGGAGGTCAACATTTGATTTTTTTTAGTTTTGAATTCTACTGGATTTTCTTTCAATAGGTTCTCTGTGATGTGTGCAGTGTAGAAGGGAACAAAAGATCCACATCTGTGGAGCCCTTGATTGAGGATTGGTGTTTTTGTTGTGGGGTTCTTTTCTTCTCCACCATAGAAGGCATTTTTTTCTGATACATATTTAAGAGTACTGTCATCAGCCCCATTGGGTATCATACCTATATTATTTCGAATGTTTTCCTCTGCCGGAAAAATTGTATCTGATTCTGGTGTAAAGTCCTTTGTGAAAGAAATTGCTTCATATTCAGTTACATTGTCTTCTTCTATATAATCTCCATCTCTTTTTTCATTTATAACATTCCTGGTGTCTTCAGTAAAGATACTGTTAGGTGACATGATTGTTTTGACTCTATTAGATATAATAGAGTCATCAATCCTTTTTATGTCCACACCAGTCCCTATAACAAGGCCTGGATCAAGTTCATGCTTATTGATTTTCATAATATAAGCATGAGGAAGAGTTGATTTCAGGGGCAGGTGATACAATTTATCATAGGAATTTGAGACAGAGTGCCCTGCATTATCATTATCAAGAGAAAACGAGTCTCTAGCTCTGGCCGTTGTCCGCCTTTTTGTATTCATTGTGGAATCAGGGTAAAATGTTTCTCTTAAAATTTCAGTTGCTTTCTGCTCAGCAGAAACAACAACAGACTTAAGAGTGAAGGGATGAAGCTTTGTTGCATTTACCCCTCTCAAATTCACTGCAATATTGGCTTCAGAAATATAAGGTTCATCCTCTACAGCTTTATCTTTGCTGAGAAATGCATTAGCTGTAGTTGTTGGGGAGGTGATTTTTTTTGTAGATGGAGTAAAACCTGACGGGTTTACATGGTGATTTACATCATAGTCAGAAGTTTTATTTATGGCCCTCCTTTTATGGATTCCAGGTTGAAAGACTATATTAGGTGAAAAAGCTGTCCTTTCAGTTTTATCACTAATGCTCTCATTTTCTGTAATAGGTATGTCAGTGGCTAGGACATTTAAGGGATTCTCTGAAAAAGTAGTAAGATCTTCTGTGGAAACAAAGGAGACTGTGGAGAAGCGCTGAGGGTCATTTTGCTCTTTGATGATTCCCCAATTTTGGCCAATAATAGCAGAGCATTCACCCAGTGGTTCTGAGATTTTTAATGGTGTCACTGGTGTATCAGATAAAGAATCAACTTTTTCATTAAGAGCAACTGAAGTTCTAGGTCCTTTTTCCTTAGGAACTAATAGATATTTTAATTTTATGGACAGGGCGTCATCTTTCTGAGGCATGATAGAGCCACCATTTTCATTGTCTCCCTTTGAGGCAAAGACATGGTTATTATGTGCAATGGTAGTGGGATTTTGTGGCATTTTAGAGACGCTAGCAGGATAAAGAGAGGCCATTGAGGCTGTGTTGATTACACCCTTGGTAAGTTCACCCACATACAGCATATCACTTTGGAGGGCAATTTCCTGAGCTGAGGGGTTAACATGATTCTCTGAAGGGGTCACTTCGGCTAAATCCTTTTTATCTCCACTGACACTTGCTATTGTGATGGTGTCTTCCAACTCTGGGCCAGCTGTGTTATAAGCGTTCAGTGGGATACCTTTTCTGTTGAAATTACCTTGACTTTTTACTGGGGTAGCGACCAAGCATGATCAGTCGGTTCAGCTCTGAATGTTCTACTTTCTCCCATGGTAACAACTGTTTGTGTGTCTGGTACAAAAGAATACTTGATTTTGTCACTTCCTGAATCAGAAATTTCAGGAAGAATAATGGCATCGTCTGTACTTAGAGTCCTCTTTCCCACAGATGATCTTCCTGGAAACTCAGGGGGAGAAGTCTCACCTGCACCAGTTAGGGACGGTGCCATGGTTCTCAGATGCTGAGTGTTGAAGTCTTTGAATGTAGTAGCAACAGTATGAGAGTCTGAATTTTCCTCTTGGAGGTTAATAGTTTGGTATTTTCCTTTAGTTTCAAACTCAGGGTGAGTTACTCTGTATAGAAGACTTTTTGAGGCCTCGACATTAGAGGAGAGTGGATCAAATACAAATCCATTGGGTCCATGTGTAAATTGAGTAGGTTTTTTAATAGGACTATTTTCTTCTACTTTGGGGCATACTTATTTGGAATATATTCAGAACCACTTTTATCAGGTCCAGTGATAATCAAATTCGTATTACCTAGATTATTTTCTTTTGCTGGAGCAGACCCAGGCTTCGACACAAAAGAACCACCTGTCAATGTATTCGCATATCTTACTGATAAAGGAATGCCAGTTTTAGACATATGGGGATACTTTTCCACATTTACGTCTTCAGAGGAGACAGTAGTGAAGGGAGTAACAGGAATAATGCCTGCATGAGAATTTTCCAAGTTACCTGTAGCAATTTGGTCTTTTTCTACTTCTGGATCATTTTGCTTATCAGTACGGGGTGCATACTTTTTCCTGAATGTCCCTTTCTCAATTATCACAGTATCTTCCTGGGAAGGATTTATGTTATCTTTCATTGGCATCCTGAAATATGGTGATTGAAAGGTAGGTTCTCTTTTAGGGACAAACATAAATCCTTTTGGAACATTTTTGTTCATCTTTAGATAAAGAATATCATCACCGAAGAGTATAAAATGATCACCACCAGTATTATGGTTTCTTACAATCCTTGAAACTTGACAGTAGACTTTTGAAGTGGAGGTTTGGAGACTTCAGCCATATGGGAAGGTGCAGGATTTATAAGCTCAGGTTGGTCCTCTACGGTTTTGGTTGTTCCTCTGAACCTGGTGGAGTCATGAACATCAGTGTTAATAGGATAATGCTCAGAAGTCACATTGTTGCCTTTAGGAACATTATTACCTGCATTAGGTATAACATAAATATGATCCCTGACATTTTCTTCATGAAGTATGTCTTCTCCCTGTATTGTAATGTCTACCACCCTGGGGACATCTGCTTCATGGTTCAATGTTGTATCTTCCTTGGAAGAGTTTTCAAATTCATGTCCTGGGGTATAAAGTATAGCGTCAACATCTTCTCGAGAGGCAGTGGTGATAGGTACCATCCAAGCTGCTGGAGTAGGTTTATTATGAAAGATTTTTGGT
Source organism: Elephas maximus indicus (assembly GCF_024166365.1). Taxonomy (NCBI): domain Eukaryota; kingdom Metazoa; phylum Chordata; class Mammalia; order Proboscidea; family Elephantidae; genus Elephas; species Elephas maximus. Next base: position 87,704,259 of record NC_064823.1, read on the forward strand.
GTTATAATATCTGCCAAAGAGGTTTTGTTCACAAATTTTGTTGCTTGAGGTTGATAGAGAGAGGCAACAGGCTTCATAAAGATAGAGAAATTAGCTATTAATGGGCTGTCATCATTTCTAGGCACATTAGGGTCTTCTCTGGAAATGGTAAAGGTGTATCCAGGCTCATTAGGCTCATTGTTAAGAGTAGTGCCTTTAGACATGGTTAAAATGTCTTTCTTTATTGGTGATGTGGCAGGTATTGAAATCAAGTCTTTTACAACTTCAGTATCTTCATTTGCATAGAAAATATTGTCAGTTGCAGTGGTAGTGCCAAGAGGGATATTTATTATTTTAGTCTCAGGAATTTTGTCTTTTTTGGCCAGTCTCTTAGTATTGCTTGAAGTGGTGGAAACAGGAGTTTGATAGCCATCTCCGTAATGAATAGGGTCTGTAGTATCTTTTGTGAAGAGCTATAGTTTGGGCTTGATGGTGCTGTAAGCAATATTTGGATTTTCTTTGGTGACAGTAAGTGAGTTGTCAGTGGTTGCATTGTAGTATATCTTAGGATGTACAAGGTAATACTTTCCTCCAGTTTGGTGTTTAGAATTGCTAAGTGAGAGGAATACTGTGGCATCTGCTGCTTCCATATTCTTTTTCACAGCTGCACTTTCACCCAAACCATTAATTGTTGTTTTGGTGGCCATTGGCTTAAACTGTTGGTTGTAATTTGTAGGATAGGTGACATCATATAGCAAATCAATAGTTTCTTCTGCAGGATTGGTAAGATCTGTGTCACTCATTGTTTCTTCAGCAATAGGTATAATACTACTTAATCGGGAAAGAGGTGTTTTGGTATTGGCAGCCACAAATCCATCCTTCTCAAACACGCTATCTCCTGGTTCAAAGTACCTGAATTTACTTGCAGGTGAAAGATTTTCTTTTATCTGAAAAGCTGCATTTTCCTCCACTATAGAATCTGTTTCTGTAGAGGAAGCTGATTCTTCTTTATTATCCCTTTTTTTGTCTGCCAAAATTCCAAACCTTTTTCTGGGTGTAAGAGTACCAGCTGTCTTTTCAGGCTGAGAAGTAATGGCTACATTGGGTCTTCCTTCTGTCATAGTAACTTTATTAATCATTAGTTCAGAGCTGTCAGTCATAATTATGGTCCTGTTACCCACATTGGCAGTGACATTGTTTTTATCATTGGGAGAGTCAAAATCAGCTGTAAGCAAAATGGATCCCAATGGGATGTTCAAAGGATCCACTGACACTTTCTCAATTTCCCATTTTTGTATAATGTTATCATTAATAGGATAAGAATTTTCAGCCACAGTATCTGATATTTTCATTGAAGCATCAGTCAAAAAGTCATCTTTTATTAGAGAGGTTTGAGATTCATTATTTTGGGCATTGGACATTACAGTAGATGATTCAGTTACTGACTGAAGAGTGTATCCTTTGTTCATAACAAAGTCTCTTTCAGGGTCAGGACCTGCAACACCTTGAACATTGTTGTCACTAGTGGAGAGATTAATGACTTCATTTGTAACATCAGTAGATTGACCCGAAGTGGCAATATTGAACTTTGAAGTTGAGGCGAGGTCAACTTCACTATTTTCACTAAATTTAGCAGACCTTTTTTTTTTAATAGCTTCAGGGAGAATGATTAAAATCATAGGAGTGATACCACCCTGGAAATTGGCTGTGGTTCTTTCAACATCTGTTTTGGCTTTGGTGTCACTTGCAGTAATTGTGGTGGGGGTTTTATAGACAGTAGAAATGTCCTGCATAGTGGCAGAGGATAAGGCATTACTCTTTGGAGCCTCTGCTTGAGGAGAGCTGTCTACTGTACTCTGGACATAAGCAAAGCTAGGTGAAGTCTGGCTAGCTGAAGGGTTACTTGGTACATTATTCCCAAATGGGGGAAGGTTATATATATTAGTTTGAAGAGTCTGTGAGTCTGTGAGAGTTTCAGAGAGCCCTGTTACTCTCTCGGTAGACCCAGAGTAGCTGTTTGTGCCTTCCGTAGGTGCAGAATTTCCTTTTGTACTTAGGATGGATAAGATCAGTCTTGCTGTGTGGTTGTCTGATGAGGACAAAGACGGACTGGCAGACAAATGTTGATTTGTCTGATTGTGTATTTCTTGACTCCCATTATACTAAAGGGAAAGAAGCACAATATTTTTGTGAGGTTGCCCTTGCAGATTATATTTTACTAAAAACCTAAAATCAATAGTCATGATGTTAATCAGATACAGACACATTCTGAATAAAATTCTCTGCTTCCCTCTTTATCTGTTGGTTGTATCATTAATCAGATGAGAAATGCAAAGTGAAAAGGAGCAGCTAATATGCTGGGGTTAATTACCCTCTGTGTAAATTTATATTCAGTTGGGTGTTCCCTGGCAAACTTTCAGAAAAGAATCTCTTACAGAAAAAAAAAGAAAAAGTATAGAGAAACCCATTCAAATTTTATGATACCGTACATTATAACATCTGTTATTTTCATTTCATTATGTATATGCTTAATTTTAAAAGATGGAAATTTATAAATAGAAAACAGATTGTCAAAATGCAATAACGTCTTGTTTGGCAAAATGCTCTTTCTTGCATTAAACCTAAGCTGATAATTTGAACCTATTTTTTTCTTCATCTAATTTATAATTCCATAAGGATTCTGTTTTCCAAAATACTTGAACTTACCGGGAAGCAAACCACAGAATTCAAGATGCTCAGAGTCAAGACTAGGGTTTTCATCTTGTCTTGCTATTGTCTGCAAGTAAAGCGCAAGATTGTCCTCAGTTACATTTACTCGCTAAGCTACCATAAATGACAATTTAAAAAAATAGAACTTCATTAATAATTTCTATTATGTCAATATTATTGACATGACTAACCAAAAACCAAAAGCAAACACATTGCCATCGAGTTGATTCTAACTCATAGCGACCCTGTAAGGACAGAGTACAACTGCCCCATAGAATTTCCAAGGTTGTAAATCCTCATGGAAGCAGACTGCCACATGTTTCTCATGTGGAGTGGCTGGTGGATTTGAACCACTGACTTTTTGTTAGCAGCCGAGTGCTTTAAACACTGGGCCACCACTAGGGCTCCTTACATTAATTAAAATCCTGGCTTACTTAATAAGATAAAGACAACCCTTTAAAGTCGAGTCGATTCCAACTCATAGCGACCCTATTGGACAGAGTAGAACTCCACATAGAGTTTCCAAGAAGTGCCTTGTGGGTTCGAAATGCGGACCTTTCGGTTAGTAGCTGTAGCTCTTAACCACTACCCTACCAGGGTTTCCCCAAGATGAAGACAATACCCCAGTATTTCTAGCATGTTATTAGACGTAGTAAGTGAATGGAGTGCTTTATTTCCTAAGGCCAGTACAATTCTAATCAATTAGTGAGAATAGGAAGAATTCGGGCCATTGTCTATAGTTTATAGACCATCAAAGAGTAAACAATATACCTAGCAAACACGTTTTGGAAGGAGTGCTTCAGTAAGGACTTCACCATATAAATTTACTATATATAATAAAGAAACACAGGTTCCTCGTTCTCTCACCTTTATTTCATTGCAGAGAAAAACAGCTTCACATATAAGGGATTGCTTCTGAGTTAATCCCAAAACAAAAGAAAGAAGAGGAAATGCCTGTTGGCTTTTCTGAATACATCTTTCAGGAACAGCATAACATTTATCTTCAAATTGAAAGGGGCAAGTCTCGTGTTTTTAAATATTATAAAGCCTTCCAAAAATTAATTCCCTAGCTTATAGTGACATTTCCACCTACTTCACTGCTTTCTTGAAATTGGTCCTTGTTCCGCATCACAGCAAAATTTTTGATTGACTCTAATAGCATTTAACACGTTTTTGTCATTAGTTTTCCCTGAGAGTCCCTCTATTTGTCTGTGGGTTTCTTAAGGATGGAGTTATACTTTGTTGACTATATAAAAATGTCTTTATAATACAGGAAAAGAAGAAATTAAAAAAATAATATGGCTTATAACAGTTGTTTTTCTTTTCTTCATGATTTATATAGATCCTGTTCTAGGAATCAGAACTAATTTGACGGGCAACGGGTTTGTTTTTGTTTTCTTTTTTTATGCTGATCTCTCAGGCATCCACTTTCTTCAGTAAACTCAACACTGGCTGTTGTCTCCAATTTTTGAAGCTATTTGTGTATTAAACTGGATATTTAGATAGAATCAACCAAAATACATCAACTGTATTGTGGTACTCGCTGAGGCGATTCATTTGGTACATACTCCATGAAAACCTGAATTTAAGTTGTTATTGACTTTCAATTATTGTTATGCAATTCATGGTGCAAGAGTAGTTTTATCAGACATGATAGAGGCTTAGTCTGAATTTAATTAATTTATTTTTAATTAATTTTTGTTTTTAACCCGTAGCATCTTTCACATAACATAACCTTAAAATTCAATGATGATTTTGATAGATGGGTCTAACTAGGTAGAAAGACAAATGAGTTCAAACTTTGTGTAATTCATTTTTTTCAAGGTCCCCACTTTCCACTATCTTTAGGTTCATCTTAATACTTTTCTATAGCTGATTTCTTTAATTACACATTGAAGCAAATGCCAAATTCCCTAGATAATATCCAAGACAGTCACTGGATTTTTCCTTTAATCAGGCAAAGTATTGATGCACAAAGCATCTATGCACATGATAATTACCTTCAGATCAAAAGAAATATGTCATGACTTGAGCAATTATAATGTTATCACTTTATTAGCTTGGAAATACTGTTCCCATGACACTAAATATTGCCCTTCAAGGCAAGTGAAAAAATTGTTGGAAAGCTAGGAGACTAATACATGCTTAAGAATGGAATGTTCATTTGATTAGAGATGGTATTTGCAGGTATTTTCATTTCAAGTAAGCCGCCAGCCTCAGACTCAGACTGCCTGGTTGGCACTAATTCATCTTCATAAGATTTAAGATAGCTAAGAATTTCTGCCTCACGGTTTCCAAAGTTGAACCTGGGACAATAAAATCAAGGCTTTGTTGTATTAAGAAACCTCATCTTTGATTTTTTTTTTTGTATTCCAAGGAATTCTAATCCACTGTACCCCTACATTAAGGTGAGTAGTTCATTTATTTTTCTGCGTGCTTCCCAGTTTATGAGCTTCTCACTGCTTCTAGAAATTGTCTTTTGTAATGCAGATGTAGGCTAACATCAGTGAATTTTCATGTATTAAAATAATCATTTCACGTAATAAAATAATCATTTTGAAGGAGTTACTGAACAGGAAGTACGTTATTGGTGTCCACATCCAGCTGTGATTCTTACATAACAAAAATGCAGCCCACTTTATTGCCCCAAATGATTTGCACAGAACGTTTGTTTTGTTTTATTGAATCTCCAAGCTTATCAGTATCATATATTTAACGGACAAAAATGGACATCAATTCAACAACTATTTATTGTTTGTGAACTGCTCTGGTAGAGATACAGATGTAGAAGATACGTCCTTGCTTGCAAAGAATTTACAACTTATTCTAAGAAGAAAGTAATGTACATGATAACAATGTTCATTGTCCTTTATTTATTCATTTAGTCAGGTATTAATTGTTGGTGTTGTTAGGTGCCATTGAGTTGGTTCTGACTCACAGCAATCCTACGGACAACAGAATGAAACACTGCCTGGTCCTGCGCCATTCTCACAATCATCTTTGTGCTTGAACCCATTATTACAGTCATTGTGTCAATCCATCTCGTTGAGGGTCTTTCTCTGTTTTGCTGGCCCTCTGCTTTACCAAGCATGATGTCTTCCAGGGGCTGGTCCATTCTGATAACATGGCCAAAGTGTGTGACATGCACTCTTGACATCCTTGTTTCTAAGAAGCATTCTGGCTGTATTTCTTCCAAGACAAATTTGTTTGTTCCTTTGGCAGTCCACGGTATATTCAATATTCTTCGCCGACACGATAATTCAAAGGAATAAATTCTTCTTCAGTCTTTCTTATTCATTGTCCAGCTTTTGCACTTATATGAGGTGATTGAAAACACCATGACTTGGGCCAGGTGCATCTTAGTCTTCAAGGTGACATCTTTGCTTTTTAACACTTTCAAGAGACCTTTTGCAGCAGATTTGCCAAATGCAATGTGTCTTTTGATTTCTTGGCTGCTGCTTCTGTGAGTGTTGATTGTGTATCCAAGTAAAATGAAATCCTTGACAGCTTCAATCTTTTCTCCATTTATCATGATGTCGCTTATTGGTCTGGTTGAGAGGATTTTTTGTTTCCTTTATGTTGAGGTATAGTCCATACTGAAGGCTGTAGTCTTTTACCTTCATCAGTAAGTGCTTCAAGTCTTCTTCACTTTCTACAAGCAAGGTTGTGACATCTACATAAAGCAGGCTGTTAATGAGCCTTCCTCCAATCATAATGCCTATTTTTCTTCATATAGCTCAGCTCGTTGGACTATTTTCTCAGCATACAGACTGAATAAGTATGGTGACAGATACAACCCTGACGCACAACTTCCTGACTTTAAACCATGCAGTATTCCATTGCTCTGTTCAAACAACTGCTTCTTGATCTATGTACAGGTTCCTCATGAGCACAGTCAAGTGTTCTGGGGTTCCCATTCTTCTCAATGTTATCCATAATTTGTTGTGAGGCACACAGTCGAATGTCTTTGCATGGTCAATAAAACACAGGTAAACATCCTTCTGGTATTCTCTGGTTTCAGCTAGGATTCATCTGACATCAGCAATGATATCTGTGGTTCCATGTCCTCTTGTTTCCTGTCGATGAAATGCTGCAGGAGATTTTGAATGATCTTCAGCAAAATTTTACTTGCTCTTGATATTAATGACACTGTTTGATAATTTCTGCATTTGGTTGAATCACCTTTCTCTGGAATGGGCACAGATAGGATCTATTTCAGTCAGTTGACCAGGCAGCTGTCCTCCAAATTTCTTGGCATAGATGAGTGAGTACCTCCAGGACTGCATAGGTATGTTGAAATTGGTATTCTGTCAATTCCTGAAGCCTTGTTTTTCACCAGTGCCTCCAGTGCAGCTTGGACTTCTTCCTTTAGTACCATGGATTCCTGATTATATGCTACCTCCTGAAATGGTTGAACATCGACCGATTCTTTTTAATATAGTGACTCTGTGTATTCCTTCCATCTGTTTTTGATGCCTCCTGAGTTGTTTAATATTTTACCCTTAGAATCCTTCAATGTTGCAACTCAAGGCTTGAATTTTTTCTTAAGTTCTTTCATCTTGAGAAATACCGAACATGTTCTTCCCTTTTGGTTTTCTAACTCCAGATCTTTGCACATGTCATTATAATATTTTCCTTTGTCTTCTTGAGCCACCCTTTGAAATCTGTTCAGCTCTTTTACTTCATCATTTCTTCCATTTGCTTTAGCTACTCGATGTTCAAGAGCAAGTTTCAGAGTCTCTTCTGACATCCATTTTGATCTTTCTTTTTAATGACCTCTTGCTTTCTGCATTTATGATGTCATTCTGCAACTCATCTGGTCTTTGGTCATTACTGTTCAAAGCGTCAAATCTATTCCTGAGATGGTCTCTAAATTCAGGTAGGAAATACTCAAGGTTATGCTTTGGCTCTTGTGGGCTTGCTCTAATTTCCTTCACCTTCAACTTGAACTTGAATGTGAGCAATTGATGGTCTGTTCCACGGTCAGCTCCTGGCCTTATTCTGACTGGTGACATCGAGCTTTTCCATCATCTCTTTCCACAGAGCAGTAGATTTGATTTCTGTGTATCCCATCTGGCAAGGTTCATGTGTATAATCACTGTTTATGTTGTTGAAAAAAGGCATTTGCAATGAAGTCATTGGTCTAGCAAAATTCTATCATGTGATTTCTGATATCATTTCTATCACCAAGGGCATGTTTTCCAACTACTCATCCGTCTTCTTGTTTCCAACTTTTGCATTCCAATCACCAGTAATTATGAATGCATACTGATTGCATGTTTGATCAATTTCAGAGTGCAGAATTTGGTAAAAATCTTCAGTTTCTTCATTTTTGACCTCAGTAATTAGTGCATAAATTTGAATAATAGTTGTATTAAGTGGTCTTCCTTGTAGAGGTACGAATATTATTCTATCACTGGCAATGTTGTATTTCAAGATAGATGTTAAATTTGGTAGATATATGTTCCAGCAACCCTTTCTCTGAAGTAGCCCCAGGTCTTCCCCTTCTGTCTTTGGAGTTTTATAGTCGGTGTTCTCCCCATTTCTGCCCTGGGTTCCCTGTTTCCTTTCATCCTGTTATTCTACCCATTCCTGCCTTCTTATCTTTGTTTTGGACAAATATTGCCCTTTTGATCTTGGAAAATTAATTGTTGTAAGGAGCAGGTTCCTCCTGGGTGTTATTGTTTATTTAATGGGCGTGTCTATTGTTTTATAAGGGGCCCTGGTGGCCCATGATTAACATGCTCAGTTGCTAAAAGAAAAGTTGACAGCTGGAACCCATCAGCTGCTCCACAAGAGAAAGATGTGGCAATCTGCTTCATTAAAAGATTTACAGAGTTGAAAACCCTATGGGGCTGTTCTGCTCTGTCCTATAGGGCTACTATGAGTTGATGGCAGTAGATTTGGGTTTTAGGTTTTGAGTTTTGGTCTATTGTTTGGCTGGAAGGTGGTGTCTGGGAATGGCTTCAGTTCCAGGTCAGAAGGGTGTTTTAGGGTTATATTCTCGGGAATTCCTCCAGTCTCTGTTAGACCAGTAAGTCTGATCTTTTTTATGAATTTGATTTTTTTTTTTGTTGTTGTTGTTCTACATTTTTTCTCCTGCTCTGTCCAGAACCGTCTGTTTTGATCCCAATCAGAGTGGTCTGTAGCAGTAGCCAGGCACCGTCTAGTTCTTCCGGTTTCAGGGTTATGCAGGCTGTGGTTCATGTGGTCCATTAGTCCTTTGAATTAATTGCTCCCTTGAGTCTTTGGTTTTCTTTGCTCTCCTTTGCTCCGGATGGGGAGAGATGAATAGTTGTATCTTAGATGGCTTTCTCAAGCTTTTAAGACTCCAGGTGCTACTCACCAAAGAAGGATACAGAACATCGTCTTTATGAACTATGTTGTGCCAATTGGCATGAATGTTCACCAAGTCTATGGTCCTTTTCCTTTAAGTCTAGGAATTTCATCCCATGAGGTGTTTGGTTATGTGTAAGAGATTTCCATGACTGTGCCTCCTGTGTGTTCTATTGTCCATATTAATACATGAGGAGCACCTATATTCATGTATGTAGAAATATCCACTACCAAACTTATGTCTTCCACAAGATGTGCTCCTTTACACCCTCCCACACCTCTTGGCATATCTACCTATGTATCCATTGGTAAATTATTGTTTGTTAAAACTATTGTTGCAGGATTTTCTATGCTATAGTATTTATGCAGTCCTTGTGCCATAGTGGTTAAAAGCTTAGCTTCAAACCAAAATATCAGCAGTTCAAATACACCAGCTGCTCCTTGGAAACCATATGGGGTAGTTCTACTCTGTCCTATAGGGTTGCTATGAGTCAGAACTGACTCACCAGCACCTAACAACAACAATAAACCAAAAAAAAAACAAACCTAGTGCCATCAAGTCGATTCTGACTCATAGCGACCCTATAGGACAGATTAGAACTGCCCCATAGAGTTTCTGAGGAATGCCTGGCGGATTCGAACTGCCGACCCTTAGGTTAGCAGCCGTAGCACTTAACCACTACGCCACCAGGGTTTTAGTTGCCCTTTATTCTTACATTCCTGTCAGCGTCCTCTCTTGCTTTGGTTGTATTGTGCTATTTTCTCCCATATTGTATATTGCCTTTCTCTTCACCAACATTTACACGTGTCTTCTATTTGGTGATTTTCCCTCCCTCCCCTTCTTATTCCTGGTAACCACCAAAGGATGTTGGAACTCATGGTGACCCTACATACAACAGAATAAAACAGTGCCTGGTCCTGAGCCATCCTTACAATGGTTGCTATATTTGAGCTCATTGTTGCAGCCTCTGCATCAATCCATCTTGTTGAGGGTCTTCCTCTTTTTCGCTGACCTTCTGCTTTGCTAAGCATGATGTCCTTCTCCAGGGACTGGTCCCTACCGATAACCTGTCCAAAGTACGTGAGACATCTGGTTGATACGTAGGTCCTGCTCAGGGAGAAGATACATGCAGGTTTTTTTTTTTGTTGACTTGCTTGTTGTCTTAATCAAAATGTGAATGATGTGACTGATTCTCAGCCCCTAAATCTTTGAATAGTATCCATTTCTTTGTCTCCATTATTTCCTTGGAAGGATATTAGTCATTCTCAACTTGTGTCCCATATTTCTCAAATTCTCTTTAATCTTTCAGAGCTCAAGTGAGCACAGCAATTTCTTTTAATTTCCCTTTATCAATGATCAAAACTTTTGTAATCCACTTGCAGGATATTGATTTCTGAGAGCCCCAGATATATATGCAGTGTTTCAGTTAGGACTCATTGTCCTATCTTGTCTTCACCTACGTCTTAATAAGTTGAAGTTCTTAGATTACCAAAACCAATCATCACCTTCTCGGCAGCTTCAGAGCCATACATATCTCTAGGGTTTCATTTCCTTTTTGTTTCTGTACAGTAGGAATTTCCCTTACTGTTATTACTGTTTTTTTCCCAAAATTAATTGTACATTTAAAAAATAGTTATTATATTTATTATTATATATATTATAACACATTATACATTATAAAATATTTATTATATTTAATATTAATAAATTATATTTAATTCAGCATTTCTCAATCTCAGACTTTTTAAAATATATAGTACAGGATCTTAAAAGTAGGCAAAACATGAAAGATATTTCAGGTTATTTTTACTGGCATAGCCCTCTATTTTCATTTTTGTTGAGCTTGGCTAAAGGGAGTTTTAACCCAAACTTTATTTGCCTCTTCATTTCTTTGTGCATTCCACACATCTACCTTATGTTTAAGTATTGTCCATTGTTGAGTGATTTCTAGAGGGAGAAGTATAATAATATTTTAATTAATTTCTAAACATTTAAGGGAGTGGGAAAAATGCACACAGGGAACAAATGAATGTCAAGATGATTTATTGAACAAAAGCGGAAGAAGTGAAAATGAACACATTTAAAAAGTAAGAGAGTAAAAGAAGCAGAATTTTGAGAATAATCTCATTTTGGGAGTGCGAAGATAGCCATTTCTTGAGGCAATATTGGCAAAAGTTAGGGTGGGAAGTTCAGTAGGTAGGTACATTAGGACCTAGAAAAAATGTTGAGAAATATAAAATTAATTTCTACAGTCCTATAAATATTACCTAGTTGTTTTAAATTACTCTTTTATATTTCTTCTATGAATTTAGTCCTAAATCTTTACAGGAGCAAACCCCCCTCCCCCAACACCCCTCTTTTATTTTCCCAAGAGCCTGTAACTCTGTTTCAGAGAAAAGTGTATCTACTTAGCTATTTGGAAAACAACTACACTAAATATATTGAAGTCTTAGTGCATCATTACTACTACCTAGGATGCTTTCATTCATCTTTTTATTAAAAATAAAAGTTAAATTTTGTAGATATATGTTCCAGCAACCCTTTCTCTGAAATAGTCCTAGATCCTCCCCTTATGTCTCTGGAGTTTTAGAATATGGCTTCATAATGTAGACTAATTCTTTGTCTTATTGTATCTCGATGATTACAACATTTTCTGAATTATATTTTCTTCTTCACAAGTTTTCTTTATTAGTAGTAGTAGCGTGCCCTCACTTCCATCTGAACTTAACTGAGGTTTCACTTTTGCTATATCCAGTCAAATTCTACTGCTTATAATTTCTTGATCGTGACTCACTCATTCTTGTGTTTGAGGTTGTATATATGCTGATTTCCCATTCTGAAATACTATCTGGGTGAATGTTTTCAAATGTGTAACCTCCTCAGACTTCTCCCAGCCCTACTTCAAGGGATCATGTTAAAAATACAGTTTCCAAAGTGGTAGAGGTCAGTAATCTTTATTTTGAAAAAGAAGCTAAGTGATTGTGATTCATCTGTCTTCTATACTATTTCTGGGATCACTGTGTTAGGATCCTAAGATTTCTGACCACTATGTAAATTATTGAGACAGTTAGATTCTAGTCTTGGCAAATCCTGTACCTCTAAGCCTTAGTTTCCTTGTACGTAAAATGGGAGGGTACGTGCTCTTTTTTAGAATTGGAAAAATCAGAATTTGGGCCTATCAGGAATAATTAGCTGTTTTGTTTTTTTTTTTAAGGTAAGGTAAGGAGTTTGGGGATATACAGAACACTACTGAGTTTCCTCAACTAATTCTTTGCGTGTAGTAATTTACCTGTTTACCGAGATGCTTCAGGTGTGCCTTTGTATTGCTTTCACTCTGTGGAGGCATTGCTAATGCCAGTGGTAGGTATATTGGCTGGTGTAGTATCAGTTAATGAAGGTGCGGTGCTACCAGCAATAGAGGTGGTCACAGCCAAGGCTGTATTTGTGGAGACAGGTACCAAATTGGCAGTCGTAGCTACAGGACTGGTAGCTGCAACTGGGGCAGTGGGGATAGGATTAGCTGCAGGTGTGGAAGTTGCTGCTATTGTTGTGAGGGGTGGGACAGTGCACATTCCTTCAGGAGGTGGAGGGGTAGCATCTGCTGCAGGTGTGGATTTCACAGAGGTTTCTGTGGATTCTGCAGGAGTCGTGGCAGCTGTGGCACTTGTGGCATCTGTTGTGGGGAGGGTAGTACCAACACCTATAGTTTCTGTGGTATGTTCTCACTCAGTCGTGGCCTCATCAATGGGGGTAGTCACTTCAGGTTCTGGGGTGGTAGAGCCCAATTCAGTGGCTAAAGCATCGGCTTCAGTGGTAGAGATGGAATCTGATGGAGCTGTTGCCACTGCTGCAGGGGTTGTGTCATCTGTGAATTCAATAGTGGCCTCACTCACTGGAGTTGTAGCTTTAGTTGAAGACCTAGATTCAACAGTGGACACAGAAATAACTGGAACTGTGGTGGCAGCATCTAGTACATTTGTACTGGTAATAGTTGTGGCACCTGAGGCTGATGGCATGGTAGCAATACTTGTGGAGGCTGCAGCTGATGCAGTGGTATTTGCTATAGGTACAGCAGTTGTGGACGCAGCAACTGCTGCAGTGCTAGGCACAGATGTAGTATCTGCTGCTAAGGTTGTGGAATGAACCATGGGGGTTGTGGCATCAGCAGGTAAAGTTGTGGCATCAACAGGTAAAGTTGTGGCATCAGCAGGTAAAGTTGTGGCATCAGCAGGTAAAGTGGTGGCATCAGCAGGTAAAGTGGTGGCATCAGCAGGTAAAGTGGTGGCATCAGCAGGTAAAGTGGTGGCATCAGCAGGTAAAGTGGTGGCATCAGCAGGTAAAGTGGTGGCATCAGAGATAAAGTGGTGGCATCTTCAACTGGAGTCGTGGCAGCTTCAGTGGTTGTGTCATCTGCTGATTCAGCAGTGGCCTCATCCCACAGAGTTGCAGTTTCAGGGATTTCAGTGGTGGTCAGCGCACCAGATTCAGTGGTAGAGGCAGAAGTAGCTGGTGTGGTGGTGGAAGCAATTGGTACAGTTGTAGCATCGGCACCTGGTACAGTTGTGGTGGCACCAGAAGGAGATGTAGTACCAGTGAATGAAGGTGTAGTAGCAATGCTTGTGGTGGCATCAACCCCTGGAGCTGTGGAGGGTGCTATGGTTGCAGCGGTAGCTTCTTTCTGCAGGTATTGTGGTTATAGCTGAGGCAGTTGTTATGGTAACAGCTGGAGATGTGGCATCTACCGCTGAAGATGTAGGGTTAGTTATGGGGGTTGTGGCATCAGGAGGTTAGGTTGGGGGATCTTCGGCTGGAGTGGTGGCAGCTTCAATGGTTGTGTCATTTGCTGATTCGGTGGAGGCCTCAATCCCTGAAGTTGTAGCTTCAGATGACTGAGTGGTGATTCTACACTGAGTAGTCAACACGCCATCAGTAGAGGCAGAAGTAGCTGGGGTTGAAGCGGTAGAACCATGTTCAGTTGTGGTTGCATCTGCTAGAGTTGTGCTGGCAGCAGCAGTTGTATCACCAGTGGCTGGGGTTGTGCCTGTACCACTGGTGACTGTTTCTATCCCTGTGCTGCTGTTGTAGCAGTTGTTTTTCCAGTGGTTGTGAGTCCAGCAGTTGTGCTAGTAGCAGTGGATGTGAAGTCTCTTTCCAAGGTTGTGGAGTCAGTTACATCAGTTGTAAACCCATCAAGTGAAGTTGTGGTCGCAGCTACAGTGTTTGTATCTTCTGGTGACTCAGAGGGCTCCTCATCTACTGGGGTAATAGCTTCAGAGGTTGTGTCATCTGCTGTTTCAGTGGTAGCCTCACCCTCTGTTGCGGTGGTAGCACTTGATGCAGCTGTGGTGGCACTGCCAGGTTCACTGGTGGCTGCAGAACTTGGAGCAACTGTAGTTGTGGCACGAGGTGCAGTTGTAGTTGCAGCACCTGGTATAGTTGTAGGTGTCTCACCTGGTGCAACTGCAGTTGTGACACCAGATATGGCTGTGGTTGTGGTACCTGGTGCAACTGTAGTTATAGCACCTGATGCAGTTGTGGTTGTGGCACCTGATGGTGTTGTGGTACCTGATGCTGTTGTTAAGGCAGAACCAGAAAGAACTGTGGTAGAAGTACCAGGTATGTTTGTCATAGTAGAAGCAAGAGTTGTATCAGTACTACCTGATACATTAATTCCTAGGGTTGTAGTGGATGCTACAGTTGGGCTGGTGGCAGGTATTGGGGCTGTGGCTGAAGGTATTGTTGGAACAGAAGTAGAAGCAGCGTCTGTTGCTGAGGTTTTAGCATCAGGTACTGGGGTTGTGGTTGCATCATATGGAGATGTAGTGAGAGTGCTGTGTTGGCTGATTCACTGGTTTGCTCATCAGCTGAAGTGGTAGCTTTAACAGTTGTGTCATCTGTTGACTCTGTAGTGGCTTCATGTTCTGGTGTAGTAGAGTCAAGGTACTGGGTGGTGGTTTCTGTATCAGTGGTAAAAGCATTGGCTTCAGCCATGGAGGTGGAAGCCACTGCAGATATAACTGTAGTATCAGATACAGCTGTAGTGGCAGTGTTAGATCCAGTAGTGTCAGGAGCAGCAGCAGAAGTTGTAGCACTTCTACTAGTTGTGGTAACTGACACAGATGTTTTGCTCTTGGATACAGTACTAGTGATCCTGGCTAAAGTAGTAATAGCCACAGCTGCGGCCGTGGTTGGGGTATCAGTTAAGCGAGTTGGCTCAGTTGTAACGTTTGCTGTGACTGTTGGACTGGTCTGAGGCTTATGGCAAGGTGGTTTAGGAGGCAGATGATGATGGTGGTGGTGGTGATGATGATGGTGGTGGTGGTGATGATGATGGTGGTGATGGTGATGATGATGGGCTGCATGAGGATGTGGGGAGTGGGATGAACTTTGGTGTCGTTTTGGTGGAGGCGAATGACACTTACGGGGTTGACTTGGTCGTGGACGTCTTGGTTGTGGACGAGAAAGTTTAGTTTGATGAGACTGAGATCTAGCAAATGGGCATGAAGGAGATTTAGATGAAGCAGAGGCATGGGAATGTGGTGGAAATGGTTTTGTGGCTTTCTGGAAAGGTTTAAGTTTTCCTTGTGTAGCCTGGGACTATGGACACTTTTTTCATGTAGCTTGAACAGATTTAGATCTTTTTAGTTTAGATGGTTTTAATCTTTTTTTGGAAAGTGTAGGTTTCTTTTTTTTAGATTGTTTTACAATTTTTCTTGATGAAGGAGGTGGCCTTTTTACTCTCTGAGGGGAATTAGTAGGTTTACATGGTCTGTTTTTGAATTTATTTAGCCTTTTATTTGCTGTTAGGGTTGTAGGCTGTCTTTTTTTTTTTAGATTGTTTTATAGGTTTACTTTTTACAAGAGTTGTTTTTGCAGTCTTTGTACCTGCTATGGGTCGATTCTGTTGTTTTTTGGCAGGTATAGATTTCTTTTGAGTTTTCTTCTTGGTTAGATGTCTTTTTGGTACAGCTTGAGCAGATACAGGTTGTTTGAAACTTTTTGTAACGGATTGATAACTTCTTTTTGGTCTTTTTTAGAGTTTCGCTAGCTGTTACAAATGGTTTTGGCTTTGCTATTGACTGATTGAATTGTTTCTCGGTGGATGTAGACAGGGGTTTTTTAGGTTTCTTTATAGCTTTCTTTTTGGCCAGAAGTGATTTTGTAGCTGATATAATTAGACTTAGCCGATTCTGCTGTTTCTTCGCAGGTATAGGCTGAGATAATTTAGTTTTTTTTTGGTTTTTCTTTTTTGCCAGAGATTTTTTTGAAACTGAAGTTCTGCTTTCATTTGCCTGACTTGATTGCTTCCTGGCAGTTTTAGGCAAGGAGTTTTTGGATTTACTTGGCCTTCTCTTTGAGGTAAGAGATTTTTTTTTTAATGTTGTTTTAGCTGCTGTAGACTGACTTAGCTGTTTCTTGGCAGAGGCGGAGAAAGATTTTTTAGATTTCTTCAGATTTTTCTTTTTTGCTCAAGGTGTTTTTGGGATTCCTGTAGCTGCTGTAGCTGCCTGCTTCAGCTTTTTCTTGTCAGGTGTGAACACTGTGTTTTGATATTTAGTTAGACTTTTCTTTTTTTTGAGACTTTTCTTTTTGTCTTCAGAATCTGTTCTTGTTGCTGTTGACTTAGTTTGCTTCTTCTTGACTGAAGTTAACTGTTTATTTTTTGGTTTCTTTAGAGTGTCCTCTTTGGCTAGGGTTTTTTTTAGGAACTGCTTTAACTGATGCTTGCTTTTTGGGTGATGTAGATAGGCCTTTTTAGAGGATTTCTTCTTAGGTAGAGATCTTTTCAGAGCTGTTTTAATTGAGGATTGACTTAACTATTTTTTAGCAGGTGTAGATTAGGTTTTCTTAGTTTTTTTGTACTTTTCTTTGTATTTGAAGGTCTTTTTGGTGCTGTTCTAGCTACTCTTGGACTATTCAACTGCTTTTTGCCAGATGTGGACAGGGGTTTTATAGATTCGACTTTTCTTTTTGGCTGAAGATGGTTTTTGTGCTACTGCAGTTTGTCTTACCTGTCTCTTGGCAGTTGTCACTTGGCTTTTTTTAGGCTGTTTCAGAATTTTGCTTGCCTTCAGTGGGTTATTTCATCCGTTAGACCAGATGAAGGGGGAGTCAATCCTTTTTTGACAGGTCTTAGGCCTGACTTACAGATTTTGTCTTTGTGATGACTGGAGAGAATTTTTCTTTTTAGTTGCTGTTCTAGAATTTGAGGGTAATTGGCTGACTGCTTTGTTAATCAGTGCAGAAAGGTATACAGTCCTGGCATATGGAGACTTTGATTTTGGAGAGCTGACAGGTAAAGATGGTGCCCTTTGGAGGGGTCTATGGACAGGTGGGGCAGAAGCATGAGAATGTGCTTGAGACTTCCTAGTGAGCTGGGTGGGTGGAGATCTGCTTCGTGGTGTCCTGGCAGGGGAGCTTTAGGCTGGTAGACTGTTGAGTCTCTTATCTATTGTCCAGCATCATGATTGCTGACTCTCACTGAACTGCAGGGGGAGGAAGACAGAAAATATTGCTAAGTGAGATGTTCAAGCAATTATTGTTTTGTATTTTCATTTATGGTTGTGGGAACTGGTCTCTGTTCCTTAGGTA
Source organism: Elephas maximus indicus (assembly GCF_024166365.1). Taxonomy (NCBI): domain Eukaryota; kingdom Metazoa; phylum Chordata; class Mammalia; order Proboscidea; family Elephantidae; genus Elephas; species Elephas maximus. The sequence goes on from NC_064823.1 coordinate 87,721,876, forward strand.
AGGGGTGCTTTTAAGTGTCATATAAATTTGTAATAAGTTAAAATATAAGTTTACAATAATAGGGAAAATATGGAAAAATTAGAGAAAGAACCTGTTGTTGTTAGGTGCCATCAAGTAGATTTCAACTCATAGTGACCCCATGTGATAGAACAGAACTGCCCCATAGGGTTTTCTGGGCTGTAATCTTTATGAAAGAAGATCGCCAGGTCTTCCTCCCACAGAGCCGCTGGTGGGTTCCATTGGCTAGCCTTTCGGTTAGCAGTCAAGCGCTTTACTATTATGCTTCTTGAGAAAGGACCTGGACATTGCTTTTAAGCACTTGGAGAATTTGCTAAGAAAATCCACTGAAATACAGAAATATAATTTTAGAGAAATTCGATAAATAGATTTGGTAAAATACCACCATCAAGTCTATTAACTTTGTTTTTGCTATAAGGACTACAGAGTGAAAATCATTGCATATTCTTTATGAACTAACCAGAGAATCACATTGTAAGACAATCACGCTACATGAATCTCAATGAATATATCACAGCTGAACCCCACTTTAGAAATTACAGGAAAAAGATGCATTTGTGTTGAATTCGGGAAGTTGGATATAATAAAAATGCAACAAAAAATTCAGCTTCTCTTGCCTGTAAAAGCTTTGTCTGAGGAGGTCAATGCTGTGGGAAGAATTTTACAAGGAAATAATACTTATGGCAGAAGGGAAGGATCCTTGAAATGAAGCATGGTTAGTGAAACAGAATTGAACAGACACTTGAAAATCACCAGTAATTCTAAAAATAGTAGATACTATGCTCTAAGATCAAAGCAAATGCAAAAACAAACAAACAAAAAAGCTAGCAAACTCATAACTAAATCAGAAGAGCAGAAGAGGGTACTTTTTAACTTTGCAAAAGACACTAAAGGGAAAAGCAAAAAAAAAAAAAGACGTTAAATTCAACATACCTAGGCTCAGAGAAGTACATAAATGTCTAGTTGCATAAATCATGTTTCAGATGAGTAATGATGTGAAATGTAATTATTTTAGATATTAACAGAAGTGCCTACCTACCTTGTCACTGTGTTTAAGTCTTAAATGGAAGAACATGTTATAGCTCTTGATCAGGAGAATGTAATTAAAAACAAAACAAAAAACAACCCAGACAAACACTTAATAAAACAAACTTGAGAGACTGGTAACCTCCTTCCCACTTTTTACCCCCAGAGAGTAATCACCTTAAAATGGAGGTCATGGGTATATATGAACATTGAAGTGGAGATCTTGGTATTTTCTTTGCAAGTTTCGTTCTATTTCTCCAAATTTATATGAAGATTTTCTCATACCTTTCCCTTTTCAACAGGTATTCATTCTCTCTCTACATTTCTGCCTGTTTGCCCTTTTTCCTTCCCTTCCACATATCCTTTGTTTTGCCCCTTTTAAAATTCCAGGTGATTTTAAATAGACATATTTTCATGGGTATTGAAAAGAGAAGGTAATTGTTCCTGTTGGTTTCTATCTCATGTTATTCTGCCCCCCCCTTTTTTTAATGCAATGCCAGAATCTCACTCTGAACCTCATTTCAGTATCACATAACTCAACCCCCCATCACCATCGAGTCGAATATGATTCATAGTGACCCTATAAGATAGAGGAGAACTGCCCCAAAGAGTTTCCAAGGAGAGCCTCGTGGATTCGAAATGCCGACCTTTTGGTGAGCAGATGTAGCACTTAACCACTACCCCACCAGGGTTTCAATTTTAGGCAGTTCTTCTCATTTAAAATGCATCCTTCTATGAGGGTTTGGTATCTTACCGGGAAACAAATGGCAAAGTCTGGGATGAGCCCAGTCAGCACTAAAGCCTTCATCCTGCCCTGTTAACCCCTGAAAGTAAAGAAAAAGGAGAAAAATTTTATTATGTACTTGACAATGGGAGAATGACATTAATCAAAGTGTCCAGTGATACAAAATTAAAATTTTAGTATTTTTAAGACTAAAGAAAAATACTTCCCTAAAAGTTAAAATATGAATATGAAATTAAAAGATACATACAGTTTTTTTGAAGATAACATCTTTCTTTCTCAACTATGGAAAACTAAGTTTTTCCATTTGGTTTACTGATGAGACTAACATTTTTCTTTGGTCTTTCATCAGTAATTATTCAGATCTAAGAAGCCATCACATACCCATCCATGTACTCACTGCACACACACACAAGTATGCACACACATACATGCACTCATTCTGCTTTTTTCTTCCCTGCCATCAGTTAGGAAAATTACAGTGATTATGGCAGAAAGAGAGTTTTAGGAAGGTACATGCATGATATTAAGTTCAGGTGTCAGTAAACTCAACGGAACTCAGCTCCTAGACATATGATATTTAACATGGCGCCCTATATAGTATCATGTTTCAAGATCAGATTCCATGAAATCCTGGTGTCTATGATGTTCTTTGACTGTTTCTCTCCTTTTCTTTCCAATTTATATTTCAATAAACAGGATCCCATACTTGTGCTTCTGAAATTATTTTAAAAAATATTATTATATATTTTTGCCTGTTGCTAGCTCATTTTTGGATGATGTATACATCACAATTAAAGATACTGAAAAATGTAATCTATTTCTGACCCGGATTAGTCTAATTTGGAAGGACATCATGTTGATCTTTCTAACATAAAATGGTTGTATGGATGGAGAAGTATAATGGTTTACACGATGCCAGATTATTGGGGTGAGACAAAAAGGTTTCTGATACGAGATTTTTGTGAAAGAAAAATGGAAAATCATAAAAACCTCTACCTATTTTCGGGAAGCTCAGTGTTAATTGAGTTTTGCAAACTCTCTAGAACCATGTGACTTATGAGAATGATAGCAGGGACCTCAGCCTCCCTACCCTCGGTGCCAACAGATCAACTTCTAGAAGCATCAACAGAAAAGCTCTGACACCACTTGGTGTTTCAGTCTGAGTCTGAATTGAATCGGTTTTACATTATGATCTTTCCCCATAAGACTGGATCTCTTCCAGTGTTCCCCATTTCAGGGAATGGCACATTATTCACCAGTGGTGTAAGCCAGAATCCTGAGAGTCAGCCCTGATGGGCACCCCCTGCGCCATAGCCCATGTCCATCATAACCTCTTAGGCAGTGTTTTGAGTCAGTTAACTTCCTTTCACTTCACTAGCAGCATCCTATCCAGGTTAGCATCATATCTTACTTACACCATTCATTAACAAAGACTTTGCTATTGTTGTTGTTAGTTGCTTTTAAGTTGATTCCAACTCAGTGATTCCACATGTGCAGAGTAGAACTGCTCCATAGGGTTTTTGAGGCTGTGATTTTTCAGAAACAGAACACCAGGCCTGTCTCCATAGGCACCACTGGTGGGTCAAGCTGCTAACCTTTCAGCTAGTAGTTAAGTATTTAACTGTTTGAACCACTCAGGAATCCTAACAGAGACTCTTGATTACCTACTATGTGCTAGGTACTGTTCTAGGAGATGAGATATAGGGGTGAACAGTACAAGATCCCTGCCTTACTGGAATTATCTTTCTTGTGATTACCGAAACACTATTTTACCCCAGCTCTACTTTCAATCCACACTACAGTAATCATGATTTTTTTTATAAAATACAACTATGATTACTCTAGTTCCTTCGCTAAAACCCTTCACTGGGTTCCCATTGCTCTTTATCTAAAGCCAAACATTCTTCAAATAGCTTTCAGGGCCCTTTGCAATTCAGCCTTTCACTTTTCTTCAGTCAAATTTCTTCAGTCTTGGCCACATTGTATGCTTCTTGTAATGCTCTTTTCTGCCTCAAATGCCTTCACATATCCTATTTTACATACCCCACTGCAATGAGGCTCCATATGCCACCTTACTGCAACAACTGCAATTCAACTTAGCCAATGATGCATTTGTAGTCTAATCTAGCTCTTATCCTACAGGATGGAATTCTTTATAGTGTTTCACGAGGAGTCCCTCTTCTATTAGCCTCTGTGAAACCACTTTATCCTGACTTGCTTCATACCTGTTTAAAGGCCTTTCTTAGGGTCCTTCATGGCTTTTTGTCCTATCCCATTCACTTTAAGGTTCTGGCATCACACCTGCATTCTGTAATAATCTCCCTGTGTGAGCCCCTGCATCTACAAGAATAGCATTTATTTATGCTCCCTTCTGAGTTCATTGATATAGCCACGTGTCCAACTGTTTCATGGACAACTCTGTTTGGTTTTACCATTGCAACTTTAACCCAGCCTGTACAGAATTACACTCATTAGTGCCCCATAGACTCTTATTGACAAAGAAACTAAGGCCATAATAGAGTAAAAGAAAGCTCTGAACTGAGTGCCCTAGAAGCCACAGGATTATCCACACAATTTCCTTGAGAAGGGTGTCTCCTTTGGATCTTGGTCAGGACTCGTTTCTTCCTGACTCAGCTATATTCCGTAAGACTTTATGCCTCGCGATGGAGAGAACTAATTGAATGGCTCTTCTGTTAATAAGACAACCCTGCCTTCCCTACATCCCTCCTACTTTTCATCTACTGGCTGTGTGGTAGGGGAGTTTGGGCTAGGAAAAAACAGTGTGTATATGGGATTATTCCAGTTTAATCCTGGAACATTTGCCCTTTGGGTTTTCTCTCCAGGAACATTGAGAACTCTATCTTATCTTTACTTGGAAGAGGTAAGGATAGAACCTGATAGTCAACAAATTTCATAAATTAACACTATAGCTTCTGTTTATCACTCATTTTAAGAAAAAATGGTTTAATATCTTATTTGTAGTTATAGAGTTATTTATATATTGTCAAAAATGGCTCCTAAGTTTTTGGAACTTAATAAACAGCATTTTTGAAGAGTGCCTCAATATTCCAAAGTTTAGTAGAACTGACGTGACCAGTGTCTGAAAGTATTTAACAAAAGGATATAAATGATCATTTCTCCATTGGGTTAAAACACATTTAAGCATTTTAACTCAAATTGTTTACATTAGAGAAATTTTTGAAATGTCTACTCCATTGTACCTATTCCCCACCCTCTCACAACTCTTTTAATTTAGAATTATCCAAATTCTGAAGAGCATATATTTAATTATCTAGTAATTATTACCCCTTGAATACTTTTTTTCAATTGTAGTGGCTGTGCACATGAAAATGTAGGTAATTTTCATTTGGCATACTTAATTTTATACAGATTTATTTACCATTTTCACATATTAGTCTAGGTTAAGCTACACGCGAAGACAAACAGTAAATCTTCTGAATCTGTACAAATACAGCTGTGAGAACTCACCAATGTTTTTGAGGAAAAAATGGAAAATGTTTCACAAGGTAATCATACAATGGTAAAAAGAACACTGATCTTGGAATTAGAAGCCCAAGTTTAACTCCTAGCTCCAGCATGTTTTTACTATGTGACCTTGGGAAACTCATCCATAAATACCATTTCTCATCTATAAATGAGAATCATACCTGTCCTATTTACCTAAATGAGTTGATATCAGAATTAAATTAGAATAATAATGAAAACAGTTTCTAAACCCTGTAGCACTATGTAAAAATACTGTTTCAAATTTAACTTTTTACATACTAAATTTTGCCAGTATTTGTTAATATTATTTAAATATGTATTTAATATAACATTTATTCAGTATTAACAAATTTTGGGGAGACAACTTTGATTTATTTATTCATTCAACATATATTTATTTAGCATCCACTGTGTATTAGGTACTGTGTGGATTCAACAGGGAACAGGACTCAGTTCCTGACTTGAGGGGCTAAAGATTTATTGGAACCAGGTATAACACAAAAAGAAAAGAACGACTTTGCTCCACTGATTTCCGGCTAACAGAACAAATACACTTCTACTCAGCCATTCCTCTTGGACAAACTTTTTCCATTTACCTGTTCTTCCAAGAAATTTGTAAAGTTCAGGAGTCAAGATTTGGCTGCACTTGAGTTACTGAGTGCCTGCGTGATAATCAATATCATAATAAAGGCTATGGAACAATATACAATGTTTTATGAAAACTGAGGTGATCACTTCAAAGTTATATATACTAACAGCTGTTACACTGATTTGATATGTAGTAAGGTTTGCATCCTTTCTTTTTTACGTTTGTCCTTATCTCAGAATGTTAATCATTACATACTGCTTTATGAAATCAATATTATTTTAGGTGTTCCAATGTATAGTTTTCATTTTGATTAAATATTAGAATATAGCAGAGTAGTGTAGGGTTGTGGTCTGCATATCCCCGAATTTGAGTTTACATTTAACAATTTTATAAGGGAAGTCCTTACATAAACATTTTGTCATAGGGTAACATCATGAGCTTTATGTTTACATAAAAATTATTCATACTGCCTGCAACATGAACTCAAGAATATTTAGAAAGCTTGGAAAGTAGGCCAAACTTTTTGTGACAATTAATAAAATTCATTAAACAGTCATTAAATGTTATTGTTGTGGAGGAAAGAGACTAATCATTTCACATTTAATCACAAATCAAGATTAAATAAAACATTAAATACTTGGAAATATTCATATCAAACTCTTGGGGACTACCACGACTTAGTTGCATTTTTATTAGTTTGTTTTGAACGAAATGGAAGGATTGCTGATATGTGGTTGATATTCAATAAATAGATTTTGGTGTCTTTCCCATCTGCCCCCAAATATATTTTAGAAACACAAGGCAGTGCAAAATAACTAGCTAGTAGGAATTTTGAAAGAAAACGAATTTGAGGACCAAAAAATCCATGTTCTGAAGGGATGTTAAGAGTGGTTGGAGAAGTAATATCTGTAATCTTACTTTCATTTCAAACTGCAGATGCTGCTGTTGTTAAGTGCCCTGGAGTCAATTCTGACTCATAGCCACCCTAGGAACAACAGAAGGAAACACTGCCCAGTCCTGCACCATCCTCAAAATCATTGCTATGTTTGAGCCCATTGTTGCAGCCATGATGTCCTTCTCCAGGAACTAGTCCCTCCTGACAACATATCCAAAGTACATGAGAAGTCTCACCATCCTCACTTCTATGGAGCATTCTGGCTGTACTTCTTTCAAGACAAATTTGCTCGTTCTTCTGGCAGTCCTTGGTATCTTCAGGATTCTTTGCCAACACCATAATTCAAAGGCATCAATTCTTCTTCAGTCTTCCTTATTCATTGTTCAGCTTTCAGATGCCTATGAGGTGATTGAAAATACCACGGCTTGGGTCAGGTGCACCTTAGCCCTTAAAATGACATATTTTTTTTTTTAAAACATTTTAAGGAGGTCTTTTGCAGCAGATTTGCCCAATGCAATACATTGTTTGAGTTCTTGACTCATGCTTCCATGGGCATGGATTGTGTATTCAAGTAAAATGAAATACTTGATAACTTCAATATTTTCTCTGTTTATCATGATGTTGCTTCTTGGTCCAGTTGTGAGGATTTTTGTTTTCTTTATGTTGAGGTGTAATCCATACTGAAGGCTCTGGTCTTTTATTTTCACCAGTAAGTGCTTCAAGTTCTCTTCACTTTTCAGCACAAAAGGTAGTGTTGTCTGCGTATAGCTGGTTGTTAATGAGTCTTCCTCCAGTTCTGATGCAGCATTCTTCTTCATATAGTCTGGCTTCTTGGATTATTTGCTCATCACAGGGACTGAATAAGTATGGTGAAAAGATACAACCTTGATACACACCTTTCCTTATTTTAAGACAAAACAGCAGAAAGTAATCTAGAAACAGGCAAGAATTTATAGCTATAGTGTTGGTCATTTGCAGAATAACAAAATATATGAAGTAGATGTATTTATTCTGACATATATGTTCATATTCAATGTCTAGAAAAATTATTTTTATTGCAGTAAATTTTAGTATGAGATATTTGGTACCTTCTGCATTTGTAACTCTCTGAAATTGCTTATGTTTTTTTGTTTGGTTTGGTTTTCAGATCACCATCTTTAAACTCAACATTGTTGCCATAATGAACCTCGAAATTATGATTTCTTCAAGAATTAATTAAATATAATCTCTCCCAAAGATTGTAATTTAAGGTGGCTATTACCAACATTGGCACCAAAATAAAAGACAAGAACATTAAAATATAATTTAAATATAAATGTAATATAAAATTATAATCTAAGCAAATACTTTTGTAATATAGATGTGTCAATTTTGTGAGAGGATAACAGAGAGAAAACCATAGCATATTACCCTTACATTAAGTTCCTTCATGAATTGCCTCATTAATGTATACTCTTGGATGTTCATTGCAACATTGTTTATAATCTCAAAAAAACCAGAAACAACCTAGCTCTTTCAAGAGAATGGTTTACACTTGATTTGTACTAAGACTGAACAGTCTTCACAGTTTTGTCTTATTCTTTTTGGTACCCCTGTCAGCTAGTGAAATGCCTAGCACATAACAGAAACTCAGTTAAGGACTGTTGAGTAAATAAATGAGTAAATCAGAACTCAAACATGTATCCTTTTCCTCCCAGTATGGTGCATTTTCTGAAGAACTGAATCATACCAGTTATAGATTTTTGGAAGTATTTGGGCTTTTAATTCAACAATATTAGATCTGCTTGCAGTAAAAAAAAGAAAAAACCTGGTTATTTTGCCCAACCCCTACAACTTTATACTATGGCCAGTGATGAGAACAGTATACAGATCTTTATGCTGATTTCTTAAAGAGAAATTTATCATATCTTTTTTTTTGTTGTTGTAGTTAATTCCTTTATGCTCTAATTTCCCTTGACAGAAGAATTGTGTAGCTGCCACTGGCTCCATATTAACGTGTTTTTCCATTCCACATTTGTTTCTTACCCTGCCATCCATACTTAAGGACATATCCAGCCTTGAAATAATACTTTATATAGAACTATATAATATACTGTCCCTGGATGGTGCAAACAATTAATGTGCTTGATCTAACTCAAAGGTTGAAGGTTCGAAGCCACCCAGAAGCACCTTGGGAGAAAGTTTAGTGATACCCTTCTGAAAAATCTGCCATTGAAAACCCTACAGAGTGCGGTTCTACTCAGACACACATGGGGTCACAATGAGTTAGAATTGACTTGACAGCAACTTTTTTTTTTTTTAAATGTATAATATACTGTGCTTTCACATGCATTTTTCTTTGATCCAGAAACAGGTGAGATAATCAGTGAGTGAACTTCTCCCTTCAGTCCATGTTGATTCATGACTGAATCTAACAGGAAGTTCATACAGGTAAGTCTTCTGGGGCAGAGAACAGAGTGAAGAAGATGGAGAGTGGGCCTGGAGGGGCAGTGAGAAGAGATGCAGCACAGTGAGAAATCCAGGCGTGGGCCCTACAATTTCCAGGTTGTTCTGATGTTCCTAAAATTCCATGACAGACAGAATATTTTTTTCTCACTTTTTATTGAATAAAGATGCTTACCAAGAACCAGAATGTCTATCACCCTTCTTGGCTGAACACTAATCTAGAGAACCCACACAAAAAATAGCAATTCAGAAAGTCCAGTCATTAGCCAGTTCATAGCTGGGGCAAACGAATACAACAGATTTTAAAGTAGAAGGAGGCTGAGGTCTACATGAATTTGAATCAGAAAACAAAACAAAGCAAAAGTAATATCAACAAACTAGTCTTTTGTTACCTGCGTAAAAATTTGGAGAGTGCCTTGAGGGTCTCTAAAATTAGCCCAGGTGCATTTCATAAAGGATGATACTCTTTATAAGAGGCACTGCTTTCTAGGGATGCTACTTTTAAAAATGTATACACATATCTCTAGTCCTGATTTAGGGGATATTGTTTACCTTTTAAAAATAGGTGGGAATTACCATTGGGCGAAGCTGGGTGAAGGGACTCTTCATATCATTTTTGCAACTTCCTGTCAACTCATAGAGTCGCTATGAGTCGGAATCGACTCGACGGCAGTGGGTTTGGTTTGGTTTGGTCAACTTATAACTATTTCAAAAAAGAGTTAAAAGTGTAGATGAAGATTACTTTTTAGGAAAATTACGCTCTTCACATGATGCCCTCCCCTCCTTCCATGGGCCTTGGAAGAGTGGTGTTTCCATTGAGGTGCAGACATGAATCAGTCCCAAAGCCTCAGGGACCGTTGTGAGAAAGACTTCGTTCAGAGAAAGATTCTGGGCTGTTTGCTTGTGTGGAGAAAAGTAGATCATCAAGCTTTTCTTCCTAGGTGCTTCTAGGTGGACTCAAACCTTTAATCTTTCAGTTGGGAGCTGAGAGCTTAACCATTTGCACCACCCAGGGACTCCTCCTTTCATCTGTAACAGTAGCACTATTCATAGCAAACATCTTGAAGGAAACAAAGTTTGGCCAGTGTGAATTATGCTGTTTTTCCCGAGCATGTTCAGTCAAATGGCAGGAGGCCACATTCTACTCACTGTCAACTATGCTGTGCTAAGCAAAGTGTTAAAGGCCTTCCCTTGGTATCTCATTTCATTCTTAAGATGACAGACTTGGGGAGGGGTATCACCTGCATTCGGCTGTTTCTATTGTGAAACACACACACACACACAAAAGTAATGTGAATGCTAAAATTATAGCCTCAAAGTTTAAGCCTAAGAAGCATGATGAAGTGATAAAGAAATAAACACAAAACCAAACCCCTTGCCGTTGAGTTGATTCTGACTCATAGCAACCTTGTACGACAGGGTAGAACTACCCCATAGAGTTTCCAAGGAGTGCCTGGTGGATTCAAACTGCTGACCTTTTAGTTAGCAGCTGTAGCACTTAACCACTATGCCTCCAGGGTTTCCAATAAAGAAATAGTGAGGTTTAAAAAAGTATGTATTGACAATCACTACCAAACAAACAGACAAAAAACCAGTTCACCTGTCAAGAAGAGTGTGCACGTCCAGAGGGGTAAAAATCTATACTCAGACAGCAATTGACATTAAAAAAGTTATTGGCAAAATTTTCACAAAAGTCAATGTCTTTGTTTCCTAGTGCAGCCATAACAGAAATACCACAAGTGGGTGGCTTTAAAGAATGGAAATTTATTTTCTCACAGTTCTGGAGGCTAGACATCCAAATTCAGGGCTTGGCAGGACTAGGCTGTGTCTCTGTGTCAGCCCTAGAGGAAGATCCTTGTCTCTTTCAGCTTATATAGCCCTGGATGTTTCTAGGCTTATAGAGGATTCCTCACGTGATGTCTTCCCCCTGTAACTTCCATGTCTGTTTTTCCTTTTTCTAAGACATCACTCAGAAGGAACTAGCGGGCAGTGGTGGTTCAGTGGTAGAATTCTCACCTTTCATGTGGGAGACCTGGGTTCAATTCCCCGCCAACGTACCTCAGGTGCAGCCACCACCCATATCAGTGGAGGCTTGCGTACAGATGCAGGGGCTTCTATAGATCTCAGCACAGTGATGTTTCATTCAGGCTAACTGCTCTTGAGAGCTTGTGAAGTCTTGTCTTCCATCATTGCTACGGTGGTCATGAGTCTTTCTCTTGGGAGACGTACCACCAGTGCCCAATCATTTCCATCATTGCTCCTTCACAGTCTCAATATTGAGGAATAGGAGACGGATGTTAATTCACTTTTCAAAGTGTTCAATCAGAGCAATCTTTTTGGAATGAAAACCCCTAATTTTGGGAATATAGTTCAGGCCAGTTTCCATGCAAGAAGGGGGCAGGTGATTCTTTGGCAAATGAATTTCTCCAAGATACATTTTCATTGGCCCTGAGGGAATGTAATCATCATCTGTGGGGCTAGTTATGAACAGCCACACAGGTAAGTGCTCTAGGTATAGACAAACTCCTATCAAAATGTAGGAGTCAGGGAGTGAGGGGTGGGAAATAATATTCTCCTGTTTTTTATCATTGGGGTGACATGACCAAGTCAACTTATTTCAGTAGTTCTGTATTTGGGTTCTTGGGTACAAGGAGAAGTTGACCTTGGCTAACCTAAGAAAAAGGGTACCTGGGCTTGCAACACTGGAGGAGGCTTGGGCCAGGCCTGGAAATTGTCAGGAGCAGCCATCTAGAAAGAGAACCTCCACAGGACCCCTTAGTCCTGGAGTCACTGGCTAGGGTTCCAGTACCCTAAGATTATGCCCAGGTAGTTGAGGCCAGACTGGGTGTGGAGAGAGGTGCCTACTCCCAGCTGAAGGACAGGGAAAGGGAGAAAAGATTTGGGGGCTTCCAGGTGAGGTGACCACCAGAATTATCCTCCCTTCATGATTATAACTGAACATGTTCCCAAACAGGAAATTGAGAGGTTGGCAGGGAGAGAAATGTGAGTCACATTTCACTTTGGTGTAGTGCACTGGCTTATCAGCTGAGCTGGGCCTGTCCTGAGGGCTCACTCCCAGCAACCTGGGCTCGCTTGGGGAGGTTCCTGGAGAACGAGGATGAGCACAAGCTCCATGAACTTGTGAGATGCAGCCGCCTTGACATAAGTTTTGTAGCAAGCTTAATATTAATATCAGTTATTTCAATAACTCACCCATACCATTACATTAAACTTACCAATTTTTTCTCAGCTTCCAAAAACAGTCATTTCCTGATGTCATGCACTCCCTACTCCCAACCAAGGATTTTTGGTAACTATAAAATTTTCGTCATCCTTAGGAATAAATTCGACAAATAACGTGTTGTTAATTGTAATGGGCTCTCATCAGTTGCCACAGAAAATACTACAACAGTTTGATATTGCAAATTTGTCCTGAAATTTCAGGCATTCTTTATTTATTTATTTATTTATTGTTAAATTTTTTTAGTCATTTTTTTGGTATAGTTGACATAATTTATTATTATTTTTTTTTATTAGTAATGCCTTCAGCTCTGCAGGAAGATGGCTCCCAGTGTGGCCAGATCCTCTCAATTTTTAAGAGAAATTAAAATCACATTTCATTTGAAATCTCCCAACTTTAAAATCAGCTAACTCAAAACAATTGCAAAAACACAGTGTGGACTTATTCCGTTCCAGAAAAGATGCAGTAGATAGAATTGTCCCCATTTCTCCCAATAAGTACATTTACAAACACTGGACATTGTGTATAAAAACATGGGAAGACTATGAAAGTTGGAGAGAAGAAGGCAGACTGTATAGGGACCTCAAAACATGTGGAACAACACCGTGATGAGTTCCCTGGATTTTATGTTTGCCGCATATATCACAGACTTGGAGATGGACAACCCAGGAACACCAATGGGAACAGACAAAATAGCCCACAGTAAAGCCTGCTCACTCTAGCCAAAGGATCAGGAAAGGGCGGCCTAGTAAGGCAATAAGTTTTTAGACAATGACTACTCTATTCAGCCAAACACCAAAGAACAGACTGGGTCCCCATAACTACACCCATGCAAGTGGAGAGACTAGACTACCCCTAAAGTATCAATCATTACATTAAATGTTAATGGCTTAAATAAATCAATGAAAAGAAGAGAAGGGCAGACTAAATACAACATACTCCAATTATAGTCTGTCTATGAAAAAAACTCACTTCAAATATGATATAAAAAGAATGAAAGTAAAAGGAATGAAAAAGGTGTGCCATGTAAACATTAATCCAAATAAAGCAATAGTGGCCAAATTAATATCAGATAAACTTGAGAGCAAAGAAAATTACCAGGGACAAAAAGGGACATAACACAATGACAAAAAAATCATTCCACCAAGAGGACATAGCAATTCTAAATGTGTATGCTACAAACAACATAGCTTGAAAATACTAATAACTGATAGAATTGAGAAGAAACACAATTATAGTTGCAGATTTCAATACCACTTTCTCAACAAATGATAGAACTGAATATCAGCAAGGCTATAGAACTCAACAATACCATCAACCAACAGGATCTAATTGACAATTACGTGACTTTCTACCCAACATCAGCAGAACATACATTTTCAAGCACCCAGGGAAACTTTAGCAATAAACCATAAAACAAACTTCAACAAATTCAAAAGAGTTGAAATCAGAGAGAAATTCCAACCACAATGGAATCAAATTAATTGTTAATAACACAAAGATTACAAGAAAATCTCCAAACACTTAGAAACTAAGTAGCACACTTCTAAACAATCTATGGGCCAAAGAGAAAGTCTCAAGGGAAATAAACATTGAACTGAATTTTAATAAAAATACAACCTATCAAAATTTGTGGGATGCAGCTAAAGGAGTGCTGAGAAGGAAATTCATATCATTAAATGCTTAAACAAGAAGAGAACTTTCAAATCAATAATCTGACCCATACCTTAAAAAAAAAAACAACCTTAAGAAGCTATAAAAAGGGTAAAATAAACCCAAAGCAAGAAGAAGGAAAGAAATAATAAAGAGCAGAAATCATAGAAAATGAAAAAAAAAAATCAATGAAACAAAGACCTGGCTCTTTGAAAAGATCAATATTGACAATCCTCTGTCAAAACTGACAAAGACAAAAAGATAAAAGACACAAATGACCAACTTTAGGAATGAAAACAAGGGACATCAGTTCAGACCTTGCAGATATCAAAAGAATAGTAAGGGAATACTAGGAACTGCTGTATGTACATAAATATGACAACTTATGGGAAACCGTCAAGTTCCTCTAAGAGTCCAAATCCTCTCCTCTTCTCCCTTTTTATTTCTTCTTTCCCCCCAGGTACCATTTATCATCATCTGACATTGTGATATTGTATCACCGGATACTAATCACATCAGCATCAGCCCTGAGACCGGTTTCTTCTCAGGTCATCTAAATCACACCTATCTCCCCACCAGCTCCTTACCAGCAGCCCTTGAATTAGCTCAAGAGCTAAAATCCACCCTCTTGCCCGAGTCCCCCTCCAGTTCCAATCTTATCTCCCTAAGAAGCAGGTACCTTCTTCCCAAACCTAGCTTTCTGAAGACCCAGGTCAGTTCTGGGACCCACAAGACAGGGACACAGTGGGCTCAGTTTTGAACTGCAGTGTTTGTGCCTGTAATCTGGTGGCAGTAGTGTCAGGCCTACCTGTCTAACTTCAGGGAGAATAATGAGAATCATCACCAGGGTCAGCCCAAAACTGATGCATATGTGGTGGAAGTCAGACAAACCTACCCTCTCCAACCTTTGTTCCAATTCTGACACCAGCCATCCTCCACATGGCACTTTCTACTTCTTTGCTGGGTTTGATAACTTGTTGCAACGACCACGCAGAACTCACAGACCATACTCATGATTATGTTTTATTAGGGAAGTAACAGGTTACAAATTTCGGATCAGAATCAATTTGGAAGCACAGAGGCAAGGTCTGGAAGGTCCCCCCATGTGAAGCGCACATCCCTCTCTAATGTAGGACAGCTCTCTCAGCTCACTCTTGGCCATGCATGCCCCCTCAAGACAGGTCTCTTTTCGGCCTTCGCACCCCCTTCTAGGCCGTGCAGACTTCCTCTTAGCTATGCACCCACCCTCTTGGACATACATGCCTCTGGGCCAGTTACTTCAGTTGTATAACAACTGACCAATCCCCTCACCGGCCCCATCTATTTGCATTATAACTGATATTTTCTGCCAACAGGGACTGGCTTCTTCCCTGGGCAAAAGTAACAGCTATCTCCAAAGTTCTAGGGCAACTGTAAGAAGGGTAACTAGCAAATCCTCAAGGCTTGGAGGAAACATCTCCCAAACTGGTTTTTGTTTTGTTTTGTTTATGGAACCAAGGCAACAGGCCACCTAAAAGAACTGATTTCACCACAGATCCAAACCCAAATTTTGCCACAACCTGTTGTGAGGTTTCAGGCAAGTGACCAAGAAAAGGTTTATGTGCAAATACATGTGCTAAGACACTACCTCCATTTTCCTTTCTATCTTCATACTCCCTATCTCACTGGCTTGTTTAAATCAATATCTGTGACACATTTAGGACAGGGAAAGCACAGGTGAAATGAGTTAATATCTAGGCTGTGTCGAGGACAGGGACAGCACAACTGAAATGTGTCGATACCTGGGACAGCATGTGTGAAAAGTGTCAATATCTGGGAAGATGGTGCTCAGTCTTAGCTCTCTACCGTTTATCAGCTGGTGATATGTGGATTTCTCAGAGCCTTGGTGACACCTGCTCACACCAAGACACTGCTCTGAGGCTTAAACTAGCAAATACCATGTCAAGCCCCAGCCAGCTGGAAAATTCGAGAACTCAGACTCCACTCCAGGCGCTGTGATGTGGTCTAGCCTGAAATGGGCTCCATCTATTTGCATAATAACTGAAAATTTGTGCCAGCAGGGACTAGGTTCTCCCCTGGACAAAAGCAACAAATTTCTCCAAAGTTCTAGGGCAACTGTCTCTGCTGCCATCAGAATCACCTGGGGACACTTTTTGGATTTAAACAAAAGTATGTATTTAATATATACATCACGTCTAGCTCTCCTCTATGTCTTCCCAGGGGTGGGAGTATATAGGATGTCACCCTTCATGTGGTGAAAACGTTGACTGGGAGATCCAAGCTTCCAGGTCCTTCTGGATTTGAGGATAGAAATCACTCAGCTCACAGAGCTCTGTGTGATGTTGACATCCCTGTTCCACAGCCCCCTCCCTCCCATTGCTTCCCCTGATCTTGAAGGTGCTTGGCTGAGGACTTTTGTCTAAAATTTGTCTACTCAATATTTATTATTCCCAGGGCCTGGGTTGATCGCGAACTTGTTCACAGGTTGTAATGGGTCCCATACATTCTTGAAATCTGTGTTGTACACGTAGGTTGCCTTAAAGGCTGCCTCCAGATTTTTCACGTACCCACCAGAGTGCTGGGATGAGAATTTCACCCAGTGGTACCAAACACTCCATGCGTGTTACATCCATTTATCCTACTCAAGTGGTACACATGGGACGCATACATGGTGCTGGGTATAGTGAAAGCCCTTTTAATTACTCACAGACAACAGATAGTGTACAACAGGAAAAGTTCTATCAGAGGTGGTCCTCCCTGGCTCAAAGCTGTCCAGGCAGGATGGAAAACTTCCACGGGTGCCCCTTCTCTTTGCACTGTGGATGAAGACCCTGAGAATCTTCCCCTACCCAGTTTTATATTCCAGGGGCTGCACATTTCATTGCACAGCGTGCAATGCAAGATTTCCCACCTGTTCACAGAGGTAGTCAGACACGGGGGCACCAGCCTGGAATTGTATTTTCTAGCCCTGCTGCATATTTAGACAAACCATATGACTTCAGAAGGGGATGTGCAATGGTTTGTTCAGAGGCCTAAAAATGCTAGCGGGGAGAAGGGACAGGGAGTAATTAGAGCCATTTGTATCATCTGAAGAACTGCCTCCTCTCAAAGCTCTGTCCTTCCTGGGGCCCCAAGAGAGAAAAGCAGATATTTCGGTCTGTGATGTTCATTGCCAAGCACTTGGAATGCATCTTGTCGCTCATGTACATCTTGATTCCTTTCCTTGGGTTTGATTAAAGCTGTTTTAAGAAGTATGTTTTGTTGTTCAAATGTTATCAATGTTTGAGCTACAAACTTTCTCTATTGGGAAAAGGCTTCCTAGGGTAGTAGTTTGATATCTTCATAGACTGCCCACCTTTTTCTCTGTCTAAATAAAATAACACCCCAGAAAAAAGTCCCAGCAAATGATTTTCCACCAGGACATGAGGTTAAATTCAGTCCCAGGCCAAAGGTCTTCAGACCACAGGCCCTGGCACTCCTCAGCCCAGTGAGGCATGAAAATTGTGCCCTTGAACCCTGCGAGCACTGGAGGGGCTTCCACTCTGGGCTGCAGATGCCCTCAAAGACCCTGACCAGAGTCAGGAAACTCGGCCTTCATGGCTAACCCTGGGTATCCACCGTAGACCCTGTTTCTGCCAGTGCTAGCTACCTCGGCTCTTTTTTGTTTCCCTGATGCCAGAGGACAAGTGAAGGGTCAAAGACAGTGGCCCAGGATGGAAGGTCCTCAGGTGGTCGGAGGTCTAGTTGATGTCCGTTGAGGTTTTCCTGCTGACATTGGTCCAGTGAAGGGTTGAAGAAGGTGGTCTGGATGGGGTTCTGTAGGTGGATGGGGATCTATGGGGAAATCCAGTGAGGTTTCCCTGATGCCGCTGGATGAGTAGAGGTTCAAAGATGATGCAACTGTAATGGAGATCTGCAGGTGGATGATGATCCAGAAGATGTTCAGTGAGGTTTCTCTGCTTCTGGTGGACAAGCGGAGGGTTGAAAGTGATGGGCTGGGATGGGGGGACCACAGGTTGGCAGAGATCAAGGGACATCCAATGAGTTACCCAGCTGCCAGTGGAATGGCAGGAGTCAGACAGTGGCCTGGGATGGGGAATCTGCAGGACGGTTGAGGTCTAGCACACATCCAATGAGAGTTCCCTGCTGCCAGTGGACCAGTGGAGGATAGATAATGGTGGGCTAGGCTAAGGGTTCCTCATGTGGGAGGATCCAGTGGGTCTCCAAGAAGTTTCCCAGCTGCCCATGGCCCAGTGAAGGGTCAAAAGTGCCCTGGGATGAGGGTCTGTAGGTGGACAGGGATCCACTGGATGTCCAGTGAGTTTTCCCTGCTGGTATTGGACAAGCAGAGGGTAAAGATGGTGCACTGTGATGGGGGTCTGCAGGTGTATAAGGATCCAAATGATGGCTACTGAAGTTTCCTCATTGCCTGTGGACAGTGAAGGGTTGAAGAAAGTGGGCTGAGATGGGATGTCTGCAGGTGGACAGAGATTCAGAGGATGTATAGTGAGGTGTCCCTGCTCCCAACAGAACAGTCGTGGGTTGAAGACAGTGGTCGGGGATGGAGGTCCACAAGTGGGAAGGAGTCCAGCGGATGCCCAGTGAGGTTTTTCTGCTGCTGGTGAACCAACAGTGGGTCTAAGATGGTGGCCTTAGATTAGAATTCCACAGGTGGGCACAGGTCCAGCACGGGTTCAGTGAGCTTCCCCTGCTGCTGGTGGGCCAGAGACAGATCTATGATGATTGGCTGAAATGGGGGTTCTGCAGGTAGACAAGGGTCCAGTATTTGTTCAGTGATGTTTCCCTGCTGCCAGTGGACCAGCGGAGGGTTGAAGTCGGTGGACTGGGCTGGGGGGGGTCTGTAGGTAGGCAGGGGTCCAGGTAGTGTCCAGTGAGGTTTCCCTGCTGCCACTGGACAAGCAAAGGGTGGAAGATGGTGCACTGCAATGAAAGGTCTGCAGGTGGACGAGGATCCAGAAGATGTCTACTGAGGTTTCCCTGCTCCTGCAGTGTGTAGAAGATGGTGGTCTGGGATGGGGGGTCCAAAGGACTTTCACTGAAGTTTCTCTGATACAGGTAGACCAAAGGAAGGTCAAAAATGGTGTGCTGAAATGTTGGGTTTGTAGGTGACCAGGGTTCAGGGGAAGTCCACTGAGGTTACCCTGGTCTTGGTGGACTAGCGGAGGTTGAAGACCGTGGCCTGGGATGGGAGGGTCTTCAGGTAGGCAGCAGATAACCTCCACTAGGGTTATCCTGGCACTGGTGGGCCAGGAAAGGGTCGAAAACAGTGGCTTGGGATGAGAGATCCACAGGAGAGTGGGGGTCTAGGGGTTGTTAAGAGAGGTTTCCCTGATGTTGGTGGAACAGTAGTGGGTTGAAGACAGCACCCTGGGATGGGAAGTCTACAGGTAGACAAGAGTCAAACCCACATCCAGTGAAGTTTCCCTGTTGCTGGTGGACAAGGGGAGAGTCAAAGATGGTTGGCTGAAATAAGGGTTCTGCAGGTGGGCAGGGGTCCAGCACTCATCCAGTGATGTTTCACTGCAGCCTGTGGACCTGCAGAAGGTTAAAGATTGTGGGCTGGATTGGGTGTTCTGCAGGTGGGGGTGGTGACCAGCTGGTGTCCAGTGAGGTTTCCCTGCTGCCATTGGACAAGCAGAGGGTCAAAGATGGTGCAATGTGATGGGGGATCTGCAGGTGGACGGGGATCCAGAAGACGTTCACTGAGCTTTCCCTGCTGCCAGTGAACCAGTTTGGGGTTGAAGATAGTGGGCTGGGATGGGGGATCCTCAGGTGGAAAGGGGTCCAGCAAATGTCCAGTGAGTTTTCCCTGATGCCTGTGAACTAGCAGAGGGTTGAAGGTGGTGGCCTGGACTGGAGAGTCTGCCAATGAGTAGGGTTCCAGGGAATGGGTGTCCAGTGAGGTTTCCCTGCCACCGGTGGACCAGGGGAGGGTTGAAGATGGTTGGCTGAAGGTTCCACAGGTGGGTGGAGGTCCAGCACTCATCCAGTGATGTTTCCCTGTTATTTGTGAACCAGTGGAGGGTTGGAGATGGCGAGCTGGGATGGGGGATTTGCAGGTGAATTTACATCACATTCAGTGATGTTTTCCTGCTGCCTGTGAAATCAGCAATGGGTCAAAGAAGGTGTGCTGGGATGAATGGTCTATAGGTGGGTGGAGATCCACAGAATATCCAGTGAGGTTTCCATGCTGCAATTGGACAAGCAAAGAGTTGACAATGATGCATGAGATGGGGAATCTGCAGGTGGACGGTGATCCAGGAGACATTCAGTGAGGTTTCCCAGAGCCTGTGAACCAGTGGAGGGTTGAAGACTGTGGCCTGGGATAAGCGAATGACAGGTGGATGGGGGTTGAAGGCACATCCAGTGATGTTTCCCTGCTTCTGGTGGATCAATGGAGAGTCAGAGACAGTGGGCTGAGGTGGCAGCCCACAGGTAAATGGGATTCCAGGGGACATCTAGTGAGGTTTTCCTGCTGCTGTGTGGCCAGTAGAAGGTCAAAGATGGCAGGCTAGGATCTGGTGTCTGCAGATGGGCAGGGGCCCAGCAGACATCCAGTGAGATTTACCTGCTGCTGGTGGACCTGGATAGTGTTGAAGACAGTGACCTGGGCTGGGGAGTCCACAGGTGAGCTAGGGTCCAGGGGACAGCTGTCTAGTGAGGTTTACCTTTTGCCAGTGGATGAGTGGAGGATCTAGGGGAAGTCCAGTGAGGTATTCCTACTGCTGGTGGACCAGTGGAGGATCAAAGAAGTGGCCCCTGGGGTGGGGAATCCACAGGTTGGTGAGGGCACACTTCCAAAGAACTTTCCTTGCCGCCAGTGGACCAGTAGAGGGTCAAAGATGGTTGGCTGAAATAGGGGTTCTGTAGGTTGCAGAGCCCAGCATTTGTCCAGTGATGTTCTGTGCTGCCTGTGGACCTGTAGAGGGTTGAAGACAGTAGGCTGGGAAGGGGGGGGGGTCTGCAGATGGTGGTGGTGGGGGTGTTCAGCAGGTTTCCAGTGAGGTTTTCCTCTTGCCGATGGTCCAGCAGAGAATCAAAGAAGGTGCTCTGGAATGAAGGCTCTGTAAGTGGATGGGGATCCATGGGATGTCCAGTGAGGTTTCCCTGCTGCCATTGCACGAGCAGAGGGTCAAAAGTGCACTATGGTGGGTGGTTTGCAGGTGCAAGGGGATTCAGAAGGCATCCACTGAGGTTTCCTCTTGCTGGTGGACCAATGGTGTGTTGAAGGTGGTGGCCTAGGATGGGGGTTCTACAGCGAGGGTGGTCCATCACATCTCCAGTGATGTTTCCCTGCTGCCTATGGACCAGTGGAAGGTTTAATATGGTGGTCTGGGCTGGGAGTTCTGGTGGGTATCCAGAAGGTTTCCCTGCTGATGTTTGCCCAGTAGAGAGTCAAAGATGGTACAGTGTGATGGGGGTCTGTAGGTGTATGGGGATCCAGAAGAATCTACTGAGGTTTCTCCACTATCTTTGGACCAGTGGAGGGTTCAAGACGGTGGTGGTTTGTTGGTGTTGATGTACAAGTTGAGGGTCAAAAACAGGGGGCTGGGTTGGGAGGTCCTCAAACAGGTGGGGGTCCAGGGGACAATGAGTGAGGGTTTGCTGGTGTCAGTGGACAAACAAAGGATCAAAGACAGTGGGCTGGAATGGTGGATCTGTGGGTGAGTAGGGGTTCCACTGAAGAAAATTACAGATGGTGGTCTCCCCAGACCACAAAGAGGGCGAAAAATGGACTGCAGAGTTTTGGCCAGGGGTCCAGGATAGAATGAGAATCCAAAGGGAGACTCCTCTGCAGAGGAGAACAGAGGGCCAGGAGCAGGAGTGCCAGCAGTCTGGTGGCCATTTCTGCTAGTCCAGCTTCTCTGTTAGATCGCAGCCCCGGTGACCTGCCTTTAACCCTGCTGCACTTGTGGGTGGGCAAATCACAGTGGGGTTGCATGATAACACAGCAAAGTCTCCCTTCTGGGGACAACCCTTCCCTCCTCTCAGATGCCCCTGACTGGGTTCCTGAGCCAACCCCATGGCTGTGCTTCCCTTCTTCCAGCCCCTGCCTGTTTCCTATGGGATCCCAAAGTGCAGGCAAAACCACTGGCTCTGGGGAGCGCACCTGGAATACAGGCGTGGGTAGGCCTCAGACCCCGCCCTTTCCTGAAGTCCCGCCTCAAGCACCTCCCACTTACCTCTCTTGTAGAATGGTTGCGTGCCACTGCTCTGTCTCTAGGGCTTGCCGGTCGCTGAAGCCCACTAAGTGCACCAGCTCTTCCTGGTATTTCCATGGTGACCATAAACTGGTCTACTGCTCCATTTGCAGCTACTGCAACTTCTGGGGCCTGACCCCATGTCTACGAACTTGGAACCCCAGGGAAAGAGGGCCAGTACAAGGGTGGGCGGGCTGTCGGCGACCTGGGGCCAGAATGGGGGGAGGAGGGACTACAAGATCAGGAAGGGGCCTCAAGATGAGAGACCGGGACAATAGGAACCTAAAGGAGAGGGGAGCAGGTGGACCCACCGATGTCGTGGACATAGCCTGTTCTTTCAGGGAACCCCCATTCTTCTGTGCGGCTGTCTGGCTCTCCTCCCATCGCCCTGTCATTAGGGAAGAAGGCTTTAGCCCCGCTCTCTCCTATGAATTTCGGGGACTTTTACATTCACGACGAGTATCTAGTCTACACCTGGACTTTTGCTGCCTCTTAGAAACATTGCTGGTTCTTTCTTCAACAGCCATGTCTTCCTCCTTCTGTGCTAAATAATAGCACTAAGAGTAAATATAAATGTAAGCAGTTCCAATGGCCTGAGGCAATGAGTTCAGAGAAAGTAGGCCTATCCTGGTCCCCAGGGAGTGAATCATTGTTAGATGAAGCCAGTCTTGGTCCTCCCTGACTTTTCTACTGAGAGCCAGAGGTGGAAGCATTCTACCCAGTTCTCACAAGTCAGTTATAGGAGTCTGGTGGTGTGTGGGGATGTTTAGCCTAACTTAAAAAACCAGCGGGTAGGCATTGAGTCGTAACTCTTTGCCTTGACCTGGTAGGGTGAGTTTGTGATGCCAGGAGCTGTGGCAGCAAAAGTGAGACCATGAGGAAAGAGAGCAAAAAATCCCAGAGAAACTAATGCAAAGGCTTGGCCTTGCTGAAAGGCAAATCCTTCAACACTGGGGCTTCTTGCCTCTGGCCTTCTTGTTGCTGAGATCCAACCCCTTATGTTCAAGCAACTTGTTACATGAATCTGAAAGCGCCCTAGCTGAACCAGTATATGTTCAGAATAATCTGAATATTCATCAATCTTCTCTAAGTATCTCTTGTATCCATATACTTTCTAACTCCCAACAGTCGCATTTATCGTGATGACATGTAGGCCTTTTTAGGTCCAAGTCATGACTCATCCTCTTTGTGTTTTTTAGTGTCCTACCATCTGGCTTGTTCCAGAGTCAGGACTAAAGGCCTATAATGACAAGAATGGTGCAAAGAATGTCTGACAGTATGGACCAGCAACACAGCATGATCCTTCACACAAATATCTGTACTACTACCAAAAAAAAAACAATGGAAAACAAAAAAGCAAAACAAAAGAACCTTGAAAGGCTTAGTGTAATCCTGTAGTGACTGCTGTGAAAGCAAGTCAGAGAACATACACAGGCCTGGCCCAGAGGAAGGTGGGTCCTGAGTCCCTCCATTCCTGCTGGGGGAATGTGCCTACAGACTAACATTTCACCTATGGGCTGGTCACATGACCTTCTAGTGGGATAAACCAGCGATATGTTGGTGGTTTGAAAGCAGCTTCTGCAGTCTTAATGCACATTCTCTCCATCCTTTTCCATAAAAACAGGAATTCATTTCAGGCGGTAGGCTGCCATTAAAAAAAAATCAAATCTCCTTGGCTCCTGTGCACACTGTTGTGGCCACATGACTAAGAAGGGCTGTGTGAGATTCAAGGGGAGACAGGCAGCAGCCCCTTCAGTGTCTTGACTTCTTCCTGCTGCAGGTTTGAAGCCTGGATGTGATGGCTGGAGCCCCACAGTGGTCATGGACCATGAGATGATTGGAGGAAGGTAGCCAGAAGGATGGAAACCAGCTCCCTAATGTTGCCATGGCACGTTCAGATTGCCATTTGTGTTGCCTTCTGTCTTAGTTATCTAGTGCTGCTATAGCATAAATAACTCAAGTGGGTGGCTTTAACAAACAGGAATTTCTTTTCTCACAGTTTAGGAGGATAGCAGTCTGAATTTAGGGCACTGGCTTTAGGCAAACACTATTTTTTCTGTCTGCTCTGGGGGAAGGCCCCTGTGTCTTCCCAGCTCCTATTCCTAGGTTCCCCGGAGATCATGTAGCATGGCATCTATTTTCCCCCATCTCTACCTGTGCATCCTCCCTTGCTTGCTTAACCTACTCTTTTATATCTCAAAAGGGATTGATTTAAGACACACTATGCTAAATTCTGCCTCATTAACATAACAAGGAATATCCATTCCCAATTGGGATTCCAACCACGGGTATATGGGTTAGACCAGGCAACACATATTCTTGGGGGACACAATTCAGTCCATTACCCCTTCTTTGCTACATACAGATACAATGTTCACCACCTGTTCCGGCATTCTTTCCCACAACCCTGCCCCAAGGGACAAAGGCTTCTTGACCTGTATCATCCAGTCAGCTGCTGCATTCCTAGGAGTGGGGTGTCTCATGTCCCCGTGCTCACAACTTCTAGAGCTCCCTGCTCTTCAGCCCCATTTCCTGTAGGGTTTCTTCCCTGGCCCCACCTGAGTGCCCCTCTAGTGTGCCTGCCTCCAGCCTGCAACCAGGGCACACATGAAGCCTTTCCTTCTCTCAACTATAAATCTTTCTCAGCCCCCTGCCTGCCATTTAGTCTCTGCCAAACACAAGTAATGGTGGCTTACTCCCTTGCTATAGCAAGTTCTGGATAAATAGTCCTGCTTTGGTCTTATTTGAGTGTTATTTTTTTTATCTATTTCTACAGACTGACAGCCTACAGGGGATAAAGGTAAACCAAATAAATAATGTAACGCTAAGTGTGTGTTGTAGTTTAGGCAGTGATGTGTGCTGTAAAGCAAATACAGCAGAGGAAGGTGCTGGAAAGAGACTAGAGTGATGAGGAAGCCATGTCTGAGGAAATCCCCAAAGAAGGGAGTGATAGAGCCTACAAAGATCCGGGATGAGTGCTCTTGACAGGAGCTCTCATCTCAACATGCTGAGTGGGAGCTAGTTTCTGTCCTTTCTGTTCTATGGTGATTTGTCCTGCACAGCGATCAGGAGGCCCTTTTGACCTGCTAACCGTGCTTTGAAATCTTGGGTAATATTCCCTTAGATCCTACTCCTGATTTTTATAATATATATATATAGAACCAAAAAGCCTGTTGCCATTGAGTCGATTCTGACTAATGGCAACTCTATAGGACAGAGTAGAACTGCCCCATAGAGTTTCCAAGGGTGTAATCTTTATGGAGGCAGACGGCCACATCTTTCTCCCACAGAGCCACCGGGTGGGTTCAAACCATTGAGTTTTCAGTTAACAGCCCAGCACTTAACCACTGTACCACCCTCTCATATCTCCTTACTTATATAACATAAGATTTATTAATTTCACATCATATTATTTAAGTTACAGGATATCAAAGAGAAGATTGACCATCACCCAAGGACTTTGCAGCTTCCTTGGGAAAGGGGCTGGTGCATTTTTTGCTATATGCAGGAAGTTATATCATGTTATAAGGAGTTATGACTTTGTTACTCTATTTGGCAATTAGATGTGGTTTAAAGAGATGTGTATGGGTGGCGAGATGACAAGGGGTAAATTATGATGCTTAATTTTATGCATCAATGTGGCTAGGCTATGGAACCCAGTTGTTTGGTAAACACTAGTTTAGATGTTCTTATGAAGTATTTGCATGTGGTTAGCATTTAAATCATTTGGCCTTAAGCAAAGCAGATTATACTCTATAATATGGGTGGGCCTCATCCAATCAGTTGAAGGCCTTAAAAGCAACAAGGGAGGATTCCCTAGGAAAGATTCTGCCTTCAGACTATAAATAGACATATTGCCAGAATTCCTCTCTCTCTGCGACTGCCTGACCTACAGATTTGGGGACACAAAACTGTCTGAAATTTCAGCCTATCACCTGAACTACAGATTTTGGATTTGCCAGCACTCTTCCCCCTCCAATCACTTGAGCCAACTCCTCAAAATAAAACTCTCTCTCTCTCTGGATCTTCTTGCTGTTAGTTGCTGTCTAGTTGACTCCGACCCGTGGTGACCTTATGCATAATGGAATGAAACATTGCCTGGTCATGCGTCATCTTAATGATCATTGGTATATACAGTTCTTACTGGTTCTAGATCTAGAGAACCCTAAAACCTAAGTATTATCACAGTCATCATGACAATATTCTGCTTGAGCCCCTTCAAGTTCCTTTGCAAAACCCACCTGCCAATCTTAAAATCAATTTTTCTGCTGCCAAGTGTGCATTGTGATATAAACCAAGAGAGCAATAAAAAAGTGGTGACTGTACCCTGTCAAAGGTGGAAAACTTGTTAGACCTCAAAAAAAAAGGCAGCTCCGTTGAGTCCCGGTTCTCACAGTTTTCACTGTATATCACAACATGGTAGCCCCTCCTTAAACAAACAAAAAACCCAAAAAAGCCACATTTTTCAATTATATTACTTATTTCATTATTTCATAAAAAAAAAACACCATTATTACATTTACTAACATACACGTGTTGCCGGACTGGCTGAGGGATTGGAAAAGTAATAGGTACAGGTGGCAGAAATGTCTTCATTTTTCTAGCAGAAATTCCTGAGGTGAGCAGATCCTAGAGGAAGCATCAAGAATCATACTTGGAGTCATAAGAAAAGATGTTAACTTCGTCTTTGAAAAAACTTTATAATTTTACACTGTTGAAGAATATGAGAATGCTGATATCGAATAAGAAAATAAATTGGGGAAACAGGGTTAATGAATTTAATTATATAACTTTAAAGTTCAGACGTAATAGCAATCATTTTTAGAGTATTATTAATGAGTGCTGTTTTAAAGTGAATTCAAAAATCCACAATGAATGAAAAAATGAGTATTATTGAATTTCTGAACTATTAATGAAGTACTCAGAAATGCATCTCTCAAGAACATTCAGAATTTTGTATCTGGCCTTATTGCACATATGTTTTAAAGAAATTCCTCTCTACATGTGCTTTTCCAAGCAAAGTGCTAATTTTACAAATTGCCTAAATACACTGAGGAGAGCTAGCTGTTAACCAAATCTGCTGCAAAAGACCTCTTTAAAGTGTTGAAAAGCAAAGATGTTACTTTGAGCACTAAGGTGAATCCAACCCAGGTCATAGTATTTTCAGTTGCCTTATATGCATGCAAAAGCTGGACAATGAATAAGGACGACCAAAGAACAATGATGCATTTGAATTATGGTGTTGGCAAAGAATATTGAATACACCATGGACTGACAAAAGAATGAACAAACCTATCCTTGAAGGAGTAGAGGCAGAATGCGCCTTAGAAGGAGGATGTTGTCGTTGTTATTAGGTGCCACCTAACTGGTCCTGAGTCATAGTGACCCTATCTACAACAGAATGAAACACTGCCCAGTCCTGCACCATCCTCACAATTGTTATGCTTGAGCCCATTGTTGCAGCCACTGTGTCAATGTTAACCCATCTCGTTGAGGGTCTTCCTGTTTTTTGCTGACCCTCTACTTTACCAAGCATGATGTCCTTCTCCACGGACTGGTCCTTCCTGATAACATGTTCAAAGTACATGAGAGACAGTCTTGCCACCTTTGCTTTTAAGGAGGACAAAAAAAAAAAAAAATTTTTTTTTTTTTTCTGGTTGTACTTCTTCCAAGACAGATTTGTTCATTCTTTTGACAGTCCATGGCATATTCAATATTCTTTGCCAACACCACAATTCAAAGACATCAATTCTTTAGTCTTCCTTATTCATCCTTCAGCTTTCGCATGCATATGAGGCAATTGAAAACACCATGGCTTGGGCCAGGTGCACTTTAGTCTTCAAGGTGACATCTTTGCTTTTCAACACTGTAAAGAGGTCCTTTGCAGCAGATTTTTTCAATGCAATGCATCTTTTGATTTCTTGACTGCTACTTCCATGGTGTTGATTATGGATCCAAGTAAAATGAAATCCTTGGCAACTTCAATCTTTTCTCCGCTTATCATGATGTGGCTTATTGGTCCAGTTGTGAGGATTTTTGTTTTCTTTATGTTGAGGTGTAATCCATACTGAAGGCTGTGGTCTTTGATTTTCATCAGCAAGTGCTTCAAGTCCTCTTTACTTCCAGCAAGCAAGTTTGTGTCATCAGCATAATGCAGGTTGTTAATGAGTCTTCCTCCAATCTTAATGCCCTGTTCTTCTACACAGAGTCCAGCTCCATGGATTGGTTGCTCAGTATACAGATTGAATAGGTATGGTGAAAGAATACAACCCTGACGCACACCTTTCCTGACTTTAAACCAATCAGTATCCCCTTGTTCTGTCCGAACAACTGCCTCTTCATCTATGTAAAGGTTCCTCATGAGCACAATTAAGTGTTCTGGAATTCCCATTCTTCGCAGTGTTATCCATAGTTTGCTATGATCCACACAGTTGAATGCCTTTGCATAGTCAATAAAACACAGGTAAACATCCTTCTGGTATTCTCTGCTTTCAGCCAGGATCCATCTGACATCAGCCATGATATCCCTGGTTCCATGTCCTCTTCTGAAACTGGCCTGAATTTCTGGCAGTTCCCTGTTGATATACTGCTGCAGCCGCTTTTGAATGATCTTCAGCAAAATTTTGCTTGTGTGTGATATTAATGATATTGTTCTATAATTTCCACGTTCGGTTGGATCACATTTCTGGGGAATAGACATAAATATGGATTTCTTTCGGTCAGTTGGCCAGGAAGCTGTCTTCCCTATTTCTTGGCATAGATGAGTGAGCACTTCCAGCTCTGCATCTGTTTGTTGAAACATCTCAGTTGATATTCCTTCAATTCCTGGAACCTTGTTTTTTGCCATTGCTTTCACTGCACCTTGGACTTCTTCCTTCAGTACCATCGGCTCCTGATCATATGCTACCTCCTGAAATGGTTGGATTCTATGGGGGAAAATATTAAATGATACAGGAAGCATCAAAAGAAGGAATACACAGAGTCACTATACCAGAAAGAATTGGTCGACATTCAACCATTTCAGGAGGAGAAGGAGGATGGATGTGTTATCAGGAGGGACCAGTCCCTCAAGAAGGACATCATGCTCCGTGAAGTAGAGCATCAGTGAAAAAGAGAAGAACCTCAATGAGATGGACTGACACAGTGGCTGCAACAATAGGCTCAAGCATAAGAACAATTGTGAGGATGGTGCAGGGCTGGGCAGTGTTTTGTTCTGCTGTACATAGGGTCACTAGGAGTTCGAACTGACTCAGTGGCACCGAACAACAACAATTATGAACGTTAGCTTCACAACATGGTTTCAAGGTACACTGTGACTTACAGTTTAAAACAATTTGTGAGGTCATCATGGTTTATATAGCTCCTTTAGTTTACAAACTTAATGGATTAATTTCTCATTTATTGGAAGAAGACCTTCTAAGCTACTTTTGATAGAATAAGATTTAAAAAAAGATCAGCAGAGCAAACCTCACATTTCACTTATTTGACCGGAGTATTTCCAGTTATTTTCAATGAATAGCTTTTACTGAATTTTATGTATTTTAAAGGTTGAGTCTTCTGATTCTCAAAGTAATTTATGCTCAGAGAATTAGAAAATTCAAAACTTGAAAGAAAAAAGAAAACAAAACTTTTAATCACCTACCCCCAAAATTGAGGATGTTAGCTGCTAATGTTATTATTGTCAATTTCTAAGTAGTTCTGATTATGCAAACTGTTCTGTATCACGATGTCACTAAAAAATATACATCTAATCTTAACTGTTTATAAATATAATTTTAATGATATAATTGTACCTAATGGAAATCCCACAGTTTCTTGTCTATGCTCTAGTTGTTAATTTTCAATTATCTATTATTGTAAAAAATAAGAGGTGAATATATTATCCACGAAGCTTTATTCTTATTTTCCTTACTTCCTTTATTTTTATTTGGTATTTTACAATTTATTTATATTTTGTAGCTATTTTTGTTCTTATTTATTATTACGAAGTAGTAGTTTATAATGTTACTAAAAAAAATTTTTTTTTTTAGTACATTATTTTATTTCTTTTGCTTCTTTGCAGAGTGAATTGTGTTGCAGTAACGTTGATTAAAAGTCTCTAGGTGGCATGGTGCCCAGCTACCATTGCTGAATGTTTTGATCAAAGATTCTATACTAGAATCCTGTCCAAAAGGGACGAAATGCGGAACAGAATTTCAAATTCTCATGGAATTCAGATTTTTTGGAGCCATGGAAGCTAGATGAACCTCTGAAGCTATTGCCCTGAGATAATCTTTAAACCTTAAACCAAAAATACACCCCGAGGGCTTCTCAAAACCCAAAATAGTTTAGCTTAACTAGTAAAAAAGTGTCTGCCTTGAGAATTGAGCTCTTTTAAGATCTATCTGTATGGGGTCAGGAGCCCTGGTGGCGCAGTGGTTAAGAGCTTGGCTACTAACCAAAAAGTTGGCAGTTTGAATCCACCAGCTGCTCCTTGGAAACCCTATGGGGCAGTTCTACTCTGTCCTATATGGTCGCTATGAGTCAGAATCTACCTGACGGCAACAGGTTTTTTTTTTTTTTTTTTAAATATGGGAGCAAATTGACAACAGCAACTCGAAAGATTTGATAGGAACCTTAGGGGGCAGTGAGTTAACATTAATGGAGGAGGAGCAGCTTGTAGAAGGAGAGTGAGAATGGTTGCACAACTCAAAGAATGTAATCAATGCTATTGAAATGTACATGTAGAAATTATTGAATTGGTGTATGTTCAGCTGTGCATATTCTCAACAGTAACAAAAATAAAATAAACTGTACACTAAAAAAGGTTTCTCTGGCCCAAATGGTTTGCACTAGACTACTAATCTAAAGGTTGGCAATCTGAACTCACCCAGTGGTGCTGAAAAAGAAAGGCCTGGCAATCTGCTTCTGTAAAGATTACAGCCAAGGAAACCCTATGAAGCTCTGTAACACATGGGGTCCCCATGAGTCAAAATCAACTCAATGGCAATGGGTTTTTAACTTTGCCTAAGTATAAGGTTAACTGCCACCCCCTAAAAACCTGAAAGCTTTGAAGTGATGCAAGAGCTTCAGAATCAAGCAGGCAGCCATCTTGTTTGTTTTATGTTTAGAATTGCCTAAAGAGGGAGCTGTTAGCCTGATGATTTTCTCATGACTCTCATGCGAAGCAAAGTGAATTAACTCTTGAAAATGGGGATTTTGAAATTTTCCATTTCTGTCTTATCACATTAAGGCCATATAATTTCTGAGAAAATGGAAAAAAACAAATGCTAAGCTCACATGTTTGAATTCTAAGACCAGGATGAGTATGTTGGATAAAGTCCATTAATTTATAAACTATACCCAGTATCATTTTTCGTATATAGTATATACACTGAAAACAGCAAAACAGAGAAATTAGAAGGGTGAGATAAAAAGAGATTGAAGGTCTAGAACTTTCTTCCTGTACCCCATTTGATCTTGGGGGGGTTCTGGCATGTATATTTTACCCCATTTAAAATAAATGTGTCAAAGACAACAGAGTGAGGCCAAAGTATGAGGTAGTGTTATTATATAGTGAAACCCATGAGAGTCGGAACTCAATGGGACTGCTTTGTTTCTCTGGGTCTTGCAACTTTTCTGCTTTTAACAGGGTGCAGTCTTACCACCTTTCTATTGCTTGTTGTAGTGGAAAAATTTTCCTTCTCTGAAAAGTTTCCGCCTTACACAGATTCCGGCTTTTGCACGTTTTGCTGTAATATTTACCCAGGCCATTTCTCTAACCAAAGGCATGCAATTGATGCAAGAAGGATTAGAAGACATTTTCTCTGTGAATCAGTGCAAATTCCTGGAACAACATCAACTCTAGGTTACGCTTAAAACAATTGGTGCCACATTTCCCTAAAAAGCAGTATAAGAAACATGATGGAACAAAAAGTATTAGAAGCAAAACAGAACAGACAAAATATGAATACATTGGCCCACGTAATCAAACAGAGTGGAGAACAGAGGCAAATAAGTCAGTACTCCAAGTCCCAGACTACCACCAACATTTCATAACAATTCAGGTAAAAGAGATTTCCTGTAATGACCTCAGTTTGTTTTTATATAGTTAATATATTTATCCATGTACGTTTGCAGCCGTTGTTGCCTGCGTTCTGCATACATACAAGCGCATATTTAGATGCTGCAACGGCCATTTTTGATTCTACTCTGGGAGCACTTCTTCAGAGCATTCTTGTGTATAAATACGGCAATTAAACTTACCAACATTTGAGTGATCAGGAACATGGGAACAATGTTTTTTTTTTTTTGAATTTTGAAATACCCTTTATTTTATTCTGGTGGAATACGTATAACAAAATATTTGCCATTTCAAACATTTCTACGTGTATAATGCAGTGACATTAATTACA
The DNA here is from genome assembly GCF_024166365.1 of Elephas maximus indicus. Classification (NCBI taxonomy): domain Eukaryota; kingdom Metazoa; phylum Chordata; class Mammalia; order Proboscidea; family Elephantidae; genus Elephas; species Elephas maximus. Next base: position 87,754,611 of record NC_064823.1, read on the forward strand.
TTCATCATATTGTGCAACCATCGCCGCTATTGGTTTCCAATTTTTTTCATTATCCTTAATGGAAGCTCAATACTCCTTAAACAGTAAGTACCTCCCGGTTTCCCCCTTCCGCCCACCCCCGGTAACCACTAACGAACTTTAGTTTATGCATTGCCTATCCTGGATATTTCATATAAGTGGGATCATATAATATTTGTCCTTCTGTGTCTGACTTATTTCATGCAGCATAATGTTTTCAAGGTTCATCCATGTTATAGCTTATAGCATGTCTCAGAACTTCATTTTCTGAGTAATATTCCATGGTTATGTCTGTAACACATTTTATCCATTCACCTGTTGACGGACACTAGGGTTGTTCCCACCTTTTGACTATTGTGAATAATGCTGCAATGAACGTTGGTGTACAAGTTTGAGTTCCTGCTTTCAATTCTTGTAAGTATATACCTAGTAGAAAAATTGTTGGGTCTTTTTTTTTTAATGGTAGTTTTATGTCTCACTTTTTGAGGAAATGCCATCCTGTTGTCCATAGTGGCTGCACCAGTGAAGAATGAGGGTTCCTACTTCTCCACATCCTCACCGACATTTGTTATTTTCCGTTTTTCTTAAAATAGCCATCCTTGTGTGTGTGCGTGTGCGTGTGTGTGTGGAGGGGGTGAAGTGGCAGCTCTTTGTACGATTTCTATTTCCCTAATGACTATTTTTTATTTTATTTTATTTTTTAATTAACTTTTATTGAGCTTCAAGTGAACGTTTACAAATCAAGTCAGACTGTCACATATAAGTTTATATACACCTTACTCCATACTCCCACTTGCTCTCCCCCTAATGAGTCAGCCCTTCCAGTCTCTCCTTTTGTGACAATTTTGCCAGCTTCCAACTCTCTCTATCCTCCCATCCCCCCTCCAGACAGGAGATGCCAACACAGTCTCAAGTGTCCACCTGATATCCTCAGCTCACTCTTCATCAGCATCTCTCTCCTACCCACTGTCTAGTCCCTTTCATGTCTGATGAGTTGTCTTCGGAAATGGTTCCTGTCCTGTGCCAACAGAAGGTTTGGGGACCATGACCGCCGGGATTCCTCTAGCCTCAGTCAGACCATTAAGTATGGGAACAATTTTTATGATGAGAGGTTCCATTAGCTGTTAGACCTAGGAGATAAACATCAAGATAATCCTGAATAAACATACAATACTCATCCCTCACCCCTCTGGTTATATTCTCAAGTTTTAATAAAAGTAAATATTTAGTTTTAAAACAAAACTACTCTGATGATAATTAAAACTAAATTTTCATCAAGGCAAGCCTTATTTTTTTATAATGATTTTACCGATGAAGGAAAATTTCATTGAAGGTTTAGATTCAAAGAGAATAGTACCCTTAATTAAAGGTAATATGTAAAGAATAAAAAAACAAATTTTTTTTTTTTACATCATGATTATTCTTGAGCACATTTTTTGAATGTTAATTATTAATTTGGTTAACTTTCCTTAAGGTACATAACTTATGAAGTCAAAGTGATTTAACCGGACATGCAATATGTTATCACCGATATATTAAAACATGCCTGGAAGACAGTCATCAATCTGTTAAAAGGGGTTATTTCCAAAAACTCCGGTGTTACCAGCACAAATAAAGTATTGGGCAGCTTCAAAGTCCTTGGGAAGAGCCAGTGGTTCTTGAATTTATTGAGAATTAGTTAGCTGAATCTTAATCTAATGAGAAAACTATGACTATGTTCTCTCCCTTCTACTTTTATTCTATTAGCAGAGAGGAAAAATATGAACAATTATGCAATTACTGGTGTTTTAATTCTAAGCACTTCCTGAAGGAAAAATAAAGTGACAGTTGTTTGGCAAGCATTTGCTCTTTATATGTAACTCTTTGAATAATGCACACACCTTTATTTTAGGATTGGAGGAAGTGGCCAATGTGATATTTTACTACAGCCACCCACGTAGTAGTTTACACCGTCTATTCTACATCCTTCGGTCATTTAAAAAAAACTGAAAAAATAACTACCTCTTTTTAGTCTGTTAGAAATTCTATTTGTCTGTTTTAATCATCTGGCTCCCTTAGTTTTTTATTTATTTGATTTTTGTTTAGGATAATCTTTGAAAATTGTGTGACTATCTAATTAGAAAGTATATTACATCTTTATGGGAAATATTTAAAACCAAAAAGTTCATTTCAAAGGTATTTTCCATACATTTTTAGAGGACCAAATACCTTAGTCTCTGTACTTTACATATGTACTCAAGTTTTCAAAATATGCATTCAAAATATATCTTAACCATGGCATCTATGATTTCATAGACAAACATGTTCAAAAGGGCATTGTAATGTGTTGAATAGTGTCCCTCAAAAATTCATGTCCACCTGGAACCTTAGAATGTGACCTAATTTGGAAATAGAATCTTTGCAGATGCAATTAGTTAAGGATCTTGAAATTAAATCACCCTGGATTAGAGGGGCCCTAACTTTAATGATGGATTTTAACTTTAATAAGGAAACCCTGGTAGCATAGTGGTTAAGTGCTATGGCTGCTAACCAAAAGCTCAGCATTTCAAATCCACCAGTCGCTCCTAGGAAACCCTATGGGGCAGTTCTACTCTTTCCTATAGGGTCGCTATGAGTTGGAATCGACTCGTCCGCAATGGGTTTGGGTTTTCGTTTTTTTAACTTTGATAACTGGTGTCTGTGTAAGAGAAAGAGATTTAGACACAGAGCGACACAGACAGAGGAGAAAGAGACACAGAGAAGGCCATGTGAAGACAGAGGCAGAGATGGGGGTTATCCTGCCACAAGACGAAGAATGTCAGGAGCAATTAGAAACTGGAAGAGGCGAGGAAGAATTCTTCCCTAGAGCCTTCAAAAGGAGTGTGGCCGTACCGACATCTTATTTTTGAACTTTTAGCCTTCAGATCTGCAAGAGAATAAATTTCTGTTGTTTTAAGCCACCCGGTGTTACAGGACCCTAGGACATTAATACAGGCATGATGTGTTTTTATGTAATAATCCTATATATATATAAAATATACATAATATTATATATATTATTGTTCTCTTGTCATATGTGTGTGTGTACAAGAGAAGAACAATAAATAATACTGGTTTTATAATTCATGTATTCTTATGACATTAAGTATTATCTTTCAGGTGAATTTTTGTAAGCCACAAAGATTTTTTTCAAGGCATATTACTTTTCTAAAATGGTATCTATCAATTAGTATTTTTTTATTAATTAGTAATGAAACATAAATCTCTTAAGTATATCTGTTTAAATTAGTGTTTTACCTTATGAATCTGAGATTACCTAAAACAGCAGTATATTATTTCAGAGATAAAATTGAGAGTAATAAAAAAATCCCTTTTTTCTGGTTTGCAACCTCTATAGGAAGTTTTCTTTCCTTCAGATTTGCAATGAAAAATATCTGTTGTCTTCAAATTAAAATTTTAGTCTTTTTGTATTTCCCTTGCCCTACTTGGAATTCATTTTGTTAAGCTCTCCGATGCAGAAATAGAATAACTTTTTGATGAATCTACTCTAATCTTCAAATAAATACTGCTAATTAATTTTGCCTCTTTATATAATTTTAATTATATTCCATCAACTTGGATATATATAGTCCTATTTTTGTTTTTAATTCTTTTAAATTAATTTTGATTGTGCTTTAAGTGAAAGTTTACAAATCAGGTCAGTCTCTCATACAAAAATTTACATACACCTTGAAATACACTCCTAATTGCTCTCCCTCCAATGAGACAGCACAGCTCTTCCCTCCACTCGCTCTCTTCACATCCATTGGGGTAGGTTCTGGCTGCCTCTGCCCTCTCATCTCCTTTCCAGACATGAGATTCCGACATAGTCTCCTGTGTCCACCTGATCCAAGAAGCTCTTTCTTCACCAAAATCATTTTTGATTCACTATTCCAGTCCAATCCCTGTCTGGAGTTGGCTTTGGGGAGGGTTCGTGTCCTGTGCAAACAGAAGGTCTGGGGACCATGGCCTCCGGGGTTCCTCCAGTACCAGTCTGACCATTAAGTCTGGTCTTTTTGTGAGAATTTGGGGTCTGCACCTCACTGCTTTCTTGCTGTCTCAGGGGTTCTCTGTTGAGTTCCCTGTCAGGGCAGTCATCGGTTGTAGCTGGGCACCATATAGTTCTTCTCGTCTCAGGCTGGTGTAGTCTCTGGTTTATGTGGTCCTTTCTGTCTTTAAAGCTCATAATTAACTTGTGCCTTTGGTGTTCTTCATTCTTCCTTGTTCCAGGCAGGTTGAAACCAATTGGTGCACCTTGGATGGCTACTTGCTAGCATTTAAGACCCCAGATCCCACTCTCCAAAGTGGGATGCAGAATGTTTTCTTAATAGATTTTCTTATGCCAATTGGCTTAGATGTCCCCTGAAACCATGGTCCTTAAACCCCCGTCCCTGCTACGCTGGCCTTTAAAGCATTCAGTTTTTTCAGGAAACTTCTTTGCTTTTGGTTTAGTCCAGTTGTGTTGACCACTCCTGTATTGTCTTCCCCTTCACCTAAAATAAAACTTACCTACTATCTACTTTGGGTTACTATCTACTTAGTGAATACCCCTCTTCCTCCTTACCTCCGTTCCCCCTTTCATAACCATCAAAGAATATTTTCTTCTCTGTTTAAACTGTTTCTTGAGTTCTTATAATAGTGGTCTTATACAATATTTGTCCTTTTGCAACTGACTAATTTCACTCAGCATAATGTCTTCCAGATTTCTCCATGTTAGGAAATGTTTCTTGGATTCATCATTGTTCTTTATTGATGTGTAATATTCCACTGTATAAATATACCAGAATTTATTTATCCATTCATCCATTGATGGGCATCTTGGTTGCTATTGTAAACAGTGCTGCAATGAACATGGGTGTCCATCTATCTGTGTAAAGGGTCTTATTTCTCTACGATACATTCCGAGGAGTGGGATTGCTGGATCATATGGTAGTTCTATTTCTAGTTTTTTAAGGAAGAGTCAAATTGATTTTCAAAGTGGTTATATCATTTTACATTCCTACCAGCAGGATATAAGTGTTCCAGTCTCTCTACAACCTCTCCAACATTTATTATTTTGTGTTTTTTGGATTAATGCCAGCCTTGCTGGAGTGAGACGGAATCTCACTGTACTTTTGATTTGCATTTCTCTAATGGCTAATCATCATGAACATTTCTTCACATATCTGTTAGCAACCTGAATGTCTTCTTTAGTGAAGTGCCTGTTCATATCCTTTGCCTCTTTTTTAATTGGGTTATTTGTCTTTTTGTAGTTGAGTTTTAGCAGAATCATGTAGATTTTGGAGATCAGGCTCTTATCGGAAATGTCATAGCTAAGAACTTTTTCCCAGTCTGTAGGTAGTCTTTTTACTCTTTTGGTGAAGTCTTTGGATGAGCATAGGTGTTTGATTTTTGGAAGCTTCCAGTTATCTGGTTTCTCTTCTGCATTTTTAGTAATGTTTTGTACACTGTTTATGCCATGTATTAGGGCTCCTAACATTGTCCCTATCTTTTCTTCCATGATCTTTATCATTTTAGACTTTATGTCTAGGTCTTTGATCCATTTTGAGGTAGTTTTTGTGCATGGTGTGATGTATGGGTTTTGTTTCATTTTTCTGCAGCTGGATATCCAGTTATGCCAGCACCATTTGTTAAAAAGACTGTCTTTTCCCCAATTAATGGAATTTGGGCCTTTGTCAAATATCAGCTGTGCATATGCGGATGGATTTATGTCTGGATTCTTAATTCTGCTCCATTGGTCAATGTATCTGTTGTACCGGTTCCAGGCTGTTCTGACTACTGTGGCAGTTTAATAGGTTCTAAAATCAGGTAGAGTGAGGCCTCCACTGTTCTTCTTTTTCAGTAATGCTTTGCTTATCCAGGGTCTCTTTCCCTTCCATATGAAGTTGGTGATTTGTTTCTCCATCTCATTAAAAAATATGGGAATTTGGATTGGAATTGCATTGTATCTATAGATGGCTTTTGGTAGAATAGACATTTTTACAATGTTAAGTCTTCCTATCCATGAGCAAGGTATGTTTTTCCACTTATGTAAGCCTCTTTTGGTTTCTTGCTGTAGAGTCTTGTAGTTTTCTTTGTATAGGTCTTTTACATCTCTGGTAAGATTTATTCCTAAGTATTTTATCTTCTTGGGGACTACTGTAAATGGTATTGATTTGGCGATTTCCTCTTCAATGTTTTTTTTGTTGGTGTAGAGGAATCCAACTGATTTTTGTATGTTTATCTTATATCCCAATACTCTGCTGAGCTCTTCAATTAGTTTCAGTAGTTTTTTTTTTTTTAAGGATTCTTTAGGGTTTTCTGTGTATAAGAAAACCCTAAAGAATCCTTAAAAAATAAGAACATGTCATCTGCAAATAGAGGTACTTTTACTTCTTCCTTACCAGTCTGCATGCCCTTTATTTCTTTATCTAGCCTAATTGCTCTGGCTAGGACCTCCAGCACAATGTTGGATAAGAGTGGTGATGAGAGGTATCCTTGTTTGGTTCCCGTTCTCAAGGGGAATGCTTTCAGAATCTCTCCATTTAGGATGATGTTGGCTGTCAGCTTTGTATAAACGCCCTTTATTATGTTGAGGAATTTTCCTTCTATTCCTGTTTTGCTGAGAGTTTTTATCATGAATGGGTGTTGGACTTTGTCAAATGCCTTTTCTGCATCAATTGATAAAATCATGTGGTTCTTGTCTGTTGTTTTATTTATACAGTGGATTACATTAATTGCTTTTGTAATGTTGAAACATCTCTGCATACCTGGTATAAATCCCACTTGGTCATGGTGAATTATTTTTTTCATATGTTGTTGAATTATGCTAGCTAGAATTTTGTTAAGGATTTTTTGCATCTATGTTCATGAAGGATATAGGTCTGTAATTTTCTTTTTTTGTGCTGTCTTTACCTGGTTTTGGTATCAGTTTATGGCAGCTTCATAGAATGAGTTTGGGAGTATTCCGTCCTTTTCTATGCTCTGAAATACCTTTAGTAGTAGTGGTGTTACCTCTTCTCTGAAAGTCTGGTAGAGCTCTGTGGTTGAAGCTGTCAGGACCAGGGCTTTTTTTTGTTGGGAGTTTTTTGATTACCTTTTCAATCTCTTTTTTTGTTATGGGTCTATTTAGTTGTTCTATCTCTGTTTATGTTAGTTTAGGTAGGTAGTGTGTTTCTAGGAATTCATCCATTTCTTCTAGGTTTTCAAATTCGTTAGAGTACAATTTTTCATAGTAATCTGATATGATTCTTTTAATTTCAGTTGGGACTGTTGTGATATCGCCCATCTCATTTTTGGGGGGGTTATTCATTTCCTTTCCTGTTTTTCTTTATTCAGTCTGGCCAATGGTTTATCAATTTTGTTAATTATTTCAAAGAATCAGCTTTTGGTCTTGTTAACTCTTTCAATTGTTTTTCTGTTCTCTAATTCATTTAATTCTGCTCTGGTTTTTATTATTTGTTTTCTTCTGGTGCCTGAGGGTTTCTTTTGCTTCCCTCTTTCCATTTGTTCAAGTTGTAGGGACAATTCTTTGATTTTGGCCCTTTCTTCTGTTTGTATGTGTGCATTTATTGAAATAAATTGACCTCTGAGCACTGCTTTTGCCATGTCCCAAAAGTTCTGATAGGAAGTTTTTTCATTCTCATTGGATTCTATGAATTTCTTTATTTGCTCCTTAATGTCTTCTATAACCCAGTCTTTTTTTTTTATTGTTCAGTTTCCAAGTATTTGAATCTTTTGCCTGGTTTTTCTGTTATTGAGTTCTACTTTTATGGACTTATGGTCTGAGAAGATGCTTTGTAATATTTCGATGATTTGGATTCTGCAAAGGCTTGCTTTATGACCTGATGTGTGGTCTATTTTAGAGAATGTTCCATGTGTACTAGAAAAGAAAGTATACTTTGTAGCTGTTGGATGGAGTGTTCTCTGTATATCTATGAAGTCAAGCTGGTTGATTGTGGCCTTTAGATCTTCCATGTCTTTATTGAGCTTCTTTCTGGATGTCCTGTCCTTCACCAAAAGTGGTGTGTTGAAGTTTCCTACTATAATTGTGGAACTGTCTGTCTCGCTTTTCAATGCTATTAGAATTTGTTTTATGTACCTTGCAGCCCTGTCATTGAGGGCATAAATATTTAATATGGTTGTATCTTCCTGGTAAATTGTCCTCTTAATTATTATATAGTGTCCTTCTTTATCCTTTGTGGTGGATTTAACTTTAAAGTCTATTTCGTCAGAAATTAATGTTGCCACACCTGATCTCCTTTTATTTTTGTTTGCTTTATATACTTTTTTCTATCCTTTGAGTTTTAGTTTGTTCATGTCTCTAAGTCTAAGGTGTGTCTCTTGTAGGCTGCATATAGCTGGATTATGCTTTTTTATCCAACCTGCAACTCTCTGTCTCTTTAATGGTGTATTTAGTCCATTTACATTCAGTGTAATTATAGATAAGTATGAGTTTAGTGCTGTCGTTTTGATGCCTTTTTTTGTGTGTTGTTGACAGTTTCATTTTTCCGCCTACTTTTTGTGCTTAGACTTTTTCTTTGTAAATTGTGTGTCTCTCTTTTGCATTGTAGTTGAATTTGTTTTTGCTGAGTCCTTATGCTTATCTTGGTTTTTATTTTGAAGTATGGGATTGTTAGTCTTCTTTGTGGTTATCTTAATGTTTACCCCTATTTTTCTAAGTATAAACCTAACTTATATCTTCCTATATCACCTTGATTTTCTCTCCATATGGAGGAACTATGCTTTCTGTATTTAGTCCCTCTTTATTATTGTCATCTTTTACATAATGACATCAGTGATTCCCTGTTTTGAGTTTTTTTTTTAATTAATCTTATTTTATTTTTGTGATTTCTGTATTTGAGTTGGTATCAGGATGCTCTGTTCTGTGTCCTTGTGTTCTGTTGATATCTGATATAATTGATTTTCTAACCAAAGAATTTCCTTTAGTAATTCTTGTATCTTTGGTTTGGTTTTTGCGAATTCTCTAAGCTTGTTTTCATCTGTAAATGACTTAATTTTGCCTTCATATTTGAGGGAGAATTCTGCTGGATATTTGATTCTTGGCTGGCAATTTTTTTCCTTCAGTGCTCTATTTATGTCATTGCATTTCCTTCTTGCCTGCATGGTTTCTGCCGAGTAGTCTAAACTTACTGATTCTCCTTTGCAGGCGACTTTTCGCTTATCCCTGGCTGCTTTTAAAATTTCCTCTTTATCCCTGGTTTTGGCAAGTTTGATGATAATATGTCTTGGTGATATTCTTTTGGGACATACCTTGTATGGGGTTTGATAAGCATCTTGGATAGATATCATTCCATCTTTCAAGATGACAGGGAACTTTTCTGCCAACAATTCTGTCTGTATTTTCTGTTATCCCTCCCTATTCTGAAATTCCAATCACACACATGGTATTCTTGATAGAGTCCCACATGATTCTTAGGGTTTCCTCATTTAAAAAAAAATTCTTTTATCTGATTTTTCTTCAAATATATTGTGCCAGTTGCCTTATCCTCCATCTCCCCAATTCTGCAGTCCAATTCCTCAATTCTGCGCCTATGACTTCCTATTGAGTTGTCTGGTTCTGTAAATTCACTGTTAATCTTTTGAATTTCTGAATGCTGTCTCTCTATGGATTCTTGCAGCTTATTAAATTTTTCATGATGTTCTTGAATAATCTTTTTGATTTCTTCAACTGCTTTATCTGTGTCTTTCTTGGCTTTTTCTGTACATTGCATGATTTCATTTCTGATGTTATCCCTGATGTCTTCAATTGCTCTGTATATTAATCTTTTGTATTCCACATCTGGCAATTCCAGGAATATATCTTCATCTGGGAGAGATCTTGATTCTCTCTATTGGGGGTTTGTAGAAACAATCATGATCTGCTTCTTCATGTGATTTGATATCAACTGTTGTCTCTGAGACATCTATAAGTTATTGTAATAATTTATTTTATATTTGCTCACTGAGTGCTATCTTCTTGTTTTGTTTTGTTTCAGTACACTGATGGGCTACTAATTTGACTGTTGGAGCCTTTGAAGCACTTATGTCCTATTACCAGATGGTTAGAGCTTTTACCACGTATGTGAGCCTATGAGTCCATTCACTATTCTTGAATAGGATCAGCTCAGGTGTCCTGGTAGTTTGTCACCTAGTGTGTGATGTAGGCTCCCACCTACTATCTTAGAGGAGTAGTGGTGATGGTTGTATGCACTGGTTTCTGGTAGCGGCAGGGGGTCCACACTGAGGAGGGCAGGGTGCTGACAGCCTTCCCCCAAGTGCCAGTGATGAAGGAGTGTCTCTGTTCTCTAGAGTGTTCTGGTGGTTGGGCTCTGCAGTTGTACCTTAGGCACCCAGTGCTTGTACCTGTAAAGACTGGTAGGCACCACTATCCTCAGGCCACTTTCGCAGGTGGCTAGGTGGTGTGGATGGAGCCTCAGCCTTCACGTCCCTCCTATGGGTAGGTGAGGGCTCTGTTTAATAGGCAAAGTGGTATGACACCTCCAAAACCTGCTTTTCCACCACTCAGCTGAAACAATTTTAGTCAGACCTCTAACAGAATTGCCTTTGCAATATAATAGCCACCCAGTTCCACGTAGGAGTGAAAGCCAACATCTGTGGATCTCTTAGGCCTGGACTCGAGCTGCTTCTGCTCTGAACTTCCAGTTTAGGAAAGTCAGGAAAGGATTTTTCCCCTGACTGTTAATTTGCTGCTTTTCCTAGGCCAGGAGAATGGGTCAGAAAAAAGCAGGGCACTTCTATCTCAGGTCCAGGGAATTTGAATGTTAATGAAGCTGGCTGGGGTAGGGAGGAGAGAGATCAGATAGATAGGAGAGAGTAAGGTGGTAAAATAGACAAAATCATTTATCTTGTGTCCACAGGGCTGTTTTATCTGAGATTCCAGAGGGGTGTGTAGCCTGTGTGCTGTGGCTGGGTCCCTGAGGAGATTGCCCTGGGGGTTAGGAGGTTATGGCTGCCTCCCGTGCCATGTCTCAGGAAACTACCATCAGCCCTGCTGCATTCACACCAAAGAATAGAACCAAGAAATTGCAGCTGGGGCGCTGCACCGTGTCCGCAACTAGTCACTGTTTCTGCACGATCTCTTGCTCCCCTGTCACTCAGGTTGATTCCTTAATTCTGTCTTTGATGGTCAGCTTTCATAGATTGACGTATATATAATTGGTTCACTTGTTTTTTGGGTCTTTGCTGCAAGAAGGTTCAGTGGAAGCTTCTGCCTAGTTAGCCATCTTGCCCCACCTCCTGTTTTTAATTTTTTTTTATTAATTTCTGTTTAGTTTGTTTTATTCCTTTGGAAGAGTCATTGGACGTTTTTTATTAGATTCTGTAATTAAGTCTTGGTTTTGTTGCATTCTAGCTAGAGTAGTCTTCAATTACAAATTTTCTGTGTTTTTTAACATTTGGAGAGGATATATTTGTGGCCTAATCTGTGATCCACTTTTGCAAATGTACAGTGGATATCTGAAATGATGGCATGCTGTTTTGGGACATAGAAGGTGAAATATATACAGCCTGTTTCAAAGTAAATTCATTCTCTTTCTTATGTATGATTCTTTGAGTCTTGGTTTGCAGTATTACCTTCCAACCAGTCATCCAGACCAGAATATAGGAAGCTACTTCTTTACCACCACCCTACCCAATATGCAAATTATCAAATCCTACTGATATTGCTTAATCTCTTAAACTTATCCCCTCAATTCAATCCTCAGGACTTCACTTTCACTTTAATTACACTCTCTTACTCCATGTCTTCCTGTCTTTTGCTCGAATCATTCCCCTTTCTCCCTCATCATCCCACAAACCACTCATCCTTCTAGCACTTCCCTGAGGTATTACCATCTCCTTACAAGCTTCTCTTGACTCTTTGGTGTTCCTGGTCTGTCTCTGGGTTCCTGTAGTAATTGATGGATCCCTCTATCATTCCTGAATCATTACATTTAAATTGGCTTTTAAATTCATCCCCTTCTTCTTTATCTCTCTCCCTATTGAAACATTTCAATGTTGGGGTATCATGTGCTATTAATTTTTGTGCTGAGTTCAGTGTCTCATAGAGGGAGTCTTTAGCTTTACAACTATTGTAATAGAAGATCAAAGGCTTTATGATTTTTAATATTCAAATACTGTTATAATTCGTAAATGTCAGTGAAAATTAAATATAGCTCAGATAGCACTTTATAATTTAGTAAATAAATTACAAACACTATATGATTTATTATAATATAAACTCCTCATCTAGCAGAAACATAATCAAAACTGATGGTTCTCATATGCTTTAAGTTTAGTAGTAGTTTCTACATCTTATTTCAGTAAATGAGAGAATATATCTAACTGTCTCATTTCACTCAGAATTTCAACCCACTCCTGGACTGGGATATTGAATTAGATTTCTAACTGCTCCCCTTCTGTCTTTTCCTCTTAAAATTCATCCTCAATTTTGCTGGTAGATTAAGTTTTCTAAACCATAGCTAAAATAATTTTCCCTCCTCTTTTCAAAAAATATTAAGTGGTTTTGCATTGTTTATAGCAAGGTTTATTAGATTTTTTTTTTTTTTTATAGCAAGGTTTATAAGTTTAAAGGCCTGAGGACCTAGGTAACAGTGACTGTGTGAAGTAGGCCAGGTGGATACTTGTGAAATGAGGGGAGCATGCCTCATTTATGAGAACAAGGAGTAGCAGCTACTTGGCTCTAATTTACAACTGCTCAAAATATGAGTTAGGGGCTAGATTAGGAACTCATGACAGAATGTACCGCTCTCATGATCAAGGAAGTCTTGTTATTAAAGATGGATATATACATACGTAAAAAGAAAGCTGAACTAAACAGTGTGTTAATGACAACATTGATTTTCATCCTTCACTCATAATTGATCAATAATAGTTTGGGGTCCAGCAGCCAGCTTGCAGACCACACCTTTAAGTAACACTACTCTAGTTGACAGTTGTAATGAAAGACTACATGCCCAGTAACACTCGATCTTCTATATTTTGGAGGAAAATCTGAATTTTTATATGAGTTATATCATTTTTTAAACTGTCCAGTTCAAATACCATCTTCATAAAAGTTTTTTTTTCCTCTCCTGATCACTGCTCGGGTACCCAGTCTGTATGAAATCTTCTATTCTGAATTGTACAATCATTAGTTTTATACAAATGGTATATTTACTTTTTCATTGTGAGACCTTTTAGAACAGAATCATTGTTTGGGTCTTTTTGTATTATCTGATAGCACTTATTTTGATGCTCAAAACAGATGGCAAGTAAACATGTACGTTTAATGTGTCCAATTGTCAGAAATTAAGAATTACATGCTAAAGAGGTGTGTAAGAATTTCATAAATGCATAGAATGAGCGGAACAGCTGGCAGAAATTTATTAGCTGTAAACATGCAGGATACTGTGGATCATATCAAAATTTATGCCTGTGCTCAGCAGACCTTTACAATGTTTCTCACATACGCTTAGAATATCCTCAAAGGCTATAAAAAGAGAATTTTCCTGTTGGTTTTGTCTGGGCTTATAATACGAATCCAGGTTATGAAGATGTATCAATCAAATATCATGATTACACTGATTTCAAAATCTTCTGTGATGCAACTTTGAGAAAGGAAATTATAAGAAAAAACTGATGAAAAGTAAAGCATGTGTGGCCTGAGAAGGAAAGTATTCTTTGTTTTTAATTTGCTTTTTTTTTTTTTTTTTATCTTTCCCCATTCTGGATTGGCTCCGCAAGTAGTGATGGGAAGTTATGGGAAATGGAAATAAGGAATATATTAAATGCAGCCTTTCAGGTGAGCTATAGAATGGCAGGCAAATCTCTGTCCCTTTCTCCCTGTTCTTCCTCTGTCTCACATATACACACACTCTAAAATTTGATCAAGCACCCTACTTACTTCTCTGAGATTATAGCATTTTTAAGGAAGGGTATAGTCATGGAGAGAAGGAATAGGGGTAGGATTTCTCAGTTCAATTCCCTTCCCAGTCTTTGAGTCTGTGATTATGGTGGTGTGGCTTGGAATCCCAAAGCAGCCATTGTCCACTCAAGACAGGGTCCTGCTGGATCTGAGAAGCTTATTTCTTGCTCTGCCAGTATTTTTTCTTTTCTTTTTTTAGTAACAGGTGCTTACTTTTATCATAGGTCAGTAATGATGTAAACAAATAGGCTTTTCCATATAAATATATATTTATAGATCTCTGGGGCTCTCCTGGTATTTACTCGGGCCAAATTTTCATTCAGAGAAAAAAGGCTTGTTCGATTCTCTGTTTCCCTGAATAATATCTTTGCCTCCAGTTTTTCAGAAACTGGAAATCTCATTTATTACAATAAGGGATTCTTATTATTCTATAGGTAACATTTAAATATGTATTTTATAAAGTATTTTTCATGTCATAAGAATGAAATATATCAAGTTAATAAATTAATAAATAATAATATAATAAATAATAATAAATGGTTTTTGCTGGGTAATTTGATCCAGGTCAGTGAATGCAAGATTGCAGTGTTTTCCGAGGGTGAAATTAAGAGAATTTAGGGAGTGTCAAGCATTGAGGCCTGTGAAATTTTGCAGTCATTATACAAAATGCAATAATTCTTCAAATATGCAATGTGATATGTTGACAGTTAACCAAAGAAGAAAGACCATATATATATATATATATATATATATATATAGTATGCTTACAGAATTGCTATATTTTTACACAATTTTTTTTTTTTTTTTTTAGCATTTCATACCATCCTTTTGATTATTGGCTGGGGAATTCAATCAATATTCAAGGGCTATGTGTAATGTTCATAGGTTGTTGGCTCTGAGGCACTTTAGGTAGTGGGCTGTGGAGTTGAAGAAATAAAATGTTCTGTGGGATTAGATTTTGGAATTGTGGTAGAATCTTCTACAGGCTCTGGATCATATTCATAATCAGAGACTGAATCACAATCTTCAGCGGTATATTCTTCAGGGTCAGAGTTGTTATTGTCTTCAGGCTCAGTGTCACCAGTTGTGTTGGCAGCGGTGGTGTTGTCCAGAGCAGTGGTGGCATCAGGAACCACAGGAACAGGCAGAGAGTAGTGCCAAGTATAGAAGTCGTTACTCTTGGAGCAGCTGTAGTGGTTTAAAAAACCTCTGCAGTGGTTGCAGTGTCAGTTGCTGACTATAGTGGCTGTGGAGCTAGTCACAGAAGCAGCTACATTGTTCTCTACAACAGTTGGGTCAATTTCAGCAGCAGTAGTTTCAAACACATAAGTGGATTCGCCTATTGCAGCAGCCGTGTCAGCAGTAGTTGTTTCACCTTCAAGAGTAGTGGTATCTTCTTTGGTTGTAGTGACATCAACAGACTGGGTGATGATTTGAGATGCAGAGGTAGTGGTAATGGTAGTTGTGTTGGTGGAATGAGTGAAGACTTGAGATGTGGAGGCACTGGTGATAGGCAAGAGGGTAGTGGGAAGAGCCTTTACAGTAGGTGTAATCTGAGCTACGCTAGTAGCGATATGTTCAGTACCTACAGTGGGCTGTCATGGTGTTATCTGCAAAGACAGTTGTTGGTGCTGTTTGTGATGCAGTAGTTGCTTCTGCAGAATTCTCAGATGGATGCTTTTTGGGTCGATATGGACGAGATATGGGCTCACGAAGTTCAGATTTATGATCCTGAAATTGAGATGAATGAGATTTTATGGGACGAGATGTTTGTGGATGAGGTTTGCATACATGGTGCTTAGGAGCATGTGATGGTCTCATCTTTCTTGTTTTGTTTTTGTAAGCTCGATTTGCATCTTTGAGACTTTTTGCCTACAGCCCTAGCAACTGGAACTCTTTTTGAAGTAGTTCTGGAGCCCGGAAGATTGTTTGGTGGAGACTTCTTAGAGGAAGTTCTTGTTTTTCTCTTGGAAATTTTAGACTTGTGCTGCTTAGGTTTAGGAGTCAGATGGCTCCTTACTGCATCCTGGGAAATTGATGTCTTTGGACTTGTAGATTTGGCTTCTGGGGACTTTCTTTTCACTGGCTTTATAGCTGATTTTCGAGTAGAATTGGCTACTAAAGACTTTTTTCCTGCATCATGTGAAGATAGCCTCTGCTTTGAAGTAGACTTGGTAACTTTGGACTGTTTCTGTTTAGGGTTAGCAGTTTTATTTCTTTTGGTAGCAGTCTTAGATGGGAATGGTCAATTAGACTTAGGCTTGTTATAAGGTCAATTTGTTTGCAGAGCTACGATTTAAGTTCTGTTTTTTGTAATTGTTTTTGGTTGAGGCTGTTATTGTGCAATCCTCTTAGCCTGCAAATGTTTTTTGGTAGGTGTGCACTTCTTTGATGCATCTTGGAAAGATAATGAGCTCTTGGGTGTAGACTTCGATGTTAAAGATTTTTTAAATTTAGATGTTAGAGATTGGTTAGGTAAAATTGGTATATGTGATTTTGGTTGAGTCCTGGTAAGTGAAGCCTGGCTTGATGACTGTTTTGGTGTCTGGACGTGGGCTCGTCTTAGTGCAGCCTGGGTATTCAAGGACTTTGTTTTTCTGGTTTTGGAAGGTGAATTCAGCCTCGGTGACCTTTGTCTTGACTGTTCACCAGTTCTAAGACTCTCACTTGTCTGAAAATAAAAAGTGTTCAAGCAGTAATTAAATACGTGTGGATACAAGTCACATCACATGTATTAAAAAACTTCATTAGTAAAAATAGAAAGAAGCAATCATTTCTGATCAGTTTGTATCTACTACATACTACATTGTATCAAACACAGAAAATGGTATAATAATCAAAGTTCATGGTAAAATGTTTTAAAGCACAAAATAGACATTATCCTGGTTATAAACATAATGATTTACTCTAAGATTTTTTGGGCATATGATTGATATGAACATCTTTATCTTTGACTCTAAGTAAGATGAAAATTACCTGCTGAAGAGCATTGAAAACTTACCAAGAAGAATGTAGTAAGGTTCAAGAAGATCGCAGTCAAGAAACTTCATCTTTTCTTCATGTACCTTAGCAAGGAAAAAAAAAAGAAAAGAATAGAGAATCTAAACTATACTAAGGTAGTGATTAATGCATTATTCTAATCTACATTTATATTAGTAAATTATTATATTCAGAATCCTCAAGAAGCAACACTATCACTAAATAATTTGCTGGTTACTTAAGAGCTCTGTGCACCTTTAAAAATTCTAATAATATGAGAGTAATTTAGAGTTCTGCCGCTATTCATAAAGTTTCATTGGCTAATGCTTTTCAGAAGTAGACTGCCGGGTTCTTCTTCCTAGTCTGTCTTAGTCTGGAAGCTCAGCTGAAACCTGTCCTTTATGGGTGACCCTGCTGGTGTATGAATACTGGTGGCATAGCTTCCAGCATCACAGCAACAGGCAAGCCCCGACAGTACAACAAACTGGCAGACACATGGGGGTCTTAGAAGCAAGGATGGCAAGACTGCATCTTATATACTTTGGACATGTTGTCAGGAGGGATCAGTCCCTGGAGAAGTACGTTATGCTTGGCAAAGTACAGGGTCAGCAGAAAAGAGGAAGACCTTCAATGAGGTGGATTGACATAGTGGCTGCAACAATGAGCTCAAGCATAACAACGATTGTAAGGATGGCTCAGGACCAGGCAGTGTTTCGTTCTGTTGTGCATAGGGTCACTAACAACAACAACAACAATTTAGAGTAATTGGATTTAATAGCTTAGTGCTTCTTTAAATAAAAGGATATACCCATTATTTAAGTAAAAAATTATTTTCAAAAAGTTTTTATTTTAAAGCATAGTAATTCATACTTCTAGGATGTTAAAGCAAATGCTTCTATAGAGCCCTGAAATGTTGAAGCAGCCACCATCCACTATCCTGGTGATATCAGAGAATGTTTAGGCAGAGTGAAGTATTCCAGTTATAGAAATTTTTAGTCAACAAAGACAACTTTGCTTTAAAATGTGTAATTTAGGTGACATTTTATCAATGGCTTGTACCCATCCATAGAACTTGAGTAATTCATAAGAGTAAACTTTGATTATAGAGATAGTAAAATTGAGTAGAACTCTAGCCTAAGAATGAGTATGACACATTCCCATCAGTAATGAGTATCATAGTGTTACAGTGTTAGTAACAAGTTTAATGTGTCTAAACCAGAAGATCATTTCAATTATCAGTTTATTTTGCTCTTATACTTATTTCCAAATTATATAAAGCCCAGAGTATGTCCCAAGCTCTTACCTATGTAGATACAGTAAAATGGGGTTTCTCCTCTGTTTTTTGGTAAGCTTTTATCTTCTTTTAACCAAACTGAATTTTCTCTGGTAGTCGTTCCTTTAAATGAAAACCAGTAAGCACAGTTTGTATAAATAAACCCTTCATTCCTGATATCCCTCCTACTTATTTCCTGTTGGGGAGAGACTGAGAAAACACGATTACTTTTGACAAGAGTTAAGAATGATTAAAAGCAAGTCAAGTCTTTTGTCAAAAATTGGTTGCTTGTGTGGATTCTTCTTGTGGAAATGTTATGTTTCACCATTACATCTTTCTTTAGGAAAAAGAATTAATTTATTCCTTTTGAAATTTTTCTTATTTATATTATTTTTTAAATGGTTAATTTAAAATCTACTGTTTCAATGGCATGAAGTGTGCTAAGGTTTTATTCTTTAAGACCTTTTCCTTACTATTATGACAATGGTTGTAGGTATTTTGTGAGGAAAAATTTTTCATACTGATGTTTTAGTATGGAAAATAACTACTTAACACCAAATATTAATTTTATAGTAATGTTTAAGAGTTTACATCTTGACTTTATGAGCTTTATCAGTGCATTCCAATAACATAAATATAAAAAAAATAAGTTTTATTTTGTTACATGTCACTACAAAAATAAAGGAATAACATATTTGATATTTCAAGCGTGATTTATTTATGAGCCTTGACTTTATAGTCTTTCTTCCAATTATGTGGGCATCTGTCCACTACTGTAGTGTATCACATCAAGAAGATTAAGAAGAGGACATGCCATTATCTCCTTCTTTAAATAGTGTGTCGGAGTTAACATAAAACATAATATTGACATAACAATTGGGTTATCATTTTTTTGATATTCAACTTTCCTTCCTTGAAAACCAAAGGTAATAAGTTATAAAAACATTCTTGCTTTACACTTTAATATTGCTGTGCAAGTAATATGATTTTCAATAGTTTTCTTTTGAGTTTAAAATTGGCTTAAGAATATATCATTGACTTTGGTAGATTTGATTTATCATCACTTTTTTAACAAACGGTTAAGGTCAACATCTTTTTTTCCTTATTTGAACTTCTGGATTTTGGTAAGAAAACCTAAGCTATTTAATCCAATTAAGTGGGTCTTTGAACCTCAGTCATTTAAATCTCATTTATTCATTTGCTTAACAAATATTATTTAGCTCCTGTACTATACCAGGCCTTATCTTGAAAAGATAGTAAATAGAATATAGTTCCTAAAGTCATAAGACTTATAGGCCAATGGAGGAGGTGCAGGCAGGTGTAATACAGGTTGATGAGTACTAAATGGAAGAGGAACTGGTAGTGACAGAATGTGGCAGCAGCGCAGTGGTGGGACACATGATCTTAGAAGTTCAGGAAGGCTTTCCCAAGGACATGATATATAAGCCAATTCTTCAAATTTTGATCAGGTAATATGAATTATCAAAGAGACATGAGCAGCTGGCTGATGTGCTGGCTGATGGCAAAGGTGAATCTAAAACAGTCACAGGAGCTTTTGAGTCACTGTGGTATATGGTATGAAGGTCTACTGGAGAGAGATGAGATGGGAGGGTAAATAGCAACACCATGAAAGCTAATTTTATCTTAAGGACAATGGATGTTTTTCAGAAAGTCACATAAAGCAATTTAGGTATAAAGGACTGAGCATTTACTGAAAGCCCATCTGGTATAGAATAATAAATATTTCAGATTAAAGGTTTTATGGCCCCCAAACCAAAAAGCCAAACCCATTGCTGTCAAGGCAATTTTGACTCATAGTGACACTATAGGATAGAGTGGAACTGTCCCATAGAGTTTCTAAGGAATGGCTGGTGGATTCAAACTGTAGATCTTTTGGTTAGCAGCTGAGCTCTTAACTGCTAGTAATAAGATATTGAGGATTAGTGGAATGAATTGTTAGTTCAAATTCCACCTCTGCTGCTTGGTACCTTTTTGATCTTGGGTGAATTAATTTCTCTGAGCCTCATCTTCCTCATCTATAACCCATTGCCATTGAGTCGATTCCAACTCATAGTGACCCTATAGAGGACAGACTAGAACTTCCCAAGGGGTTTCCAAGGAGCAGATGGTGGATTCCAACTGTCAATGTTTTGGTTTGCAACCGTAGCTCACCATAGCTCTTAACCATTGTACCACCAGTGCCCTTCCTCATCTATATATGAGCAGAATTGCCACCTAAAACAGTGTTATGTGGGCTAAATGAGTAGTATCTGTAAAATCCTTGTCACAGACCTTGGTGCACATAAGTTATTAATAAATGTTTTCATTATACTTATTGCCAAAAGTAACACAAATAATTGATGTTAAGCGGAAATTTTAATTCAGTTCTAAGTCTAAAGCCCATAATTTTATTACCTTATGTTTAAACTTTTTTGGAGCTGTTTTCACATATATAAAAGGAGAATCAATAAATTACTTGAGGTTACTGGTGAAGATTAAAAGAGATTGATATATGTGAATGCACTTCATAAATTTTAGAATATTATGTAAATGCTTTTTATATAACTAAATTCTGGAGGTCCTGAAAACATTGAGATATTGCTGTTATACATGACTGACTAATGATACATTTTTCTAAATCTCATTAGACTATGAAGGCCTACAGGTGGAGAGAAAACATGCTGTACTCACATAATGTCTGAATCTCCAGATCAAATTTCTCTTCTGAGCTACAGACTCAGTTCTCACTAGTTACAAACTATTTCCATCTGGATGATCCTGGTATCTAAAAGTCAGTTTTTCCAAATGCAGACTAACTGGCAAATTTGGTTTTTATTGTTGTTGGATGCCTTTGAGTAGATTTTGACTCATAGTGACCTCATGTGACAGAGTAAGACTACCAAGGCTATAATCTTTATTGGGGCAGATCACCAGGTCTTTCTCCTGTGAAATTGCTGGGTGAGTTTGAACCACTTACTTTTGAATTAGCAGCAGAGCACTAAATTGTTTATATTGCAAGGACTCTGTGATGGCTAAGGTTGTGTGTCAACCCGGATGGGCCACGATTCTCAGTGGTTTGGCAGTAGTATGATGTTGTGATCACATCTATGATGAGATCTGATATAATGTGATCACCTCCATAATGGAATCTGCTCTGAGTAGCCAATCAGTTGAGAGGGAATTTCTCGAACGTTTGGCTTACATTGACTATAAGTGCACATTTTGGCAAGGCTTATGGACTTTTGCTTGCTCTTGATCCTGTAGCTAGCTCCTGTTTGTCTGACCTGTTCTTGGGACTTGAGCTAACAGCTTACCTGCAGTCTTGCCTGCTGATCTTAGGATTTGTCAATCATCACAGCCTATAAGCAAGAGCCCTGCTCTCTGACCTGCTAATCCATGGTGTAAAGTGGCAATACAAATATGCAAAATATCACCACAAATAGATCAGGTATTGGTGAAAGGCAAGGCTCTGGGTTATTGCATATGTGATACCATTCTACAGTTTTGTCATGATAAGTATATGGAAGCTGGTTGGCTATTCCTACTTTTGCTAGACAAACTGATGAAAGAAAGAGATGCTCTCAGGGCACCAGAGTCAAAGCTCAAGTGCCACATAAATGACCTCAAAGTTCCCACTTGTACTTTGAAAGAAAGTCTTATTTCTTTTGTAACACAGCTGATATTGCTGAAAACCAAACCCAGAGTCTTTTTTGTGAGAGTGGCTGATTACAATGCCAACTCAATTGCCAACCTCTAGAGAGGTCTGAAGTTAAAGTGAGGGCATTGATTGGAAAGAAATGGAATCCTGAAACTTGGGATGGGGACATTTGGACAGATAATCAGGAGCTATATACACTGAGTACCTAAATTCCATTGAATCACTCCTGCCAACAGAACCAGCCCTCTCACTCTCATCTGAAGAGATGACTGCATATTTGTCTGCTAACCGCCCCCCCCCCAGTAAAACCGTTAGGCCCTCTACAGCCATCTAATGTGATTAATCCAGGTGTGTCTAAATGAGCCTTTCTCTGAATCATTGACTGGTGCATTGCCTGAGGCACATGTTTTACAAGACAATGCTGAATGTTCTAAAAACACTTCCTCGAGACCAATTTTGTCATCTAGATCTATAACTAGACTTAAGTCCCAGCAAGCCCCAAAAGATGAAGTATGAAGTGTGACCCAAAAGGAGGTACGCTACACTCCAAAAAAGCTGCATTGCTTTTCTAATATCTACACACAGAAACCTGGGGTATCTGTGGGAATGGCTATTAAAGGGGTGGGATAATGACACAAGGAATATAAAGATAGGTCAGTCTGAGTTTATTGATATGGACCCACTAAGCACAGATTATTCATTAAGTGTTTCAGCTCTGAAAGTTAGGAAAGGATCTAAAAGTTTATTTGGTTGAGTTGCTGAAGCATAGATTACAGTGGCCTACACTCAATTAAGTTGATGTACCAGACCTGCCTTGGTATACTGTAGAAGAAGGTGTCCAAAGCCTTAGGGAAATTGACATGCTAGAGTGGATTTATCAGGTTAGACCCACAGACCCACACATGGAATGCCCAGAAGGCAAACCTTTTACTACTACTGTAAGGAACAAATTTGTGAAGGGAGCCACAGCATCCTTGAAGACTGCTATGATTGTTTTTTTATGTAAGTCAGATTTGACAGTGGGAACTGCCCTAACTGAATTAAGACATCTAACTACAACTGGGCTAATTGGACCCTGTGGTGCTGTTGCCGTTTTCGTTAGGTGCTGTCAACTCAGTTCCTACTCATAGCGACCCTATGCACAACAGAACGAAACACTGCCCCGTCCTGAGCCATCCTTACAATTGTTGTTATGCTTGAGCTCATTGTTGGAGCCACTGTGTCAATCCACCTCGTTGAGGGTCTTCCTCTTTTCTGCTGACCCTGTACTCTGCCAAGCATAATGTCCTTCTCCAGGGACTGATCCCTCTTGACAACATTTCCAAAGTATGTAAGATGCAGTCTCGCCATCCTTGCTTCTAAGGAGCATTCAGGTTGTACTTCTTCCAAGACAGATTTGTTTGTTCTTTTGGCAGTCCATGGTGTATTCAATATTCTTTGCCAACACTACAATTCAAAGGCATCAGTTCTTCTTCTTCAGTCTCCCTTATTCAATGCCCAGCTTTTACACGCATATGATGCAATTGAAAATACCACAGCTTGGGTCAAGCACACCTTAGTCTTCAAGGTGACATCTTTGCTCTTCAACACTTTAAAGAGGTCTTTTGCTTCAGATTTACCCAATGCAATGCGTCTTCTGATTTCTTGACTGCTGCTTCCATGGCTGTTGATTGTGGATCCAAGTAAAATGAAATCCTTGACAACTTCAATTGTTTCTGTTTATCACGATGTTGCTCATTGGTCCAGTTGCGAGGATTTTTGTTTTCTTTACGTTGAGGTGCAATCCATACTGAAGGCTGTGGTCTTTGATCTTCATTAGTAAGTGCTTCAAGTCCTCTTCACTTTCAGCAAGCAAGGCTGTGTCATCTGCATAACGCAGGTTGTTAATGAGTCTTCCTCCAATCCTGATGCCTTGTTCTTCTTCATATAATCAGCTTCTTGGATTATTTGCTCAGTATACAGTTTGAATAGGTATGGTGAAAGAGTACAACCCTGTGGTAGCATCAATTGACAAAGAAAAGGTGGGTGTGGTTACAGTAATGGAAAACAGAGTCAAAGCAGTAACCGGAATAGACTTACTTATATGGACTTATGAAGGTAGCTACTTAGTCATGATGTCCTTAGGAATGAAATAGATAGGAAGTCTACTAAATATTTACTTGATC
This sequence comes from Elephas maximus indicus, assembly GCF_024166365.1. Classification (NCBI taxonomy): domain Eukaryota; kingdom Metazoa; phylum Chordata; class Mammalia; order Proboscidea; family Elephantidae; genus Elephas; species Elephas maximus. The sequence continues at coordinate 87,778,628 of NC_064823.1, forward strand.
TGTACAAGAGAATGAATTCTTGTTCAAGTGAACAGCAGTCTAACTTGAACTGCTAGAATAGAGAGTCAGAGCCCCTCAGTCAATTCCCAGACCTGAGCAAGTTTAAAGATCCACAACTCCTTGGATGCAGGGGAGGCTGGATCCCCTTGAGGAAGGACTCCAATACATTGCCAAAAATTTATACTGTTAATCTTTCTCCCAGCCTTCCTCAAAGGGGCCTGTGGCCTTTTATGAGAGTGACTGTTCACTGGGGAAAAATAAATAATTAGACTTTTTGGGGATTACTGGATACTTGCTCTGAACTGACACTAATTCCAGGAGACCCAAAACATCACTGTGGCTTACCAGTCAGAGTGGGGACACATGGAGGTCAGGTTATTAATGGAGTCTTGGCTCATGTCCCTCTCACAGTAGGTCCAGTGGGTCCCTGAACCCATCTTGTAGTGATTTTCCTAGTTCCAGAATGTATAATTGGAATAGATATACCCAGCAACTGGCAGAACCCCCACATTGGATATTTGACAAATGACGTAAGGGCTACTATGGTAGGAAAAGCCAAGTGGAAGCCATTAGAACTGCCCCAACCTAGGGAAATAATAAACCAAAAGCAATATCGCATTCCTGGAGGAATTACAGATTACTGCCACCATCAAGAACTTGAAGGATGCAGGGATAATGATTCCTACCACATCCCTTTTCAACTTGCTTAATGGGTCTGTGCAAAAAACAGATGGATTTTGGAGAATAACAATGGATTATCAAAAGCTTAACCAGGTGGCAACTCCAATTGCAGCTGCTGTTCCAGATGTAATTTAATTGCTTGAGCAAATTAATACATCTCCTGGTACCTGGTATGCAGCTGTTGATCTGGCTAGCGCTTTTTTCTACATAACTGTTTTGAAGGACCATTAGAGGCAGTTTTCCTTCAGCTGATGAGGCCAGCAATATACCTTCAGTTGCCTATCTCAGGGCTACATCGATTCTCCAGCCCTGTGTCATAACTTAGTCCACAGGACCTTGATCACTTTTCTCTTCCACAAGATGTCACACTGATCCATTACATTGATGACATTATGCTGATTGGATCTAGTAAGGAAGAAGTGTGAATGACTCTGGACTTATTGGTAAAACATTTGCGTGCCTGAGCGTGGGAAATTAATCTCACAAAAATTCAGGCACCTTCTACCTCACTGAAATTTCTCGGGGTCCAGTGGTGTGGAGCATGTCAAGATATTCTGTTTAAAGTGAAGGATAAGTTAATGCATCTGGCTCCTACCACAACTAAAAAGGAGGCACAACACCTAGTGGGCCTTTTTGGATTTTGAATGCAATACATTCCTCATTTGGGTGTGCTACTCTGGACTATTTATCAAGTGACTTGAAAAGCTGCTAGTTTTGAGTGGGGCTCAGAACAAGAGAAGGTTCTTCAACAGGTTCAAGCTGCTGTGCAAGCTGTTCTGCCACTGGGCCATATGATCCTGCTGATCCACTGGTTGTTGAAATGTCAGTGGCAGATAGAGATGCTGTATGGAGTCTTTGGCAGGCGTCTATTGGTGGATCACAGTGGAGACCTTCAGGGTTTATGAGCAAAGTTCTTCCTTCCTCTGCAGATAACTACTCTCCTTTTGAGAAACAGCATTTGACTTTCTACTGGGCCTTAGTAGAGGCTGAACTCTTAACCATGAGCCATCAAGTCACCATGTGACTTGAGCTGCCCATCATGAGCTAGATGTTGTCTGGCCCACAGTCAAAAAATCAAACATGCACAGTGGCACTCCATTATAAAATGGAAGTGGTATATACACAATTGGTCCTGAGCAGGACCTGAAGGCACAAGTGAGTTACATGAGGAAGTGGCCCAAATGCCCATGGTCCCCGCTTCTGTCACATTACCCTCCTTCTCCAAGACTGCACCTATGGCTTCATGGGGAGTTCCTTATGATCAATTGACTGAGGAAAAAAAAGAAAAACTCTTGCCTAGTTTACAGATGCTTCTGCGTGATATACAGTCAGTACTGAGCAGTGGACAGTGACAGTGCTGCAGCCCCTTTCTGGGCCTTCCCTGAAAGACAGTGGTGAAAGAAAATTCTCCCAGTGGGCAGAGCTTTGAACAGTGCACCTGGTTGTTCATTTTTCTTTGAAGGAGAGATAGACAGATGTGAGACTGTGTACTAGTTCATGGGTGTGGCCAATGGTTTGGCTGGATGGTCAGGCACTTGGAAGGAATATGATTGGAAAATTGGTGACTGGGAGGAATAGGCAAGAGGCATGTGGTTAGACCTCTCTCAGTTGGCTAAAGAAGTGAAAATATTTGTGTTTCATGTGAATGCCTACCAAAGGGTGACCTCAGCAGAGGAGGATTTTAACAATCAAGCAGATAGATTGAAGTGTTCTCTGGTTACGAGTCTCTTTCCCTAGCCACTCCTATCATTGCACAATGGAATCATGAACAAAGTGGCAATGGTAGCAGGGTTTGAGGTTATGCATGTGCTCACCAAAATAGACTTCCATGGAGCAAGGTCAACTTGGCTATAGCCACTGCCGAGTGCCCAATCTGTCAGCAGCAGATACCAAAGCTGAATCCCCAATAGGACGCCATTGCCAGCAACCTGGTGGAAAGTTGATTATATTGGACCTCTTCCATCATAGAAAGGGCAACTTTTTTGTTTTTACTGGGATAGATACTTAACTGTGGATATGAATTTGCCTACCTTTCATGCAATGCTTTTGCCAAACTATCATTCATGGAATTACAGAATGCCTTATCTACCTTCATGGTATTTCACACATCATTGCCTTGAATCAAGGAACCCACTTCACAGCAAATGAAATGCAGCAGTGGGCCCATGGTCATGGACTTCACTGGTCGTATCATGTTTCCCATCACCCTGAAGCAGCTGGCTTGATAGAATGATGTAAAGGCCTTCTAAAGGCACATTTATGGCATTAGCTAGGCGGTAATACCTTGCAGGGTTGGGGCAATGTTCTCAAGGAGGCTGTATATGCTCTAAACCAGCACCCAAAGTATGGTGTTTCTCCTATATCCAGGATTCATGGGGTCCAGGAATCAAGGGATGGAAGTTGGAGTGGCACCACTCACTATCATCCCTAGTGACTCACTTAAGGATTTTTTTTTATTTCTGTCCCCAGAAGCCTATACTCTGTGAATCTAGAGGTCTTAGTTCCAAAGGGAGAAATGCTCCCACCAGATGACGCAACAATGATTCCATTGAACTGGAAATTAAGATGAAACTGTGAACAATGCCTAAGATAAACTGGTATCTTCAAACTCACACTAAATTTGCATTGGAATTTCAAGGTTTCAGAATTTTCTGAAACTTAGGCACAGATTCCTCTCAAGTGAAGAGATCCAGTTGCATTCAACTGACTTTATTGTGCAAGAATCAAAAAGTTAAATGTGTCATGAGTGTAAAATGGAAGAACAGAACAGAAGCAGTCAAATCCATGAAAATCACATTCTTTCTTGACCAAAGGCAGACAAGTGGCTGAAGGAGATTTTGAAGTAGCCATTTGGTTTCAGCAGGGCCTAAAAAAACAGATAGGTTAGGAATTTGGTTCGCAGTGTGTTAAGAGTTCTTATACCATATAGACTTTTATTTTGCTTCCACGATTGGACTCTTACATGTCTGTATCCAATTACTTTATCAAATTAACCGTCATATAAAAACCTGTTGCCATTGAGTCAATTCCGACTCATAGCGACCTTTTTGGACAGAGTAGAGCTCCCTCACAGGGTTTCCAAGGTGCGGTTGGTTAATTAAAACTGCTTTTGGTTAGTAACGGTAGCTCTCAACCACTGAGCCAACTGTGATACAGCGAACTGAAAATATTAGATTTCACTTAATGTTTACTGAAAGACACTCTCCTTTACATATTTCTTTATAAGTAATAGTGTACAGTGGTTTTAATTCAAGAATCTAAGATCATGATTTACGGACAAATGCAACTATTGAAATAATGATAATGGTTATGTTTTAATGGAATAATTGTTATATTTTGAATCAATAAGATATATAATTACATATTAAATTACTGGCTTTTCTGTTGTCACCATTAATTTTCTCATTTTTTCCGTAAAACTTAGAAAGTGAAATATTTTCACAGCTTATTATCCTCTTTATCTTAACAGTTGTCTTGTTAAATTGCACCTGAATAATCAGAATTTATACATACGCAAGTTTAAGAAAACCACGGTGTGTTTTCTCTCTTTTACTACAAATTAAACAGCCAGTGTGGAAATAAAAACCAAAAAAGGGTGGTGTAAATGGTTTGCACCAGTGGAAAGGCTGGAGGCTTGAATCCACCCAGTGGTGCCGCAGAAGAAAAGGCCTGACAACCTACTTCTGTGAAGAAAACCCTATGGGGCAGTTCTACTCTGTAACACATGGGATAGCCGTGAGTATGGCAGTAAATAACATGGTAATTATGCCTCACTGTCAGAAAAAAATAGATTTGGTTTGACTCAGTTTTGCCACTTTCTAGTTGTAATAATTTGGTTAACATTCTTAGGCCTATTTTTTTAATTCATAAATTAAGGTAGTAAAAAAATTGATTCATGTATGGTTGTTGTAGGAATCAACAGATATTTATATAAAGTTCTTATTACTTAGGACTTAAGATATTGGAAAAAAATAAGTTTTAGTACTAATTTTACTGTTATCGTTTCTGATACATGGTATTATAGAAATTGGCTACTTTTTAATCTTTTTTTCACATATGCATTCTCATTTGAGTATCATGTCAACCAAAATTATGAGAAAAATGAAGGTTCAGAGAGAGGAATGAATTGCCTAAGATCACACACATGGAAGAAGCAACTTTCTCCAATCTGATGCTATTTCCATCAGATCACAGATCGCTGTAGAATATATTAGGTCACAACACAGGGGAATGGTATAATGGAATGAAAATGTTTGCAAAGAAACTCAAAATTCCATACCTTTCTCCCAAAATTATTTCATACTCTTCAGCCATGTTCTTTTTTTTTTTTTTATTAAACTTTCTCTTTATTTAACCGGTTCCATATGTTTCAAATTTAGACTCTCATTTTCCATTGATCCAAATAACAAATAGTAACACTTTGCATTATATTCGAGGATACCTTCTTCATATTAATATGTTTTTCAAGTTAAGCATTATAATTCTTCCATGAGTTTATTTTAGGATGGGAGAAACTCCATGGATCATTTCAGAAATGATGCTTGAAATAAAAGAATTTAGGGGAAATAAATCATTTCCTTGCACTGTCTTCATGCCAAAATTACAGTGTATGAGCTCTGGTAAATAATTAAGGAATATTTAATCTCATGTTATATATAACTTGTTCTAAAAAGATTCCTTTTTCAGCAAAGAAAAATTGTGAGAGTTTAAAATAGTATTTTACTCTGTTATCTTAGTTTGTATGTGAATAGAGATGAGATAAAAGCAATAATAAAATTCTAAGGGTGTTCCAATTGTTGAAAAAATCGGTATTTGAAAATAAAACCCCTAATTTTCTTCATTTTGTAAATTAAGGTTTTTTTTTTTTTTTAAATTTCTTGTTAGAATCTGGTGCAACACTGCTATGGCACCACCAAATTAGAAATATAATTAGCCTATTTTGCCTGCTCCCATACCACACTGGAAACCCTGGTAGTGGTTAAGCGCTACGGTTGCTAACCATAAGGTCGGCAGTTCGATTCCCCCAGGAGCTCCTTGGAAACTCTATGGGGCAGTTCTAATCTGTCCTATAGGGTCACTATAAGTTGGAATTGACTTGGCTGCAACAGGTTTGTTGTTTTTTTTTTTTTTTTTGGTTTATACCATACTGCTTTATCAATATTTTAGAATTTATGATTGCATTGGTAAATCCATGCATCTTGTTTGATTATTCATTCATATCTTTTGCTCACATACCTGTGTTGTTTTCTTTGATGTCTCTTTAGTGGTTTTAGATCTGGGGTGAAATAACTGGGACTGTGGTAGCCTCAGGTGTATTTGTGGCAATGAACTCTGAGGAAGCTTCAGCATTGACGACAGTGTTCACCTTAGGCTCAACGGTAGCTTCAATAGAAGCAACGGTGCCGGTGGGAGGGATTATAGGTTTATCCTGAGTTTTCTTTGGGGGAATGGCAATAAATGGTGGTTTGAGGTATGTGTGAGGTACTGATGGAGATGGGTAGATATTTGATGGAACTTGCCATTGCAGAATTTGTGTATGTGGCCTAACTGCAACCTGTTTAGCAGGATATAGGTAAATTAGGTATGGATTATTGATTGGTACAGCTGCCCTAAATTGGTTATAATTTGGTTCATAACGATAATAGCTCTTCAGCACATAATCATTTGGAATATATTTGACTGCTTTCTGACAGAACCATCTTTCATCTTTCTCAAGGCACTGGAATAAGAAAAAATAAATAAATTATATGAAATGTCATTATTATTGACTGGAATGTAGAGCTACGTTAAATCAGCAGTTTTAGAAATAATGTTATAGTATATGACATTGAGTAAGTATAATATCGGAAATAGTGAACAAGATACGAATTTGGAGCTTTCCCTTATACGTCATGATTTTCGGCAAATACTAAAAATCGTATTTGCTTCAAACAAATTAAGTGAGGTAATCCATAATGTAAACCACATTGTCCTGAGCTTTGCTTATATAGAATATACTCAGTAAATGCTGGGTAATGTATAATAAGTATTATTTTAAAAAACAACAGCTAGAAAAATTATACATATTTATAATTCTTTAAAAAATTTATTCTTTTTTTTTTAGAAATTTGGCCTAGGGTACATTTTTTTTTTCCAAACAAATTTTAACAGGATGTTAAAATAATACAATGGGGGTTAAATACTTAGCTTTTATACTTTGGGTTTTCTCAGCTTAACTTTCCAAAAAAGATGTTAGAAAATATTTAATTTTTATTTGCCTCTGATTTATCAATTATGCACAGTTATAGCAATTTGTTAGTAGAGCTCTCCATATGAACAGAAAAAAATCAATAAAATTACCCTGTAAAGCAAGCATTTCCCACAAAAGTAGATATTTAAATGCATTCATTCAAACTTCTTTGGGAAACAGAAGGCGAGTACATACGAGTGTATTAGAGGTATTTGAAGACTAGTCAGATATTTGAAAAGCAAGGCAGGAAAGATATTAAAGCTTTACTTGCATTTCCATTTTTTTCTAGTGTTAAATGCCGAGATTTTCTTCATGCTGTTAAACATATGAAAACCAGTAATACATGACTCGGGCTCTAAAGCGACACCAACTTTCAGATGGATATTGGAGTTGATTCATAAGATTGATTGCTGAAGTGATGCTTTTTGCAAAGATTATTATATTGTTTTGTGGAATTTAAAATATTTATTTTTTTGTTAAACAGAAGTACTTTAATAACACTAAATATTGCAGAAAGATTATATTTTTAAGTTTACGACTCTAACAGAAATAATTAAAATAAACTTACTCTTGACTCCTCCTGGTTTTGCACCTCTGCAGCCTGGTGAAGTTCAGAAAATAAACAAGCAAATAAATAAATAAATGAACGAATGAATGAATGAATAAGAAGAAAAAAGAAGTAAAGAAAAGCAAGGCAGAATCTAGACATTTTTGTAGTTTTAAAAAGTATCATATATTAAAGAAAAAACATGTACTTTTTGTGTTCATTTTAATATTGAAGAGCATTTTCTATGATTATTCAAACTATAAGGCCTTTAAATCACACAAGAAGCAACAGTAGTGTATTGATTAAAAGAGTGATAATGAATTCCACGGTCCAATTAATTTTAAAAATCACTACCTAGGAGAAAATGTCACCATTAAAAATAATCTGATAATTTTATTTCCATGCCAACAAATACAAAAAAAATTTGCTTAAATGAAAAATATGAATAACATATATTCAGTTTGTACTAAAGGTTCATCATTAAAAATAGGAGGAACATTGAGCATATTTTTCTTTTCTGCTCTCAGAGATAATTTCTGAGGTTTGCTTAGATTTAAAATGTTGCCTTTATCACATCGTGGTATATAAATGTCAAATAATATATTTTTCCCCATCATCTTTCATTTGTGTTTATAGTACTTTTCTTAATTCTGGATTGCAACAAGCATGGGGTTTTAAAAAGTTGAAAGGTTTTATAAACTTATGAGGGGATGCCAAAATGATAAATATTTTAAATTAACAGTTTTAGTTTAAGACTTTTCACACATATGCTTTGGACATAAAAAGACTCTGGAAACTTTCTGGAAAGTGTAGGTATAGAAAATAATATCTAACCACCTTGATACGACATCAATCTATATTATGTATTCCTTGGTATATGTTCATTTTAGATAACTCATATTATTTTACCATTTAGTTGGTAGTTTTCATGTTTTTTTTTTTTTTATAGTTGAGAAATAAGCTATCAATTACAGGTAATCTCAATTTATGACTTATTTGAGTTATGATGAACCGCACTTACGATCATCTTTTTTGGGGGCACATCTTAAAGTTAGTAATGGAGCCCTGGTGGCTCAGTGGTTAAGAGTTATGGCATGCTAGGACTGCTAACCAAAAATGTAGGCAGCTCTAATCCACCAGCCACTCCTTGGAAACCATATGGGGCAGTTCTACTCAGTCCTATAGGGTAGCTAGGAGTTGGAATTCACTCCGTAGGAGGTGGTTCTTTTTTTTATCATTAGTAATGTGTACTACATACGATGTTGTGGTAATTTGCTGATATTATCATTCTCAGATATCCACTCGCAGATGTTCAAAGATCAGATTTATACAGATACTGATAATGAAAGGCAATAATAATGAAAACTAAAAAAAAAAATGAGGCATTTGACTTGCATCAGAACCGATTTACAATGAAGTCATAGGAAGGGAATCCCGTTGTAAGTCAGGAACTACCTGGATTATACCATAAAATGTGTACTCAGTGCCTGGAACCTAAGAGTGAATATGAAAATAAAATGCAGCAATGGACAAAACAACAACACAAAGTCCAAAAATTAAAAACCAAAAAAAAAAAAAAAATCTTTTTCTTGGTTCAGTGGCCTCCAAACATAGCCCGTTAATTCAAGAAGATGCCTGCAAACTATAGAGTTTATGGACAAGCAGGCCCGAAACGAAGCCAGTCAATTGATATAGTGGGGAGATATGGCCATGATTTGAATACAAAGTAGATGAACTAAGGTCTTGGAAACTGGTGGAAAAGTTTAACCAAGTTCCTAATCTTTTAAAGAATTTAATCCCTAAAAGTTTGGAGTGTGGGTGAGATAAAAATTTAATTGAACGAATTTCTGATCCTGGATCAAGGTTTCTGTTTTTTTCTTTATGAATTATTTTTAAAGCACTTTACAATTTTGAAATAATTTTTTGTTTTTTACCCCAGAATGCATTTTTCTATAGTACAAGAACTTTAAAGATTTTATATACTTGTTAAAATGTGATTTCGTAGTTCCTAAGAACTAAAAGTATATGACTTTAATTTTATAATAAAAATAAACATAAAAAATTTAATTTTAAGAAAACTTAGCTAATATGCAGCTATTTTGTTCTATGTAATACAACTATATAATTTGCATAAGTAGAGCATTTTTTTCTAGTCTTCATACAAATTGATTAGATGGAATTAACTTACCAAAAAGGCCAAAGGTAACAACAGGATGTTCACAACCAAGAGAAAGCCCTTCATCATTGCACCTAAAAACAAAAATTAAATTAAAAGTGTCTGTTACTAACAATTTGGATTGGCATAATGTTTTCTGTGCTGTTTTTGGTTTGTTTTGAAGTCAGATTTATGAATAGATTTAGCCAATGTAGAAAACTTAATTACCCAAAAGTATTAAAAAACCAAAATCAGAGTAAAAAAAAATTAAATTTAATTTCAGACTATATTAATGAAAGTGTCATTACAAGGTCACTCATTCGTTTGTTCAACAAACACTAAGAAATGAGTTTTCAATGGAGCCTTTGAGTGAAGTAAATTCTGACTCATGGCGACCTCATGTGTATCAGAATAGAACTGTTCTCTATGGAGTTTTTCGATAGCTGAATTTTTGGAAGTAGATTGCCAGGCCTTTCTTTGGAGGTGCCTGTGGGTGGACTCAACCTCCAACCTTTTGCATTGTGTTAACCATTTTTACCACCTAGGGGCTCAAGAAATAACTAGGAACAAGGTATTATGCAAAGTCTCCAAATTACGTAGGTGAATCTAATGCAGGCCTTGTTGATAAGTAGCTATGATTTTAGGAGGAGAGCTTCAACATAAACATATCCTTGTACAATGAAAGAAGGTAAAAAATGCCACAAAAATGTTTTTCAACAGGTAGTTTGAGTTAAGAGAATTGAGAAAGTCCTTGCGTAGGAGATGGCATGTAGTTGGGACTTGCCATGCAGAGATTAATAGGGTAAGATTCTTTTCAAGTAGAGGATAAAGCCTTGAGAATATACACGGATATTTTGATTGCGGTGTTGGATGAGAAAGGAAAGGTAAAATTGGAAAGAAAGTTTGGGGCAGAAAAAGGAAAGTCCCTAAATGCCAAGTGAAAGAGTTAGGCACAATTGTATAAGCAATAGAACCCAGCTGAGTGTTTTTGGACTAGAGACAGAACACATTGCTTTGCACAAATGAGCTGTAGCCCAGGCTCTATTCCAACGTGGTAAGTTTGATCAGGTTATGTCCCTTCCCTGGGCCTTAGTTTTCTTACCTGTACTATTAAGGTATGGACTAAGTACTTTCTAAAATTCTGTGATCACCTGATCAATCTAACAGAAACAAGTAGGATGGGGATGAGAGGTGCGGGGACTGTGTGGACTTGCTTTCTGAAGCCGCATTCTTATAATCTGCTTTTCCATAACCAACATTGATTAACTTGATTGTTTTATGAGGAAAATATAGATATGACAGTCACAGTTGCTTAGACTTAAAGGGGTGTTGGGTTACATTTGTTTGATATTTAATAAATTTTAGGAAGATACATCTGACACCTAAAACTTTTAATATTTAACTACAATTTCAATTTGTGATATAAGGACAAACTATATCTTGTTACAGCTATTGCTGTTGCCTTACTTGTACAGGACTTCAGTCACTACAAATTTTGAATTTTACAAAAGAGAATCAGAGATTAAATAAGGCCCAGGGTAAGAAAAGGATAGCACATCAGAGTCTACTTGCCTCCGAAAGTAACGGCTAGGAAAGCTCTTTACTAAGCTGACTTCAGAACCACTTACAGCGCGTCACTGAATGGAAAGAGCTGTGGAATCAAATTTGTACAGCCTATTGGAAACTCAAGTTCTATTAATGAGGATGGAGTTTATTTATAACTCTTCATTCACTAGTTTCCTTTTAAAATTATAGACTGAACAAAAATCTTTCTAAGAGGAATCCTAGACTCCTTTGCAATTTATGCAAAATGATATGACACAATAAAACAATCCCTCCCTTTTTTGGCATAAAAATAGAGCAGAGAGGTATGACCATACTTTACATAGCAGCTACTTAAACCAATAAGTACTTGCATTTGCCTTTATCACTTGATATGAGTACTAATACCAGTTTCTGTGGGGTCAATTCCGACTCATGGTGACTCCCTGTATGCCAGAATAGAACTGTACTCTGTATGGTTTTCAGTGGCTGCTTTTTCAGAAATGTATCACCAGGTCTTTCTCTAAGGCATCTCTGGTTGTGCTCAAGCCTCCAACCTTTTGGTTAGCAACAGAGCGCATTAGCCACTTGTACTAGCTGTGAACTCCCAACACTTGGTAAAACAACTAATTCATGAAACAGTAAAACTGTTCAGCTTTCATAAGTATATAAATGGCATATTTTACAACAACAATTGTACCATAACAAATCAAATTATGTTATGACCTTTAGGTAGAAATAAAATTGGAAAGTAATTGAAGGGTCAGTCTGGATTATTATGGGTCCATCTTCCTGAGAAGCTTATCCTCTACATTTGGCTGTAGGAATAGGTTCATTGACTTGAAAACCTTATTTAGAATTGATATTATCTTCTGTAATTTAACCAGTGTCTGTTCTTGACTCTAATCCAAAGTACAGTTAAAAATTACTGCGATCATTAAATTACCATAGAATCTAAGTTCTAGGTTAAACCAAAGAAACCAAATTCGTCGAGTCAATTCCGACTAGTAAACTGGAGTAAAACTGCCTCATAGGGTTTCCAAGGATTTGAACTGCTAACATTTTGGTTAGTAACCATAGCTATTACCCACTATACCACCAAGGTCTAGGTTAGAAATAATATTAAAACATATTCAAGTATAAGAATAAAGGATTATAAGAGGGAAATGTGTTTCTAAAATAACTTTAGTGGTGTCCCAACTAACTATTGTGAAAAGGTATCATTCTAGCTAGACTTTTCAATATAATTACCTTTCCTTGTGCCTGTCAGCTCTTGCTTGGCAGTAGATGGAGTTGACCTCTCAGCTGTCTTCTGTAGAAGACCCAAGGTAAATAACAGAAGAGTAATTAAAGGGTATTAGTACCTTGAGTCATGCTATTGTATTTCCTTACTTCTTCTCACCCAATTAGAAGGTGACAAAAGAGGAAAGATTTGACGACAGCAGGGTCATTTTGGGGTCAATTTTAGTTAATGAATGCCTAGAGGGAAATGGAGTTGCCATTCATACAGCTTGAAAAGAGTCTATTCACATATTTTTAAGAATGAATCCTTTTATGTTTTATAAAAAGATATAAGGGAGGTTTTTAAAATTAATTGAATTCTTAATCAACAAATCCCACTTATTTGAACTTAATGCTGTTATTAAAATGAAAAATAACTAGCCACTACACTCTCATATTTTAAATGCTTCTTTTTAGTTTAAGAACCTCAATATCAAGCTGTCCTACATCTGTTATGGACTATGGCTGGTGTTCTTCCTTCCAGAATTACAACTGTTCATTTTTTTTTAGTTAAAAAATTGAGGGTTTCTTACATAACCCAAATTAAATCAAATGTGAAACATTTTGATTTCAATATAAATTAGGGGACCATTTGCATTTGGGTTGCATCATATGTTCTTCAATGTATATTTGTTAATTGATTAACCTGTTGTAAATAAACATTTTCTTTAGCATTTTTTAACTTCAGTAATATAAGTGAAATTATGGATGTAAAAAATTAAATTATTAAATTGGAGATAAATGCTCTGTTTCAAGGATGGCTCACCACTCTGACTTATAGAGTTGATTTCATAAAATCACTGATATGGGGGACCTTTTGGTAAAATGCCAAATCATAAACAAATAATTTGTCTATAAAATAAAAAGAAAATATTTTACTTGCATTTCTGTAGTGATAATGTTTACTGTGACTTCACTTTGGCTATGAACACTGGACCAGAATGAGGTATTTACAGGAATCAGTGTAGGGCTACAAACACAAACAATAAAGAATATCATCATTGTAGTTATTTCTGTCTTCCTGTTTGTTTCCTGGAACAATTTCATGTCTTAGAAAATTAGGAACAATACTCAGAACCCTGGAATTCTTAATCAGCCGATCTAAACAAATAGAGTAATTTCAAATTTTCTGTTTCTCAGAAGTTGGCTTCTAATGTTTCAGTAGAGATGACAGAGATTAAAAACTACTAAAACAAGCTGCTAAAGTAATAATACCAGCCATTTTTATTTGGATTTTTTAGTCACATTCTTTTCCTTTGCGTGTCATAATGAAGCGACAGTTGGAAGTTTACAGTCTGGTCAATCTCTGAATTATGAAGGTGTTACATGGAATTGCTGATGTTGTTAGACACCATTGAGCTAATTGCAACTCTCAGCAACCCTATGCACAACAGAATGAAACACCTCCCAGTCCTGTGCCATCCTCACAATCATTGCTATGTTTGAGCCTATTGTTGCAGCCACCACGTCAATCCATCTTCTTGAGGGTCTTCCTCTCTTTTGCTGACCCTCTATTTTTACCAAGCATGATGCACTTCTCCAGGGAATGGTCGCCTCCCAATAACATGTCCAAAGTACTTGAGACAAAGCCTCACCATTTTTGCTTCTAAGGAGCATTCTGGTTGTACTTATTCCAAGACATATTTGCTCATTCTTCTGGCAGTCCATGGTGCCTTCAATATTCTTCGTCAACACCATAATTCAAAGGCATCAATTCTTCTATGATCTTCTTTATTTGCTGTCTAGCTTTTGCATGTGTATGAGGCAATTGAAAATACCAAAGCTTGGGTCAGGTGCAACTTAGTCTTCAAGGTGACATCTTTGTTCTGTTTTTTAATACTTTAAAGAGGTCTTTTTCAGCAGGTTTGCCCAAAGCAATATGTCATTTGATTTCTTAACTACTACTTCCATGAGCATTGACGGTGGATCCAAGTAAAATGAAATCCTTGACAACTTCAATCTTTTCTCCATATCACGATGCTGCCTATTGGTCCAGTTGTAAGGATTTTTGTTTTCTATATGTTCAAGTGTAATCCATACTACAGGCTGTAATCTTTGATCTTCATTAGTAAGTGTTTCAATTCCTCTTCGCTTTCAGCAAGTTGTGTCATCTACGTATCGCAGGTTATTAATGAGTCATCCTCCAATCCTGACTCTGTGTTCTTCTTCATATAGTCCAGCTTCTCAGATAATTTGCTCAGCATACAGACTGAATAAGTATAGTGAAAGGATACAGCCCTTATGCACACCTTTCTTGATTTTAAACCATACAGTATGTCCTTGTTCTTTCTGAACAACTGCCTCTTGGTCTATGTACATGTATGTTCTACATGTGCATAATTAAGTGTCCTGGAATTATGATAGTATTTAGTGCTTATAATACTGAAAGCTTTTCTGAAAAAAAGACATTTGAGCTGAAACCTGAATAATATAAGAGGGCCACCAATGAGAATGATGTGTGTTTTGGAATCCAATGGTCTGTTTTTTAATGATGAGTATGGGGTGTTTATTAGATATAAAAATGAGTGTGTGTGTGTTAGGTGCCATCTAGTGGGTTCCAACTCATAGAGACTCTATATACAATGGAACGAAACAATGCCCAGTCCTTTGTAATCCTCAAATTGTTGCTATGTTTGAGCCCATTGTTGCAGCCACTGTGTCAATCTGTATCATTGAGGGTCTTTCTCTTTTTTGCTAACCCTCTATTTAGGACACTTTCTAAATAGTCTTCCTCCTTCCTCACTATTTTGTTGTTGTTAGTTGTGGTCAAATTGATTCTGACTCATGGTGACCCAATGTGTTAGAATAGAACTGAGCTTCATAGGATTTTCTTAACTGTAATCTTGATGGAAGCAGATCACCAGCCCTTTCTCCATGGTACTGCTGGGTGGGTTTGAACCACCAACCTTTAGGTTAGCATTTGAGTGCAAAATGTGTGACTAACATTAACAACAACCCCTCAGTCTTCCTTGGCTTGACCCAACTCGCTTGACCAGAACTTTCAACTCTGTTTGGATATTATTGAATTCACCTAGAGTTCTGGAGGAATACTATCCCCTTGTTATCTTAGACGTTTACACAGGGAAATAAATCCTCAGGTGTTTTTGCTCTCTGTATCTGTGTGAAAAATTCACAGAAATGTTATTTACTGCACAAGGGTATTACAAATATACTTGTTACTTCCCATTTCTTGCCAGTTGGAGCTTATGCTTAACGTTAAGAGAACTATATATTCATTAGAAATGAGTTCAAAAATAGTTTTTTCTTCTTTTATTTTAATTTTACTTCAAGTAATGAAACTAAATGTCATTAAAAATGCCAATTGAGTATAATGAGAGTTTATTCATTCAGCAAACTTCTATTGAACACCTAGGTTGTGCTGAGACATACTCTCTCTTCTTTTGTCTACATGTCAATAACTTATTTATCCATCAAGATTCACCTCAAAGTCACCTGTGATAAATATCTTTCCTAATTTGTAAAGGGAGAGCTGGTTCTCCCTGCTTGATTTTTCTAAAAAAATCTGTGAATACTTTATGGAGCATATATTACACTTATTGAAATGACATACATTTATTTCCTTTCACTAGCTTGTAAGATTCTTTTTTTTTATTGTACTTTAGATGAACGTTTATAGAACAAACTAGTTCCTTATTAAACAGTTAGTACATATATTGTTTTATGACATTGGTTAACAACCCCACGACATGTCAACATTCTCCCTTCTCAAACTTGGGTTCCACGTTACGAGGTTTCCTGTCCCTTCCTGCCTTCTAGTTCTTCCCCCTGGACTGGTGTGCCACTTGTCTCACTTTGTTTTATGGGACAGTCCAATCTTTGGCCGAAGGGTGAAACTCAGAAATGACTTCATTACTTAGCTCATAGGGTGTCCAGTGGCCATACTCTCAGGGTTCCTTCAGTACCTGTTAGCCCAGGAAGTCTGGTCTTTCTTTTTGAGTTAGGATTTTGTCCTACATTTTTCTTCAGCTCTATCCGGGACCCTCTATTGTGACCACCAGCACAGCAGTCAGTGATGATAGCAGGGCACCATCTAGTTGTACTGGACTCAGTCTAATAGAAGCTGTGGCAGATGTGGTCCATTAGTCCTATGGACTAATCTTTCCCTTGTATCTTTAGTTTTCTTCATCCTTCCTTGCTCCTGAAGAGGTGGGACCAGTTGAGTATCCTAGGTGGCCACTCACAGGCTTTTAAGTTCCCAGACTTTACTTACCAAATTAGAATGTAGAACATTTTCTTTATAAACACTGTTATGCCCATTGAGCTAGATGTTCCCCGAGACCATGGTCCCCACAGCCCTCAGCCCAGCAATTCAGTTCCTTGGGGAGTTTAGATGTGTCTATGGAGCTTCCATGACCTTGCCTTGTACAAGTTGTGCTGGCTTCCCCAATATTGTGTACTGTCTTACACTTTGCTAAAGTTATCACTTAACTATTGTCTAATTAGTGTTTTTCAATCCCCACCCCTCCCGTCACTTTTAACCATCAAGGATTGTTTCTTTTTGTATTTCTCTAGGATATCTTCTTAGGAGTGGGATTGGTGGATCATATGGTATTTCCATTTCTAGCCTTCTAAGGAAGCGCCATATCATTTCCCAAAATGGTTGTATCATTTTGCATTCCCACTAGCAGTGCATAAAAGTTCTGATCTCCCCTCAGCCTCTCCAATGTTTGTAATTTCCTGTTTTATTGATTCTTGCCAGTAATACCAGATGGTATCTCATTGTGGTTTTGATTTTCATTTCTCTAATGGCTAGTGATTGCAAGCATTTCCTCATGTGTTTATTGAATGTCTTCCTTGGTGAAGTATCTGTTCATTTCCTTGGCCCATTTTTAAATTGGATTATTTGTCTTTTTGTTGATTTTAGAGATTAGGCCTTTGTCTGATTTGTAATAGCAAAAATTTTTACCCAGTCTGTAGGTTCTCTTTTTACTCATTTGGTGAAGTCTTTTGATGACCATAAATGTTTAATTTTTAAGAAGATCCCAGTTATCTAGCTTATCTTCTGGAGTTTGCGTGTTGTTGGTTACGGTTTATATCCTGTTAATGCCATGTATTAGGGCTTCTAGCATTGATCTAATTTTTTTTTTCTATGAACTTTATAATTTTTGGCTTTATATTTAGGTCTTTGATCCATTTGAATTAGTTTTTGTATATGGTGTGAGGTATGTGTCCTGTTTCATTTTTTTGCAGATATACATCCAGTTTTGCCAGCAGCACAAACTGTAAGATTCTTAAAGACAAAAGACAAACAAACAAAAAACTCTTCTTTTTCTTGAACCTCCAGCATTTAGCAATGTGACAACACAAAACAAATATTTCATTTTTTTTTTAAGAACGAATAAAATCTGAAAGATAATGTAGGGGACTTGTAGGCCTTGCCCTTAAGGAACTAAAAGAACAGCGTGAATTTAGCTCTGCTTTACTTTTCCATGGAAGGCTCTATCAGTGAGCACATAAGCTCCACTTGAATGTTTTACCTACTGTCTCTATAGCTGGCTATAGAATTGACACCTTTGAATTGTGGTGTTGTCTAAGAATATAGACTGCCAAAAGAATGAACAAACCTATCTTGGAAGAAGTACAACCAAAACGCTCCTTAGAGGCAAGGAAAGCAAGATTACGTCTCAGGTTCTTTGGACATGTTATAAGGAGGGATCAGTCTCTAAAGAAGGACATCATACTTGGTAAAGTAGAGGGTCAGGGAAAAAGAAGAAGACCTTCAATGAAATGGATTGACACAGTGGGTGCAACAATGGGCTCAAGCATAACAAAGATTGTGAGGATGGTGCAGGACTGGGCAGTATTTCATTCTGTTGAACATAGGGTCGCTATGAGTTGGAATGAACTCGACGGCACCTGACAACAACATAGGGTGTTCAGGGATATGCTAATTTTTTCAACTTTTTTAGATGAGTGGGTAGGGATTGTTCCATGGTCAATTCAGTTTAGGAAACTTAGTTGGGTTAAAAGAGCTTTTTTAAACTGGTAATTTCCAGAATGTTACCATATGTATGTGCCTTGAAAATTTCTAATAGAAATATTTCCAAGGAGAAATATTTATATTTTGGGCCACCTGGTGAGATTAGTGGAAACCCTGGTGGCGTAGTGGTTAAGTGCTACAGCTGCCAACCAAAAGGTCGGCAGTTTGGATCCACCAGGCACTCCTTGGAAACTCTATGGGGCAGTTCTACTCTGTCCTATAGGGTCTCTATGAGTCGGAATAGACTCGACAGCAGTGGGTTGGTTTGTGTTGGTGAGATTAGTGCTTTAGGAAACACACTTTGGAAAACAGCACTTAAAAGGATCCTGTACTCTTAAAAGGATCCTGTACTCATAAACTAATACTGTTGTAATGTATCTTATTCCCATAAATTAACATTAGATTGCAAAAGAAAATGATTTGATTGACAAGTTTATTGGTATCTGTCCCCCAAATCATAATAATAATCAAAGGTGTCGGGACAATGACTGATGCTGTCTAAATTCACTGGGGGAATATTAACTAATTTTAATAGAATATAATTTGCCTCACAAATCTAGGACTTAAAACTGAATGAGAGGATTATGAATAAATAAATAAATAAGACGAACAGACTTGCTGGTGTGAAAGAAACTGGAGAATCCCTGAGAGTATGGCCCCTGGACACATCAGCTCAGTAATGAAGTCACTCCTGAGTTTCACCCTTCAGTCAAAGATTAGACAAGCCCATAAAACAAAATGAGACTAAATGGGCACACCAGCCCAGAAGCAAGGACTAGAAGGCAGGGGACAGGAAATCTGGTAATAGAGAACCTATAGTAGAGAAGGTGAGAGTGTTAACATGTTGTGGGGTTGGTAGCCAATGTTACAAAACAATACATGCCCTAATTGTTTAATGACAAGCTAGTTTGTTCCGTAAACCTTCATCTAAAGTACAATTTTAAAAAAAAGAGGACACCTTTTTTATTTTCTCAGAAAGTAACAATGACAGAATTTGAGGTAGAGTAAATGGAAGTTCTAGGCCTGGAGCTAAGGACATGTATTAAAGACTTAAAATAAAAAAAAAATAGAGAGGGAGACAAAAGGCAATCACTTGCAAAACTGGCCCTCCCCAATTCAAAGCAGCCAAGGTTTGTCTTTGGCCTTTCTTTAAGACCCTGATTTCCTACCTTCCTACCTCCCTCCACCTTGGTTTTCAATGACTGCCCTGTCTCAGACAGTCAAGTAAGCTTCAATTTGTCTGCTGTAAAGTTGGAAAATAATCCCTGTAAAATTAATCTACCTACCTTAAGGACTGTTTGGTCCACTTGCTGTCCTTTTCCATGGTCTTAACTGGATCATTGACTTTAATGCCAAAGAATGAATATTTAAATGTTTAGGGGATCTATAATCCCTGAAAATGGCCAAGGGAGACAGTGGTTTCACTAATTAGTCATGCCAGTGGCTCATTAGGCCCTCCTTGATTTGTATCCAACTAATGGATGGATGGAAACACTGGTGGTGTATTGGTTAAGAGCTATGGCTGCTAACCAAAATGGTCAACAGTTTGAATCCACCAGGTGCTCCTTGGAAACCTTATGGGGCAGTTCTACTCTGTCCTTTAGGGTCACTATGAGTTGCAATCGACTTGATGGCAATGGGTTTGTTTTCTTTGGAATGGGTGAATGATGGCAGAATTTCCCTCCTTGATGCTATGGGTCTCAGCTATAAATAATTTAGACTTGAGATGCAGAAACATAATCTTTGTTCAAAGAGATTTTTTCTGATTTCCTGGTAATTAACCCATGGGACAAAGGCTGACATTGTGAGACAATGAAAGACTCATTGTGCAGTATAGTCTTGTTGGGTGGCTTTAGTCATATGCTGCAAAAATTTATTTTAATCACCACCTGCTACCTTTTCCTCCTTCAGGAGTTTGTGTATAGACTATTCATTATAGGATTTATGGGAACTGATGGTCAGGACAAATTGTTCCTCACAAAGTTCACAAAGTCTTTGACTTGTACATTTACTCTACATAGAAGAGAATATACACTTGATAATAAATAGCCTCTGAACTTAGTTTTCCCATAGCTAATGCAAATGTTAAATCCTTTAGGACATAATTTGTTTTATGATGTTGGTATTTTCATAAGACAAAGATTTTGTTCATGGCTTGATATTTTACGGTCGCTAAAACTTCTATAGCAGAGTTGGGTAGCCACAAAACTACCCAACAGGTTGTGCTAATACTGCAATTAAGTTTTTTTTTCTCAAAAGGAATCTTTTGCTAGTTACATGTTGAGATGGATGTGAGATATGAAGAACTCTTTTTTTGTTGAAATTTAAGAATTGGAAAGCCTCATTAATATATTCCATTCATTAGGCATTTATTGAGTGCTTTATATTCTGCTAAGTACAGAATAGTTATATCACTGTAATAATCCAGGAGCTTGCAATCTCAAGAAGAATACAGGAATGTAAATCAATTGCTTTACTTGAAGGCAAAGTGAAACTTGAGTACAAACTGGAATAAAACAAAATAATATAAAAAAACTGAAATAAAATAAGATTTTTTTAAGAAGAAAGTTTTTCATGAAGGTCACAACTTTCAACTTGGGTCTTGGAAGATAAATTGGGTTTTCATAGTGAAAAAGAGGAATGGATAGTCTGTGAAAGAAAACAGTATAAACAAAGGAACAGCCATGTGAGAGTGGAGGCCGGTTGTGGGAATGGCACATGGCCTGGTGTTACTGAGCTGGGATGTAACGCAAGCTGGGGATGGTGGGGAGGGATAGGAAAAAAAGAAAAGAAAGGTTCAGGTTAGTATGTGGAAGGTCTTGAATATCACGCAGAGGAAAATGGATTTTATATTGCAGGCAATAAGAAGCCTTCTAAGGCATTTGAGCAAGTCAGAAAGGAAATTCAGTGTATGCTGACGGCTGTGTTGTCAGTGTGGCAGCCAGGTTAGAGGAGGAGGAGATGACTGGTAGTTACCTTTATTAGAGGGAGTTTGTTGTTTCCTCCTGAAATACAGTGAAAACCGATGGACTTCTAGTTTTTGGAATTACCATATTGGAACCTTGGACTCAGAATTACAGTTTATTTTAGTAGATATGCTGCTGGAACAGGCAAAACACAGGAAGTGGATACACCTTGTTTTGCATATCTTTTTTACCACTTACTTGATGCATGTCTAAAATGTCCACATGACTTTAATGACCTTCACTTTTTCCATATATGAAATGAGATTATAGAGATCCTATGAAGATTCAGTGATACAATGATTTGAAAACAAAAACTTTGTAACCTACAAACACGGTATGCATGCTATTTTTAAGATCTCTCCCAATCTAAGTTTTTTGATATTAAAGATAGTACTTTAGCGTTCTTGATATCCTTTTTCAACACATCAAGCTTAATATTCTGCTGTATGTGAAATACAGACTTAATTACACAAATCTTTTTCAAATTAAATTGAATCAACCTCTGATTCATGTTAATGCAATTGGTACAACTACACAGCAAAAGTTGTTAAACAGTCTTTCTTTCAAGGTAATTCTCAGGATGGTTGTTTTTGATCACCTGTACTTCCCATCAAGAAATGTATTTAAAATCTGGTAAACACATAGTTTGCATTTCTACTAATAATGCACATTTAGAAAATAGCAAATCAAGATCTTTCCTTTTATGTTTATTGAAGAAGCCCACTAAATGTATTGATAAGGAAATGCTAGATGCTAACTCAATTCAATTTATTTTTCTTTTATTAACAGGGACATTGGTTCTTCAAGGAAGTGGCTCACCAAGCAACTGAAACAATCAGCATTCAATTTTACAGTGACCTGAAATAAATGACAAGCATATGGTTATGAATCCCAATGGGCCATTTTCCTGGGAACTTGTTTTTTGTAATTTAAATATAAATACTGCCTCAAAAATATACCTAGTTCAAGAACTGGGACACACTTTCTACTCGAGAAGATGGAGTGGATATAGGAGGGAGGGTAAAGGCCTTCAGTAGTAGGTAATTAGCTGAAAGTCCTTTGTTTCTTAAACAATCTTCTGGTTCCTAATTGAGTCTTTAGTATAGTCTACAATCTCTCAATTCATTCAGTAATTGACAGACCATCTCTTTTGTTTTTGATATTATGAGATGATAGGAGCCTCTATTATAGTTGGAAAATGAATTCTTCAGGATTTTATTATAATGACACCCATAAACTATGTTCGAGGTGTTAATATTAATGAAAAACTAAATGATTTTCTAATAGGCTGAAGTCTACCCTTGACACAAGATTCACAAATATATCTATTATTACCTCTACCTTCCTTAAAGTTTTGCCTTAATAGCTCTCTGATTCAGCTAAAAATGTTAGTTGTTGATAATATTAGCAAATATTAAAAAGTTTTTTGTAAAAAAAAGAAAATCAACAAATAAAAAAAGTATTTATTTGCTTCTGTGACATTAAAGCAAAATGAGAGATTTAAACTGCTTTGCTAGTTTGATCATGAAGGGGCAGATGCACGTACCTATGAATGGAGGCTCCAGTGTTTCCTACCAAGGAAAAACATTGAAACAAATGGGAACTTTATACATGGCAACATCTTTTATGGAAAGCTGCATTCCAACCCACACGACTATCATAAAAAAACACGTATTGTAAGTATTGTTTATACTTACCACTTCTTTCTCGTTTACTTTCCATTAGGAAAAGGAGTTTCAGGGACAGACATAGGTATTGGAATAGGAAGAAAATAATATCCAGGCCATAAATATCTCTGATACGGTAATGGCAGATATGCATCAAATGGATATTGGTAAGGAGGAACATAAAACCGTGGAGGTGATTCATTACTTCCACTGACCTGTTGAAAGAAAGAAATTAAGAAGTCTTGTTAATCTTTACAAAAGTGAGATATAAAAATAAGCTTTTAACATGCATGGCTTCATTTTCAAGAAGAAGCTTTAACGAAACCAAACCTGTTGCTGTTGAGTCAATTCCGACTTGACTCATAGTGACCCTGTGGGACAGAGTAGAACTGCCTCACAGGGTTTCCAAGGAGTGGCTAGTGTATTCTAATTGCTGACGTTTTGATTAGCAACAGAGGTTCTAAAACTATTCACCCTTTTTATGTGTACTAAGAATAGGGATTTGATTAAATTGAGCTGTTTTAGGAAATTACTTTTAGATATCCATGTCCCTGTACTTTTCTATTCATAGTCAAATTTGTCTGGTAATCACATCTTTAACTATAAGGCTAAAGAGGGCGATGAGGGACCATCAAATTTCTCCCCTTGGCTTTATTCAAGGTCTTTGCCAAATCATGTGTAGGAAACAGTCTGTTTCTGTCTCTGTCTTCTTTCTTTCCTCTTTCCCTCTCCATCGATTCATGTCCCTATCAATCTCTGCATCTATATACATGTATATAATTTGGCCTCAAATCCATACTTCCTTCCAACAACAAATCCTTAAACAAACCAACCCTCAAAAATTTTCTTCTCCATAACTGTTTTGGTTCATTGTTTTGACTCAAATGATCCTTTAGTGAGTTTGCCACTGGTTTCATCATCAGAGCTGCCCCACATCTCCTAATTCTTAAGTTTTAGTTATTTTTTTAACTTCTTTGGAATAAACTTTATAGAGTTAAAGCAGATTTGAGGCATGAACAATTACAAGCCTTTATTAAGCTATATGTTGTTGTTGTTGAGTGGATTCTGACTCACAGCGACCCTATGGGACAGACTAGAACTGCCCCATGGTGTTTCCAAGAAGCACCTAGTGGCTTTGGTCTGCTAACCTTCCGGTTAGTACCTGAGTTCCTAACCACTGTGCCACTAGGGCTCCATTAAGGTAGATAGTTCTAGTAAAATCTATTATAACTCCCAATTCATCACAGAGTGATTCAAGTTTCAATATAGAGATGCTGAAATGATTACCCCTACATAAGCAGAGCTCAAATCCCGGAAGTCGTTCCTCTATTAATTGAGTGATAACACCCAAACCTGTTTAGGAATTTCCCTAGATTTTGAGATAAACAAGTACCTTTAACTATGGTTATGAATATTTCACATGGAAAGATTCCATGCAAAGAAAGGAAAAGTAGCTTACATTTTGTTTTTCTTATTCCTGGTCTTGAGCGACCTAAAGCTCAAACACAGAAATTAACTCAATTCAGGATGGTGAAAATGCATAAACTGAAGGATATATAGATATGCATGAACAAAATTAGACTATCCTCTAAATAATATTGTTTTAGGTTATTCTTTTTTTTTTTTTTAATCTGGGATACGATTGACCAGAAATTACTCAAGGAACTATATTCCTGAAAAGTATCAATATATACTATTCTAATTGACTCACATTCATTACTGCACCTAGGCTATGTGAATTGGACTATTTATTGAACTGTTGTTGTTTGTCTTAGTCATATAGTGCTGCCATAACCGAAACACCACAAGTGGATGGCTTTAACAAAGAAAAAATTATTTCCTCATGGTAAAGTAGCCTTGAAGTCCAAATTCAAGGCATCAGCTCCAGGGCAAGGCTTTCTCTCTCTGTCAGCTCTGAAAGAAGGTCCTTGTCCTCAATCTTCCCACGGTCGAGGAACTTCTCAGGCGGAGGGACCCCAGGTCCAAAGGGCACGCTCTGCTCCTGGTGCTGCTTTTTTGGTGGTATGAAGTCCTCCCCCTGCCCCCCTCCCCGCTTTCTTCCTTTTCCTTTGATCTCTTGAGAGATAAAAGGTGGTGCAGACCACACCCCAGGGAATTTACAATCCCATCCTGATCCTTTAAACATAAAATTACAATCACAAAATGAGGACAACCACTCAGTACTGGGAAGCATGGCCTAACCAAGTTGATACACATATTTCTGGGGGGGCATAATTCAATCCATGATGATGATGTTGTTGTTAGGTACAGTCGAGTCAGTACTGACTCATAGGGACCCTATGTAGAACAGAACGAAACACTGCCTGGCCCTGCTCCCTCCTCATGATCGTTGTTATACTTGAACCCATTGTTGCAGCCATTGTTTCAATCCATCTCATTAAGGGTCTTCCTCTTTTTCACTGATCCTCTACTTCACCAAGTATGATGTCCTTCTCTAGGGACTGATCCCTTCTGATAACATGCCCAAAGTATGTGAGATGAAGTATCACCATTATAGTTTCTAAGCAGCATTCTGGCTGCACTTCTTCCAAAACTAATTTGTTCATTCTTTTGGCAATCCATGGTATATTCAATATCCTTCGGCAACACCATAATTCAAAGGCATCAATTATTTTTCGGTCTTCCTTATTGATTGTCCATCTTTCACATGCATATGAGGAGATTGAAAATACCATGGCTTGGGTCAGGTGCACCTTAGGCCTCAAGCAAGTCATCTTTGCTTTTTAACACTTTGAAGAGGTCTTTTACAGCAGATTTGCCAAATGCAATTGAATAGTATATCATTTATAATGCTTCTAGAGTTTAATACTAAACAGGCAAGTGTTAGGCATGCTTGTAAAGTAGAATTGAATGTTTAAATAAAAACAAACCCAGGATTCATGAATTAGAACAAAATAGGTAAATATTATGTAAGGTAAAAATAAATACTTACAGGGAAACCAACAGTTATTGCAAAGATGGTAGTGATCAGAAGGAGAACTTTCATCTTTTTCTGAAATATATACTTCAGGTCAGAAGAAAGATCTAACAATAAGATAAATTCATAATATTGAGTACTAGTACAGAATATGTTACTAGTAGCTCTTTGATCTTGGGCAAGTACTTCAAATCTGAGGGCCTCAGTCTATTTGTTAATGGAAAACATTTTTAAAGGTATTATCAAAGGCTATTTCCAATTTTACAGTTATAATACATCAATTCCTTTAAAAATAAGCACTAACACATTATTTAAGGGTAATAATTCTCTGTACATGGTAATAAAAGTAAAGTCTCTAGAATGAAGTAATGCCTCTGTTTATTTGGAGAATGTTAATATGGGTATAAGCAGTTATTTAGTAATCTTGGAACGTTCAAAACATTTCATATAATGAAGTCCATGAAATTAATTTACTTGCCAGAATTATATGTATAGTTTCTGAGGCAACCTCAAACCCCATGATGTTTAAAAAACAATAACAAACAAAAAAACCGAACCCATAGCTATCCTATAGTGGAGTAGAACTGCCTCATAGGGTTTCCAAGAAGCGGCTAGTGGATTCAAACTGCTGACCTTTTGGTTAGCATCCAAATGCATTTTAGACATTTAGAAAAGGACATTTCCAAAGTAGTTTGTTCTATTTTAATTTCCATTGTAGAATCCTTAGTGTATCAATTTAATTTAGTTATAAACATTTAATGTTTTGTGATATGCGTTTTTATAATGCATCACATTCAAAATAAATATTTGAGAAATATTTGAGGAAAGAAATGTTTGCTAAAATAAACATTGAAAAAACTGAGTTAATGAAAGACTTAACCAATGATTATATTATGTAGTAGAGAAATAGACAATAAAACAACACCTTTTTGAGTTAAAAAAATATTCAGTTAAGATTTATATTAGCCTTATATATCTTTAACTTTATTTTAGTTTTAACTCTCTTTGGACTTCATCTTGATCTCATACCATAAGGATAGTTCACACCTCATTCATACAATCATTCAAAGGACTGCAACCTGAAATACCAAAGTTTTTTCTTTATTATTATTTTTTCTTCTTATTTTGTAGTCTTGAATATGAAGTGAGTCAGCAGCTGGGAATTATAAACCTACTAGTTTTTCAGAGATTTTGGTGGTACTAGAATTCAATCTGGAGCCCTGGTGGGGCAGTGGTTAAGAGCTCAGCTGCTAACCAAAAGGTCAGTAGTTCAAATCCACCACCCGATCCTTATAAACCCTATGGGACAGTTCTGCTCTGTCCTATAGAGTTGCTGTGAGTCAGAATCTACTCGGTGTCAACGAGTAGAATTTAAACTGCACAATCATCCCCCAGTTTGGAATTTCCAATCATTATTGGATTTTGTTTTTGTTATGTCAGTTCAACAGAATAAATTGGGTAATCCAACATAATTCAGTACATGCTTGGCGTATTTGTGAAAATTATTCACTCCACTGTATCTCCCATTTCAGGAACAAGTGTTCTTTATAACAAAATCTATTGGCAATTAGGAAAATTGTCATCAAACACAGTTGTTCTGGTTGTCATTAATATAATAAGATGTGATTTTAAGTATTAAAGAGGAATTTTCTCTATAGGGTGCTATCGTTAGTCATTAATCCTCTTCTTTGTCATAGTGTGGATACAATAGATGCGCTAGAGACTATAAAGCAGAGGTTTGGGAGAGGCAATCAAGTTGGCACTGGGGATGGGTAGGGGACTTGAAGTTACATTCCATTTATTCATTAATTCTTTCATTTGTTTATTCAAAAATATTTCTTGATTGCTGAGTAACTGTCAAGTACTATTCTGGTTCTGAGTATATACAAAAACCTATTGCTGTCAAGTGGATTCCAACTAATAGGGACTCTGTAGGACAGAGTACAACGGCCCCATGGGGTTCTGAGGATTGGAATGGCTGACCTTTTGGTTAGCAGCCATATCTCTGAGCCACTGTGCCACCAGGGCTCCCTGGGTATATATTAAAAAACAAAACAAAATAAAACCAAACCTGTTGGCACTAAGTGGAAAGACGTTGTTTTCACAGAACTTCCTAAGGTCATGTTACAGATCTATACAGGACAAAGTGTTCTAAATATTATTTAATTTATAGTATTACATTGGAGGAAAATTGCTCATATCTAAAAATACTATCAATATTATTTTTGAAGGGGCTTTGAGGTGATTTTGGAGATTCTGGGGGAATTTTATCACCTCTTGATACTACCAATATATCTGTGATAAGGACTAATAGAAAGTGAAAGAAAAAAGTGTACCAATGTTTTGAAACCTACCTTTATTTTTTATCATATTGATCAAAAATTCTAACTGGATCAAAAATACCAAATGATGTTATGATTTGGACACAATATCACCTTAACATTATGGTCAAGTTTAGAATTATATAGGCAAATTGGCACTACAGGTAATTCACAGTTATGTGATATATTCGTGTTCAAATACACACGCATACATAGCATACTTTCTATGTGTAAAGCATTGTGCTAGGTGCTGCCAGGGATATAATGTTCAAGCATGATTTCTGATATCCTGCAGCTATAAAGGCAAGACAGCTACAGATACGTTTCTAAGGCAAAGTGTGATAAATTCTACACATAAAAAACCCAGAAAAAAAAACTACACATAGAAGTTATAAAACGTTGAGAAAGCATAGAAGAAGAAAGAAACAAACTGAGGAGAAAAAAATTTCTGAGAGGGTAGAATTTAAGCAAGGTCTTTAAATAGGAAGAATTTCAACTGATTTCAAGGGTGTATCTAATACCACATCAATCAAAGAGAGAAATAAGCCATAACAAGCAAAGAGGTCAATAAGTCACATCACAGATTCTTCCAGGTCATGTCTTGTGGTCTGAAGATAGTAAAATTACCACCTACATATTTTATTGTTCTGCTTCTTACACTGCAGTCCCTGTAGAGTACATCACTGTATGCTGGGGAATAACTGGAGTCTCTTTATAAACTAGATCTATCTTCTTGGAACATCAATTTACTCAAGAATTTGGGAGGGAAATTAAGTAATTTTATATTAAAATCAACATGATATAGACTGGGATGCAAATACTGCATATATTTTAGCATAAAACAAGAGCTCCAAATAAATTGGCACTTGATTTTTATACTTTAGAGAATTCCTAGGAGTGTGTCTCCTCTGTCTTGCTGATGGGCAGGCCAGTTGCTATTGAGTCCGTTTTGACTTACCGCAGCCCCATTTTGTGTCAGAGTAGAACTGTGCTTCATATGATTTTCAGTGGCTGATTTTTTGGAAGTAGATCATCAAGCCTTACTCTGAGAAACCTCTGGGTGAAGTCAAACTTCCAAACTTTCTGTTAGCAGCGGAGCACATTAACTGCTTGCACTACTTGGGGACTTCTTGATGACTTGATGTCCCTAATATTCAAAATGATGAGTCTGAGACTCTGTTATGGTCTCAATCTGCCACCTTACTAGCACCCCATGCCTACAAAGATAAATTCAACGTTTGGTGAGTCCAAAATACTGCACTTAACTATATAGCAGGATGGTGACATAAAGAAACATTTTTGAAAACAAATATATTTAAATAATTGTCTGATTATTAAATTTACAGATTCAAACAACCATTGTATGCTAGTCTCAATAATTTTAGTATTTAGGGTTTACACAAACATACTCACATATATGTAAATATATATATCATATATTATACATAAAAATTTCTTAATTGGTAAAATATATATATGTGTGTATGTACAGGTGTGTATAATATATATGTGGGTATATAGATATATGTGTGTGTGTGCATTTTGTATGTGTGTATATTGGCATCGATATATATATAATATATATACAACATATATATATGTGCAGTTTAGAATGATTTTTAAAAACCTTTCTTACCTCAGACTCTTCAGTTGACTCCTTCTCTCTGACGCTGTAATGAGAACAGTAGGTCAAATGGCTGTGGAGTATTACAGCTATTTTATACACTCAGAAGTGTAATGGAATGGAGATGCCTGTGGCTTGAAGACCTCTCCCATGGGATTACCAACACAATGTCTTGAAACTGAGGAATAAAAAAAAATGTGCAGTTTTCATTGAAACAGACTGACTATGAAATTCCTCTATTCGTGGTTTTCTTTCCAAATTTTGTATATCTTCACATTATGTTTTTATTTTTTCTTTAATACCTATAATTATTTTAAATTATTTCTTGAGTATACTACTGGAATTGATTGTAATCCATTGGAAAGCATGTTTGGTAGTGTTAAAATTTTAAGAAAATGGAAACTCTTAAAAAAGTTAAAGATAAGATCAAAATTTTTCCCTTGATTCTCTTTACAGCCCTTCTTTGATTTTAGTGATCAGGGCTAGAGCATCTCAGATCAATGGACAAATTTTTTTTTTTTTTCCAACAAACAAAAGTTTATTCACTCAAAGCCTAGTAGAAGTCTAAATTCAGGGTGTTAGCTCCAGGGGAAAGCTTTCTCTGTTGACTCTGGAGGAAGGTCCTTGTCATCAATCTCCCCCCTGGACTAGGAGCTTCTCCTCACAGGAATCCTGGGTCCAAAGGATGCGCTCTGCTCCTGGTGCTTCTTTCTTGGTGGCAGGAGGTCCCTCCACTCTCTGCTTGCTTCCGTTTCCTTTTATCTCTTGTAAGATAAAAGGTGATGCAGGCCACACTCTAGGGAAACTCAATTTACATTGGATAAGGGACGTGACCTTAGTAAGGGTGTTACAATCCCACCCTAATCCTCTTTAACATAAAATTACAATCACAAAATGGAGGATAACCCCACAATACTGGAAATCATGGCCTAACCAACTTTACACATATTTCTGGGGGACGCAATTCAATCCATGACATCTTTCTTCCCACCTTGTCCTCTCTCTGCCGGGTTCCTGCCTCCCCTAGAATAAACAGCTTTGAAATATCACTTATATATACCATAAAGTCCTTCTATTTCAAGTGTACAATTCAATGTTTTTTAGTATATTTACAGAGTTGTGCAACCATCGTCACATCAAATTTTAGAATATTTTTGTCACCCTAAAAAGAAACCTTGTCACTCTTCATTCTTTCTCGCTCTTCTCTCTGAAACCCTGGGCAACCACTGATCCTCTTCCTGTGTCTATAGATTTGCCTATTCTGGACATTTCATAGAAATGGTATCATGCAACATGTAGTGTTTTCACTTATCATAAGGTTTTTGGAGTTTGTCATGCTGCGGCATGTATCAATACTTCATTCATTTTTAATGCCAAACAACATCCCACTGTAAACCATCTTTTGTTTATCCATTTAATGCCAAACAGCATTCCATTGTGAACCATCTTTGTTTATCCATTCATCAACTGATGGACGTCTGGATTGTTCCACTTTTGGGCTATTATAAATAATGCTGCCGTGAACTTTGTGTAGATACCTAGGAGAGGAATTTCTGGGTCATATGGTAACTCGGTGTTTAACTTGTTTAACATTTTGAGGAACTGCTAAACTGTTTCCCAAAGTGACTGCTCCATTTTGTATTCCCACTAGCAACATAGGAGAATTCCAATTCCTCCACATTCTCACCAACACTAGTTATTTTCATTCTTTTTTCGTTAAAGCCATCCTGCTGAGTTTGAAGTGGTACCTCATTGTGGTTTTGATTTGCATTTCCCTAATGACTAATGATGTTGACCATCTTTTCATGTGCTTACTGGCCATATATGTATATCCTTTTTGGTGAAATGTCTGTTCAAGTCCTTTGCCCATTTTTTTTTATTAACTTTTATTGAGCTTCAAGTGAACATTTACAAATAAGTCAGAGTGTCACATATAAGTTTATATACACCTTACTCCGTACTCCCACTTGCTCTCCCCCTACTGAGTCAGCCCTTCCAGTCTCTCCTTTCGTGACAATTTTGCCAGCTTCCAACTCTCTCTATCCTCCCATCCCCCCTCCAGACAGGAGATGCCAACACAGTCTCAAGTGTCCACCTGATATAAATAGCTCACTCTTCATCAACATCTCTCTCCTACCCACTGTCCAGTCCCTTTCATGTCTGATGAGTTGTCTTCGGGAATGGTTCCTGTCCTGTGCCAACAGAAGGTTTGGGGACCATGACCACCGGGATTCCTCTAGTCTCAGTCAGACCATTAAGTATGGTCTTTTTGTGAGACTTTGGGGTCTGCATCCCACTGATCTCCTGCTCCCTCATGGATTCTTTGTTGTGCTCCCTGTCAGGGCAGTCATCGGTTGTGGCCGGGCACCAACTAGTTCTTCTGGTCTCAGGATGATATAGGTCTCTGGTTCATGTGGCCCTTTCTGTCTCTTGGGCTCTAAGTTGTCGTGTGACCTTGTTGTTCTTCATTCTCCTTTGATCCAGGTGGGTTGAGACCAATTGATGCATCTTAGATGGCTGCTTGTTAACATTTAAGACCCCAGATGCCACATTTCAAAGTGGGATGCAGAATGTTTTCATAATAGAATTATTTTGCCAATTGACTTAGAAGTCCCCTTAAACCATAGTCCTCAAACCCCCACCCTTGCTCCGCTGACCTTTGAAGCATTCAGTTTATCCCGGAAACTTCTTTGCTTTTGGTCCAGTCCAGTTGAGCTGACCTTCCATGTATTGAGTATTGTCCTTCCCTTCACCTAAAGCAGTTCTTATCTACTAATTAATCACTAAAAAACCCCTCTTCCACCCTCCCTCCCTTCCCCCCTCGTAACCACAAAAGTATGTGTTCTTCTCAGTTTATACTATTTCTCAAGATCTTATAATAGTGGTCTTATACAATATTTGTCCTTTTGCCTCTGACTAATTTTGCTCAGCATAATGCCTTCCAGGTTCCTGCATGTTATGATATGTTTCACAGATTCGTCACTGTTCTTTATCGATGCGTAGTATTCCACTGTGTGAATATACCACAATTTATTTAACCATTCATCCGTTTATGGACACCTTGGTTGCTTCCAGCTTTTTGCTATTGTAAACAGAGCTGCAATAAACATGGGTGTGCATATATCTGTTCGTGTGAAGGCTCTTATTTCTCTAGGGTATATTCCGAGGAGTGGGATTTCTGGATTGTACGGTAGTTCTGTTTCTAACTGTTTAAGGTAACGCCAGATAGATTTCCAAAGTGGTTGTACCATTTTACATTCCCACCAGCAGTGTATAGGAGTTCAAATCTCTCTGCAGCCTCTCCAACATTTATTATTTTGTATTTTTTGAATTAATGCCAGCCTTGTTGGAGTGAGATGGAATCTCATCGTAGTTTTAATTTGCATTTCTCTAATGGCTAATGATCGAGAGCATTTTCTCATGTATCTGTTAGCTGCCTGAATATCTTCTCTAGTGAAGTGCGTGTTCATATCCTTTACCCACTTCTTGACTGCGTTGTTTGTCTTTTTGTGGTTGAGTTTTGACAGAATCATATAGATTTTAGAGATCAGGCGCTGGTCAGAGATGTCATAGCTGAAAATTCTTTCCGAGTCTGTAGGTGGTCTTTTTACTCTTTTGGTGAAGTCCTTAGATGAGCATAGGTGTTTGATTTTTAGGAGCTCCCAGTTATCTGGTTTCTCTTCGTCATTTTTGGTAATGTTTTGTATTCTGTTTATGCCTTGTATTAGGGCTCCTAAGGTTGTCCCTATTTTTTCTTCCATGATCTTTATCGTTTTAGTCTTTATGTTTAGGTCTTTGATCCACTTGGAGTTAGTTTTTGTGCATGGTGTGAGGTATGGGTCCTGTTTCATTTTTTGCAGATGGATATCCAGTTATGCCAGCACCATTTGTTAAAAAGACTATCATTTCCCCATTAACTGACGCTGGGCCTTTGTCAAATATCAGCTGCTCATATGTGGATGGATTTATAACTGGGTTCTCAAATCTGTTCCATTGGTCTATGTGTCTGTTGTTGTACCAGTACCAGGCTGTTTTGACTACTGTGGCTGTATAATAGGTTCTGAAATCAGGTAGAGTGAGGCCTCCCACTTTTTCTTCTTTTTCAGTAATGCTTTGCTTATCCGAGGCTTCTTTCCCTTTCATATGAAGTTGGTGATTTGTTTCTCTATCACATTAAAAAATGACATTGGAATTTGGATCAGAAGTGCATTGTATGTATAGATGGCTTTTGGTAGAATAGACATTTTTACTATGTTAAGTCTTCCTATCCATGAGCAGGGTATGTTCTTCCACTTAAGTATGTCCTTTTTAATTTCTTGTAGTAGTGCTTTGTAGTTTTCTTTGTATAGGTCTTTTACATCTTTGGTAAGATTTATTCCTAAGTATTTTATCTTCTTGGGGGCTACTGTGAATGGTATTGATTTGGTGATTTCCTCTTCGATGTTCTTTTTGTTGATGTAGAGGAATCCAAGTGATTTTTGTATGTTTATCTTATAACCTGAGATTCTGCCAAACTCTTCTATTCGTTTCAGTAGTTTTCTGGAGGATTCCTTAGGGTTTTCTGTGTATAAGATCATGTCATCTGCAAATAGAGATAATTTTACTTCCTCCTTGCCAATCCGGATGCCCTTTATTTCTTTTTCTAGCCTAATTGCTCTGTCTAGGACCTCTAGCAAAATGTTGAATAAGAGCGGTGATAAAGGGCATCCTTGTCTGGTTCCCGTTGTCAAGGGAAATGCTTTCAGGCTCTTTCCATTTAGAGTGATGTTGGCTGTTGGCTTTGTATAGATGCCCTTTATTAGGCTGAGGAATTTTCCTTCAATTCCTATTTTGGTGAGAGTTTTTATCATAAATGGGTGTTGGACTTTGTCAAATGCCCTTTCTGCATCAATTGATAAGATCATGTGGTTTTTGTCTTTTGTTTTATTTATATGGTTGATTACATTAATGGTTTTTCTAATATTAAACCAGCCTTGCATACCTGATATAAATCCCACTTGGTCGTGGTGAATTATTTTTTTGATATGTTGTTGAATTCTATTGGCTAGAATTTTGTTGAGGATTTTTGCATCTATGTTCATGAAGGATATAGGTCTGTAATTTTCTTTTTTTGTGATGTCTTTACCTCAACGGACAAATTTTTGAGCCTCAAATCTTCTTGGCTACCTTATGGAACACTATATCCTGTCTTTAAGTTAAAGATGTATTGAATAAATCAAAATGTGTTTGTTTTAAGGGAATAATCATCAATTATTTAGCTAAAAACTAGGTAGGACCTTATAAAAATTCAAGAATCACTCTAAAGAGGGTTACACATTTTCTTTTCTATAGCCAAGCATCATAAAACTTGGGCTTTTAATTCTAATTTGAATGCCCTCAAGATTATTACATCCTTGAGTTCAATTTCTATTTCAACAGAGATTAAATAATCCAAATTATAGTCGTGTGGCAAAGTTCCTTCTTTTCATCTTATTCTTTCCAGGAATCAGTTTTCAAAGGAACTCAGAAAACTAATAAACAATAACGTTTCTTGAGGATTTTAAGTGCTCAAACATGGACATTAGTGCTTTAATGTATTGCATCCTTAATACAATAAAAAATCCTAAGAGCTAAGTATTATTATCAAAATTACCCCTATTTTACAGACTGAGAAGTACAGAAAGTTATTAATGAGTCTATAATGCCCTAACTAGTACCCTGGCAGAGATGGTTTT
Organism: Elephas maximus indicus; assembly: GCF_024166365.1. NCBI lineage: Eukaryota > Metazoa > Chordata > Mammalia > Proboscidea > Elephantidae > Elephas > Elephas maximus. Next base: position 87,814,294 of record NC_064823.1, read on the forward strand.
GAACACCAGCAATTTGGTTCCAGAACCCACACTGTTAGCTAGTGCATTATGCTCACAGTAGAAGGTAGAAAAAAATCATTCCATGAGAAGAGGAAATATAAAACTTCTTTAGGTATAAATAATGTTCAACCTTATCTCACAGATTTAAAGTGTTTGAATCAGAAACTTAATTTATTAAACCTATTATGTTGTTGCATTATTGGTTTTCATTAATATCAGTCTGAGGTCTGAGAAGATCTCCCCAGAGTTGCATTATTGGTTTTCATTAATATCAGTCTGAGGTCTGAGAAGATCTCCCCAGAGTGAGAGATGACAAATGTGTATCAATTTGTGTTTATGAGTGTATAAAATACTGTTCATTGCTTTGCCTAACAACCTGCCTTTCGATCTCTTCTACTTATTTGAAATTTCTCTAACAAAACTTGCCATTTACCACTTAATTGGTAAAACCATAGATACTTTTCTGTCCTTATGTTCTTTGACTTTTTGTGACATTTTATTCTAATGACTACTCCAATCTGAAAACTGACTTTTCCGCATTTTTTGTTGTTAGGCGCTGTCCTTCCTTGGATTCTGTTAAACCATTTTATCCTGTTATTTTTCAGCTTTCTAATATCAACTCATTGTAACTGATGACTTCTCAGACTCCACTTGCTCTGAGTAATTTAATCTACTTCTGATTCCCTAACCTGTGCCTTTAGCTCAAGCTCTCCCTTCAGTTCTTAAGACTGTTCGCTCAAGTACATAGTTCATTTAAATGTGTCATGGGCACGTCAAACCCAACACATTCAGAACTTAAATTATTGTAATTACCTACAAATTTTCTTCTCATTTTGATTTAATCCCTCATCTTGGGAGGCGGGTGAGAGGAGGTCACCCAACCCATCAGTCATCCAAGCCAGGAATCTGAGATTCACTTTATACTTTCATTGTCCCATAACTTCTACATTAAATTTCCCCCTCTTCCATATTCCTCTAATCAATCTCTCTTCTATCTATCACTAAATTCACTGCCATTGAGTTGATTCTGACTCATAGTGACCATATAAAAAGAGTAGAACTACCCCATAGAGTTTCCAAGGCTGTAATCTTTAAGGAAGCAGGCTGCCTCATCTTTCTCCTGTGGAGCAGCTGGTGGGTTCAAACCACAGACCTGTCCATTAGGGGCCAAGTGCTTAACCACTGTGCCACTAAGGCTCCTTCTTATCTTCATTGTTGTTGTTAGGTGCCGTCAAGTCGATTCTGACTCATAGTGACCTGTGCACAACAGAATGAAACACTGCCCGGTCCTGCGCCACCCTCACAATTGTTATGCTTGAGCCCATTGTTATGGCCATCATGTAAATCCAACTCATCCAGGGTCTTCCTCTTTCTCTTTTACACTGGCCCTCTACTTTACTGGATGAACTGGACTACTTTACCAAGCATGACGTCTTTCTCCAGGGACTGATCCTTTCTGATAACATGTCCAAAGTGTGTGAGACGAATCTCGCCATCCTTGCTTCTGAAGAGCATTCAGGCTCTACTTCTTCTAAGACATATTTGTTCATTCTTCTGGCAATCCATGGTATGTTCCATATTATTTGCCAACACCATAATTCAAAGGTGTTGGTTCTTCTTTGGTCTTCCTTATTCATTGACCAGCTTTAGCATGCATATGAGGCAATTGAAAACACCATGGCTTGGGTCAGGTGCACCTTAGTCTTCAAGGTGACATCTTTGCTTTTTAATACTTTGAAGAGGTCTCTTGCAGAAGATTTGCCCAATATGTGTCAGTTGATTTCTTTAGTTCTGCTTCCACGGTTGTTGATTGTGGATCCAAGTAAAATGAAATCCTTGACAACTTCAGTCTTTTCTCTGTTAATCATGATGTTGCTTATTGGTACAGTTGTGAGGCTTTTTGTTTCCTTGTGTTGAGGTGTAATCCGTACTGAAGCTGTAGTCTTTGATCTTCATCAGTAAGTGCTTCAAGTCATCTTCTCTGTCAGCAAGCAAGGTTGTGTCATCTGCATATCTCTGGTTGTTAATGAGTCTTCCTCCAACCCTGATGCCCTGTTCTTCTTACAGCCCAGGTTCTCATATTATTTACTCAGCACACAGATTGAATAGGTATGGCGAAAGGATACAACCCTGATGCACTCCTTTCCTGGCTAAACCATGCAGTGTCTTATCTCTTGGTTCTATTTGAACAACTGCCTCTTGATCTATGTACAGGTTCCTCAGGAGCACAACTAAGTGTGTTCTCAAATTCCCATTCTTTGTAATGTTATCCATAATTTTTCATGATCCATACAGCTGAATGTGTTGCATAGTCAATCTTCATTACCATCCCCTTAATTGAATGAATTATACCCATTAGCTGAATTGAATAAACAGTTTTATCTTATTCATGTATTTATCTTAAGAAGAAGAATCTTTGTTAGATCTGTCAGGTGCAGTCTCCTCTTATAGATTCTGGTTTTTTTTAAGTAAGTCTAAGTAAGTGAGGAAGAAAAATGTTTTAAAGAGTAATAATGAAAAAGAAAAGCTTCCACTAAAAGCCTCCAAATTTTCAGTTATACTTAAAATGACTCTTGTGATTCATTTTCAAGGTGAAGCTGCCAGCTCTGGGTTTGAATAAGAATTTGGATTCTTTTTCTTCAGAAAAGTATTTTGTTAGAGAGATCCAACCCAAGAAAGCTATAAATTTCAAATGCTAGCACGTCACTCCCATATAAAAGTGGATTCTAGTGGGAACTTTTTGCTTTGCTGATCTTTGATTTCCCTTTTTGATGGTCTGCCAAACCAAAAAGCCAAATCTGTTGCTGTCGAGTCGATTCCGACTCATAGCGACCCTATAGGACAGAGTAGAACTGACCCATAGAGTTTCCAAGGAGTGTCTGTTGGATTTGAACTGCCGACCTTTAGGTTAGCAGCCGTAGCACTTAACCACTACATCACCAGGGTTTCCTTGATGGTCTACAGGTAGTTCTAATTAAGCTAGCTGGTTGCATAAAGCTGTGATTATCCTGTTATTGAATTTCCAGCTATGTTGAGGCTACAGAAATAATGTAGAATCAGGCATGGATACTCCCAAGCTAAATGAGGTAGAAAGAGTTCTAGATTTCACCATCATGTAGATCTGCAGTTAGATTTTTAGATCTTTCTCTTTATTAGCTAGGAGTAGGTAAGTCAGACTCTCTGAGCCTCAATTTTCTCATCTGTAAGTGGAGATAAAGGTAGTTTTCTCTGGAATTGAGAATTAACTGAGATGACTCACATAAAAGCACTCATCATGATGTCTGGCTTCATAGATGATGGTTTCAGCAGCATCGAAGCTATTAGCTTAGGACACACTTTGATGGTGGCTTAGGTATACATACCTCTTCTTGCCATACACGCTAAGGGTTCCTTAGATAAGTAGGTTCCTCAGCTAATATAAAGTTAATATAGTAATTTGAACAAAACAGGTGCTTGAAATGTTAGTTGAATCTTGATACAAGTAGGGAAATTTTGAAGATAAAAATGATCAGAAGAGAATAATTATTTTTTTCTGATTGGTGTTATAAAATTTTCAGTCCTCTTAAGTTGAAATCTTTGATTGCTTTAATTCAACCTGACTCTCTCCTCTTATTCAACCCCACAAGGGTTGGCTAACAAGCTGAAGGTCTGGCTGAATCCGTTCAATAGGAGCTGCTGTGACTGTCTTGTGTTAATCTTAATTCAAATGGCTAGACTCTAACAAACAGAAAAGACCCTTGTCCAACAGTACAAACATAATAGATTAAAAAAATCTCCTTTGTAAAATCTTTACCACATGGTCATTCTTGAAAGGGCAAGGGTAATTCCAGGAAGAGCAAGCCAGGAAGTTTTTCCTGGGAAAGAGAGGTCCTGAGGGAGACTTAAGAGTGCCCTTCAGAGCTTGGATGGGCTGTTATATGAAAAAGGGCTTAGGTTTATTTTTGGTGACTCATAGGGCAGAATGAAAATATCAAGATATTTTAACTAATCTTTAGGGAAAAACTTTTAAAAAATTTGTACACACACACACACACTTTCAAGGAGAGTTTTGGTGACCAGGTTGAGGGTCTACAGAGGGCATTTTCAATAGCAAATGGAATTGGTTAGACAATCTTTCTATATTCTTTCAGTTATAATACCCTCAGACTAGGTGGTAACAGGAATGAGAATGTTTACCTGAACAGGCTTAACAATGATCTTCATAAAAAAGCCCATAATGCCATTACCTTTAAAGGATTAGAATTAGTGGCAGGAAAGTGCAAGCCGTAAGCCACACTATGGGAAGCTTTCCAGTGGTTTAACTTAATACTACTTCTGTAAAAGTTTCCACATATTGTGTCCTACAAAATTTGTTGAAATACAACACACAAATACCTTTAGGCAATTACCACTCTTCTGTGGATTGGAAACCATGAAAATTGATCTCATCTGTATTGGGCTTGCGTATATTTCAATACTAAGCAAGAATTTTTTTTTTTTTTAAGTCCGTGATGGACACAGACAAATTAATCTAAACCTTAAACCTCTCCCAAACCTCTCCAAACATTACCTATTCAACTAAAAGTGAGCTTAGTGGCCGTGCACTCCTGCAAGTTAATTAGATGCCTGTGTGTCAATGCCGTAGAATCTGAAAGATTGTCATTCCCCAATCTCCATGGCACATTTGGTTCTTAAATGCTAAAACAAAAAGTGGTGGTAGAGTGGTAGAGTGCTCATGCACTCAGTATCATCAAGCCAGAGCCAGAGTTGGAACAGCCCAATGTCCACTGTACTATCTACTGAAATGGGCCTGGCTAACGCTGGTACTAAGTATGTGCTTAATAAATGCTATTGAATGAGCAGATGAAGCGCTTCAGAACCTGCTTAGGACATTTCCTGGTGCTCTTTATCATTTATACCATAACTTGAAGACTGAATGTCAACAGCTGAAGAGTTCTGTTTACTAACTTTCCATCACGCTCAAAATGTATCAATTTTACCAGCATATTTTGAATTTCACATAAAATTTTATTAAAAGTCTTATATATTTCAGAGATTACAATATTTGCTGTGTATTTTTTTATAAATAGCCTAAGTAGTCTATTCCAAAATTCTTTTCCCTCTGTAAATGTATAACCTCTTTTCCTAAGTTGAAGCTAATATTGTTTTAAGTAGATAACCTAGAAGGTTGAAGACCAACTTCTATGCACTATTACATTTTTTAGATATAACTGAAACATTTTATTTTATTTTTACCATACTTTACAGAATAAACTAGTTTCTCTTTAAAAAGTTAGCACACATATTGCTTTATGAAATTGGTTAACAATCCCATGACATGTCAACACTCTCCCTTCTCAACCTTGGGTTCCCTAATACCAGCTTTCCTGTTCCCTATTGCTTTCTAGTCATTGCCCTCTTAGTCTAGTTTTGTTTTATGGGTCTGTCGAATCTTTGGCTGAAGGGTGAATCTCAGGAGTGACATCATTACTGAGCTGATAGGGTGTTCAGGGTCCATACTCTCAGGGTTTCTCCAGTCTTTGTCAGGCCAACAAGCCTGGTCTTTCTTTTCGAGTTAGAATTTTGTTCTACATTTTTTTCCAGCTCTGTCAGGGACCCTCCATTGTGATCTCTGTCAGAGCAGTTAGTGCCGTGGCTGGGCACCATCTAGTTGACTCAGTCTAGTGGAGGCCATGGTAAATGTGGTCCATTAGTCTTTTGGACTAATATTTCCCTTGTATCTTTAGTTGTCTTCATTTTTCCTTGCTCCTGAAGGGGTGAGACCAGTGGAGTATCCTAGATGGCCACTCACAGGATTTTAAGACTCCAGACGCTACTCACCAAAGTAGAATGTAGGATATTTTCTTTAAAAACTATGTTATGCCAATTGAGCTAGATGTTCCCTGAGACCATGGTCCCCACAGCCCTCAGCCCAGCAGTTTTGTCCCTCAAGGAGTTTGGATGTGTCTATGGAGCTTCCATGACCTTGCCTTGTACAAGTTGTACTATAACCAAAACATTTTGATATAAAATATGGTTTACAGTACTGGTACCGTGCTGTATTATATGAAACTCTGTGGACAGTCTTTCTGTGATTCATCCTAAGTAGATATTTTCCCCTGATGCATGTTCCTCACACAGAGGTTACAAGCCTGATCTGCAGAGTTAGGCAGCCCACATCTAAGTCCAGCCCTTCCACTTACTAGCAGTTTCAACATGGAAAAATGTCTTAACCTTTTACAAACACCCATTTCTTCAGCACTAAAATGATAGCAAAAATATTTATGCCTATTTGCTTCATAGCTTTAGGAATATAAATAAAAATGATGTCGTATATATGGTAATGTGTTCAAGTCAAAAGTCTTGAACATGAACTTGAACTGTGGAATTCCATCAGATATGTAGATATTCATCTGGTCTTCTTCATGTTCTTGATCCAGAATTTCAAAGTTTTTTTTTCCTTCTTAGTTTTACCTTTGTTCTACTTACAGTAAATCCAAGAGGATCCATATAATTAGAAAATGATCTCTTAGCTCTACATTTTTTTAAGGTGATATTTTCAAAATGTTTATGTGCTATGAATGTAAGAGATGCTTACGTGCTATACTCACCCTGCCACCCTATGGAATGAACAATGCAATTATCCCTATTTTTCAGATGAGAAAATGGGGCTTAGAAAGGTATCTAAGATCTCAAATCTACTAAATTGTGTAACTGGAATTATTCTGAATTAGCTCCTAAATACAACACTGGGAACATGAATTAGGAGAAAACCCACTTAATGAATCATAAGATGTCCTAGAGATTTTAAATACTACATAATTTTTTGTTCCACCGCCTGTCTATCAGTATGTTGCACTGTGGTAGTGTGCATGCTTTTATGATGCTGGAAGCTATGACACTGGTGTTTCAAATACCAGCAGGGTCACCCTTGGTGAACAGGGTTAGGCAGAGTTTCCAGACTAAGACTAGAAATAAAACTTCTGATCTACTTCTGAAAACTAGTCATTGAAAACCCTATGGATCACAACACAATATTGTGTGGTATAGTGTTGGAAAAGTGTTTCATATCAAAAGAAGTTACATTCAAACCTGTTTAGACAAAAGGCTACAACATATAATAAAAAGGTAGTCTTAATTTTATAATCTTGAAATAACTATATATTCAAAAAATGATATATTTTGACAGGGGCAAGGGAATTTTTTAACATGCCACAAAAGTGTTTTATGTAATAAAAAGACATAAGCCATCTTAGACACCAAATATTAAATATTGTTTCTTTGTCAAAATATATCAAATATGTAAAGTTCTTAATAGAATTTGATATGACATCCAAAGTATATTGGTAGAATTTTCAAATTTTATGATTTGTAGAGAATTAGCAAATAGGAATTCTCAGCCATAGGCCCTTGTCCTTTAAGTTATAAGATCAATGATGGGGCAAAGCAGGGTGTGTCCACAGGAGGCATAAACTCAAGGAGGTTAGACCATTCCAAGAAGAGTGAGATTCACATTTATATGGCCTTTCCTTTATAGACATACCTCATCTGTAGGGTTTAGGAGAAGCAAAAACTGAATCAGGAAGTTCTGATGCCTGATACATCAGAGAAGGGAGTTTGGGGATATCAGAGACAGGAAATTCCATAAAGGAGGGCATCTCTGAGGTGGGAGCTTTAAAATCTGTGTGTGAGTTCTGCCCAAATCCCCAGATGATGACTGAAATAAGCATATGCAAGTCAAGATATCAAGGAGCCTGGGGAGGTGGGATTCAGCTGGAAAGCTAAAAGAACTGGGCAGAAATTTCAGCAGCTTTCTACTGCTGGGTAGACTGAGTTAGAAATTAGAGTTCTACCAACTTAGAAGGTCTTGATAAACACCCTGGACTTTCCACTGAAACATGGGAAGAGCAACTTCATAGGTATAAAGATCAGGTTAACAGCCTATTTTTTTCAAGCACTAATGGCGAGAGTGAAATGAATATATAAATAAAAGAATACATCTCCACAAGATTAATGTGATTTTCCAGTATATTAACTTATGTTAGCACAAAACACAACATTCTTTAGAGAAAGATAATTGAATCCAGGATCTCTATGGCATTTCATTTAAAATGCCAATATACAAAAAAATTACTAGATATACAAAAAATAAGGGACTGTGACATGTAGTCAAAAGTAAAATCAGTCCACAGAAACAGATTTGCAGATAATTTAGAAATCGAAACTAGTAGATAAGAACTTTAAAATAATTGGGATAAATATGTCAAAGAATTGACAGGAATATGATTAATACATTGAATGAAGAGTTAGGGAATTTCCGGAGAAAGATGAAAACTTAAAAAATTCAAATGGAAATTGAAGAATTAAAATTTAAAAAAGTATGAAGTTAAAAATTTATTAGAAGTAGATTGGCTATAATAGAAGAAAAGATTCATGAATTTGAGGAAAGTCAACAGCAATTTTCCAAACTGAAGCATTCAGAGAAGAAAGAAAAAAAAAAAACAAAAACCAAAGTGTCTGCTAGCTGAGGAATAGCATCATGTAATCTGATAAACATTGTATGTTAGAAGGAGTCAAGGGAGAAAGTGAAATATGAAAGCAGTCAAAGAAATATTGATAAAAGTTTTCCAAATTTGATCCAAAACAACCAACACATATATCCAAGAAGCTCAAGGTGCATGATGTAGAATGACTACAACTATAACCACACCTATATATGCTTAGGAGTCGACTCAATGGTAACTGGTTATTTTTTTGGGGGGGATACATTTTTTATTTACACTTACTATAGTCAAACTGCCTAACACCAAAAAGACAGAGAAAGTCTTAAAAGCAGCTTGAGAAAAAAAAAGACACATCACATATAAAACACAAACCAAACCCATTGCCATCGAGTCCGTTCCAATCCATAGTGACCCTGTACGACAGAGTGGAGCTGCCCCATAAAGGTTCCAAGACTGTAATCTTTGTGAAAGCAGACTACCACATCTTTCTCCCGTGGAGTGGCTGGTGGGTATGAACCACCAACCTTTCGATTAACAGTCAACCAGTTAACCCCTGTGCCACCAGAACATTAATATGAGTGAAAACTGACTTTTCATATGAACTACTGGAGGCCAGAAGATAATATAATGGCATCTTTAAAATGTAGGCAAAAAAAAAAAAAAAAAAAAAGTCTGTCAACTTATCAACTTAGAATTCTATACACAGAAAAAATAATATATAAAATTTGGACATAGTAAAAATATCTTTAGAGAAATAAAAACTGAGGGAATTCATAGCCATCAGACATAAACTAAATGAGTTTAAAGACATTTCTTGAAGTCAAAGGGCAATTTTACCAGATGAAAATTCAGATCTACAGGAAGGAAGGAAGGGCACTGAAATTGGTATATCTGTGAGTAAATGTAAGAGTGTTTTTTCTTTTTGTAAATTATTTAAAAGTTAATTGACACGTGTAGAAGTAACATGTGAAAAGCAGAAGGACAGAAGGGGTATAAATGGTATTTATTGGTAATTATTGTAAAATAATTTTTTAAACTATGAAGTAGTATAATATTACTTTTGGGTAGACTGTGATAAGATAAGAATGCATATTTTAATCCTCAGAGAAAACACTGGCACAAAGAAATAGAGCTAGTAAGTCAATAGAGGTGATACCAAACCCACTGCCTTCGAGTCAATTCCGAATCATAGCGACCCTATAGGACAGAGTAGAACTGCTCCATAGAGTTTCCAAGGAGCGCCTGGTGGATTTGAACTGCCGACTTCTTAGTTAGCAGCTGCAGCACTTAACCACTATGCCACCAGAGTTTCCAATAGAGGTGATAGAAAGTAAGAATAACACGTTTAACTTAGAAGAAGAGAAGAAAGGGAGAACAAAGAACACAGGAGACAGAGAACAAATAGCAAGTGGCTAGACTTAACCTTTAAGTGCTATGGCTGCTAACCAAAGGGTTGGCAGTTCAAATCTGCCAGATGCTCCTTGGAATCTCTATGGGGAATTTCTACTCTGTTCAATAGGGTTGCTATGAGTCAGAATCGACTTGATGGCACTGGGTTTGGTTTTTTTTTTTGGTTACACTTCAATCATATCAATAATTACATTGGATTTAAATGGATTAAACATCTGAAAGACAGAAATTGTGGTCTGGATAAAAAAGCAAGAACTAACTATATGGTGCTTACAAGAAACACACTTTACATTTAAAAAGACATAGGTTGAAAGTAAAAGTATGTTAAGAAGTACATCATACAAACAGTAAACATAAGAAAGCTGGTGTGTTTCCATTACTATTAAACAAAGTAGAGCCCAAAACTTGGCATATTAATGGAGATTACTAGGGCCATTTCATAATCATTAAACAGTCAACACATTCCACATCCTCTTCTAAATCAAGAAAAAGTGAGTTCTAGATGTGCACATACCTAAAAGTCATCGGTCTAGCAAAATTCTATCATTTGATCTCCGGCATTGTTCCTATCACCAAGGCCATATTTTCCAACTACTGATCCTTCTTCTTTGTTTCCAGCTTTCGCATTCCATTTGTGTAGTCACCGTTTATGTTGGTGAAAGAAGGTATTTGCAATGAAGAAGTCGTTGGTCTTGCAAAATTCTATCATTTGATCTTTGACATTGTTTCTATCACCAAGGCCATATTTTCCAACTACTGATCCTTCTTCTTTGTTTCCAACTTTCCCGTTCCAATCATCAGTAATTATCAATGCATCTTGATTGCATGTTCGATCAATTTCAGACTGCAGCAGCTGATAAAAATCTTCTATTTCTTCTTCTTTGGCCCTAGTGGTTGGTGCGTAAAACTAAATAATAGTTCTATTTCCTTTTACATGGATCTACAATCAACAGCCATGGAAGTAGCAGTCAAGAAATCAAAAGACGTATTGCATCGGGTAAATCTGCCACACAAAAAAGAAAAAGGCCGCAAAGGACCTCTTTAAAGTGTTGAAGAGCAAAGACGTCACCTTGAAGGCTAAGGTGTACCTGACCCAAGCCATGGCATTTTCCATGGTATCGTATGCATACGAAAGCTGGACAATGAATAAGAAAAACTGAAGAAGAATTGACACCTTTGAATTGTGGTGTTGGCAAAGAATATTGAATATACCATGGACTGCCAAAAGAATGAACAAATCTGTCTTAGAATCTTAGAAGAAGTACAACCAAAATTCTCCTTAGAGGCAAGGATGGAGAGACTGTGTCTTACATACTTTGGACATGTTTTCAGAAGGGATCAGTCCCTGGAGAAGGACATCATGCCTGACGGAGTACAGGGTCAGTGGAAAAGAGGAAGACCATCAACGAGGTGGATTGACACAGTGGCTGCAACAATGAGCTCAAGCATAACAACAGTTGTAAGGATGGCTCAGGATGGGGCACTGTTTTGTTCTGTTGTACATAGGGTTGCTATGAGTGGGAACGAACTTGACTGTACCTAACAACAACAATGCATACCTAAAACTAGAGGTTCAAATATACAGAGCAAAAATTGATGGGAGTAGGGGAGAAGCGACTAAATCAACAACCATAGTTGGAGATTTTAACATCTATTTTCACCTGACAGAAAAAATCATTTATAACATAAGAGAATTGAATGGAATTATCAAACAACTTGACTTAGGAGATATGTACAGAACAGAGCATCCTGCACTTCAGAATATACATTTTTTTTTTAAGTGCATGGGCAACATTCATCGAGGCAGCCTGTAGTTCAAGCCTTAAAATAATTATATACACATTTCAAAGAAATAAAATCTTGGGGTCTCTTCCTAGCCATTGCATACATGGGGGCGTTGCTAGGTAGCATGTTCTCTGGACAGCCACAAGGGCCCCCGCCACCCCAGTGGGACTCCTGGGCCAGGCTTTGCTTCTTCAGGCCATGCCAGGAGATCAGAAGTCCTCTAACATTACATTGATGGATGAACTGGAGTCCACTTTTGTGACCTGCTTTGCTCCTCTGGTGAGTCATGACTACGTCAATGGCACCGATCAGGAAGAAATTTGAACTGGTGTTGATCAGTGTATCCAGAAGTTTCTGGATGTGGCAAGACAGAACTTTTTTCCTACAAAAAAAGATTACATTTATCTGCCCAGAAACCAGAGCAAGTTATCAAAGAGGATGTCCTGGAACTAAGGAATGAACTGCAGCAGAAAGGTGCCCTGGTCCAGAAACATCTGACCAAGCTGTGGCATTGGCAGCAGGTGCTGGATGACATCAACATGCAGCACAAAAAGCCTGCCGACCTTCCTCAGGAGTCCTTGGCCTACCTGGAGCAGGCATCAGCCAACATCCCCATGCCAATGAAGCAGACCTGATTATCAGAGCAAAGTGCCCATCAGCTGAAAAGATTGTCTTAGGCAAAAGCCTGCCTGAGGACAGATGTTCAAAATACCCATTCTTGTGGACATGGAGTTTTGGAAGAACTCTTTGACAGAACATGAGATGATTTTTGTTTCTTGCTCTCACCTGAACTTTTCACCCTATTTTTACAAGCTTTTAATTTATAAAATGTCTGTATCTTTGATAAACCATGTAGATCTGTTTCGTCTTTGAGACTTAGTTTAGTGTGGTGCCAATTACAGATGCCTTTTCATGGTAATAAAAAAAAAATGAAATCATACAGAGTATGTTCTCTAATATTGTTATTGTTAGGTGCCATCAAACTGGTTCCAACTCATACTGACCTTATGTACAACAGAACAAAACACTACCTGGTCTTGCCTCATCCTCACAATCCTTGTTATGTTTGAGCCCATTGTTTCAGCCACTGCATCAATTCATCTTGTTGATGGTGTTCCTCTTTTTCACTGACCCGCTGCTTTACCAAGCATGATGTCCTTCTCCAGGGACTGGTCCCTCCTGATAACATGTCCAATGTATGTGAGATGAAGTCTCTCCATCCTTGCCTCTAAGAAGCATTCTGGCTGTACTTCTTCCAAGATTGATTTGTTCATTCTTTTGACAATCCATGGTATATTCAATATTCTTCATCAACACTGTAATTCAAAGGCATCAATTCTACTTCTGTCTTCCTTATTCATTTTCCAGCTTTTGCATGCATATGAAGTGATTGGAAAATGCCATGTCCTGAAGGTGACATCTTTGCTTTTTAACATTTAAAAAGATCTTTTGCAGCAGATTTGCCCAATGGAATGCGTCTTTTGATTTCTTGACTGCTGCTTCCATCGATGTTGATTGTGGATCCAAGTAAAATGCAATCCTTGACAATTTCAATCTTTTCTCCATTCATCATGATGTTGCTTATTGGTCCAGTTGTGAGGGTTTTTATTTTCTTTATGTTGAGGTGTAATCCATACTGAAGGCTGCAGCTTTTGATCTTCACCAGTAAGTGCTTCAAGTCCTCTTCGATTTCAACAAGCAAGATTGTGTCATTTGTGTATTGAAGGTTGTTAATGAGCCTTCTCCAATCCTGATGTCCCACTCTTTTGCATATATTCTAGCTTCTCAGATTATTTACTTAGCAGACGGATTGACTAAGTATGGTGAAAGAATACAACACTGGACACACACCTTTCCTGATTTTAAACCACACAGTATCCACTTGTTCTTTTTGAATGACTGCCTTTTGGTCTATGCACAGGTTCTGCATGAGCACAATTAAGCGTTCTGGAATTCCAATTTTCACAATGTTATTAATAATTTTTTTATGATCCATACAGTGAATACCTTTGCAAACTCAATAAATCATAGACACTGTTGTTGTGTTCCGTTGCTAACCAAAAGGCTGGCAGTTTGAATCTACCAGCCATTCTTTGGAAACCCTGTGGGGCAGTTCTAATTTGTCCATAGGGTCACTGAGTTGAAATCGACTGGATGACAGTGGGTTTGGTTTTTGGTTTTTGAAACATCTTTCTGGTATTACCTGCTTTCAGCCAAGATCCATCTGACATCAGCAACGGTAACCCTTGTTGCAGGTCCTCTTCTGAATTTGGCTTGAATTTCTTGCTGTTCCTGTTCCACATACTGCTGCAAATATTTTTTAATGATTTTCAGCAATATTTTAATTTTTTGTGATATTAATGATATTGTTTGATAATTTCCACATTCTGTTGGGTCGCCTTCTTTAGAATTGGCACAAATATGACTCTCTTCCAGTTGATTGGCCAGGTATCTGTCTTCCAAATTTCTTGGCATAGACGGGTGGGCACTTCTAGTTTGGATCAGTTTGAAACATCTCATTTGGAATTCCGTCAGTTCCTGGAGCCTTGCTTTTCACCAATGCCTTCAGTGTACCTTGGACTTCTTCCTTCAGTATCGTTGGTTCCTGATCATATGCTACCTCTTGAAATGGACTAATGGTGACTAAAGCAATTATGGGAACTAGCAGATGAATTTAGTAAGATCATAGGATATAAGTTCAATGTACAAAGCATCAGTTGTATTTCTATACACTAACAAGAACAATTAAGAAATGAAATTTTAAAGATCAGATATTTAGAAATAAGTTTAGCAAAAATTGCCCTTCCTTTACATGGAAAATCATAAAGCATTTCTGAGATAAATTAAAGATCTTAGTAAATATATGACAAGATCATTAGTTAAAATAGTCAGTATTATTAAGACAACTTTAATTGATCTTCACTTTCAGTACCGTCCCCAAAAAACTACAGCAGGGTAGGAACTTAAAATTTACATGAAAATGCCAAAAACATAAAGTTTCAGTAATCAAGACTATGTATTAACGATGAGAAAGATATAAAAGTAGTTAAATGGGATAGACTAGAGAGTTAAAAAAAATAGATACACATACATAAAGTCAATTGATTTTCAAAAAGTTTCAAGGCATTTCAGTGAGGAAAAGACAGTCTTTCTAACAAGTGATGTTGGAACAGCAGTGTTTCTGTATGAAAAAAAAATTATTCTTGATTCCTAACCTCACATTCTATACAAAAATGAATGGCTACCGATCTAAATATAAAAGCTAAAACAGTAATGATTCTATAAGAAAACATAGGAGAAAATCTTCATTACTTTGGGGTAGATAAATTTTTTTTTGATAGGACGTGAGAAACATTAACTTAAAAAAAGATGAAAAATTGGACAACATCAAAAAAAAAACTCTGCAAAAAATGAAAAGGTAAGCTACAGACAGGGAAAAGTATTCATAATACATTTATTTGACAAAGTACTTTCACCAAGAATATATAAAGAGCTCTTACAACTCAATACTAAATCAACAAAAAACTTGAACATTGTCTTTAAAAAAATCTACAAATATCCAATAAGCATAGAAAAAGATATAACATTATTAGTCATCAGGCAAAATGCAAAGTAAATCCATGAGATGTCTCTTCATACTCATTAAAATAGGTGAAATTAAAAAGACAGACAATTCTAAATATTGGCCAGGAGGTGGAGTAACTGGAATTCCTATACACTGCTGGTCAGAATATTAAATGCTACATTGGAAAACTATTTAATAGTTTCTTATATACCTACCCTATGATTTAGCTCTATTTCTTAGTATTTGCTCAGGAAAAATGAAAACCTATCTTTACAAAAAGTCTTATACAATAATGTTCCTAGCATCCATTAATATAGAATTAATAAAGAAACTGTGGTATATTCATACAACGGAATATACTACTTAGACAATAACATAGATGTCATGGATTGAATTGTGTCCCCCAAAATATGTGTCAACTTGGTTAGGCCTTGATTCCCAGTATTGTGTGGTTGTCCTTCATTTTGTGATTGTAATTTTATGTTAAAGAAGATTAGGGTGAGATTGTAACGTCCTTACCAAGGTCACATCCCTGATTCAAGGTAAAGGGAGTTTCCCAGGAGTGTGGACTGCAGCACATTTTATCTTCAAGAGAGAAAAGAAAAGGGAAGCAAGCAGAGAGTGGAGACCTCATACCACCAAGAAGGAAGAACAGGAGAGCTTATCCTTTGGACCAGAGTCCCTGCATTTTGAAGCTCCTAGTCTGGGGGAAGATTGATGGCGAAGATTGATGAGAAGGCCAACAGAGAGAGAAATCCTTCGCCTGGGGCTGATGCCCTGAATTTGGACTTCTAGCCTACTAGACTGTGAGAGTATAAATTTCTGTGTTAAAGCCATCCACTTGTGGTATTTCCGTTATAGCAGCACTAGGTAACTAGGACAATAGATGAATCACAAAAGCATTATATTGACTAAAATAAGCAAGGCACAGAAGAGTACACATTGAATTATTTGATTCCTATTAAGTTCTGGAGCAGGCAAAACTAATATATGTTGATAGAAACTAAACAGTGTAGTTGCCTGGCATGAGAGTGAGGATACATGACTGATGGGAAAAGGTTAGGAGGGAACTTGCTGAGAATGATAGAAATGTTCCGTATCATGATAGGTGTGGTATTTACAAGGTTATGTAGTACTTATCTACTTTATACTCATATATGTTTGATATTGCATTTATATAATTCCCATTTTTTCAAAGTATCTGTTATTATATCCCCTAATATTATCAAGCTCTTGACTGGATTATAGCTTAATGCTTAGAGTTTTGTGGCTTTCCCTGAGTTCTGCTCTCTTTACTGTCGCCTCTTGGAAAAATATGTATGCTGTGCTCACCTCTCGAGCCTCTGAATACCCCCTTCCCCTCCTCCTTAACGCAGTGGTTAAGAGCTTGGCTGCCAATCAAAAGGTTGGCAGTTTGAATCCACCAGCCCCTCCTTGGAAACCCTAAGGGCAGTTCTACTCTGTCCTACAGGGTTTGTAGGAGTTAGAATCAACTCAGTGGCAATGGGTTTGGTCTCCTTAAAGAGAAAGTTGAGTTCTTGCTACGTTCCAGGTTGTAGTCTAAAAACTACAAGGTTGTAGTCTAAGCACTCAGCAATTCCTTTTCACAATGACTTTGTGAACTCTTGGGATTTTGGGACACCATGTTACTGAGCTTTATCAGATATCTAGTATATGGATCCCTCTGTCTCGTCCAATAGTAAGAGGTCCAGCAGATTACCTAGAGTTATATTCATTCAACACATAAACGTAAGGAAAAGGGATACAACGTAAGACAAAGGCAGGATAGGTAATTAGTGGGTGACTCTTCCTTAAGGGTAAGTAGCAGATTACAGGTTCATAACATTACTAAATTTTGGGGCCATAAGGTGCTAGAACTGTGATCAAGTGTAAAGCTTAGATTACTGACCAAATTTGTTTGAAACCACCTAATATATATCCATTCATTCATTTTTTCTCTCATACACTCACATACACACACTCACTCACTTGCACACATCAACATACACATATATATACACAAATAGATAAAGCATATTAAATATCAGTTTTCCTATTTTTTTTAGAATTTCAGCTGAAGGCCCAAAGCTGAGAAAATAGTAGCAATAAATACTTCTATAGTCACAAGAGAATGGGGGTGGGGGAGGGAATTAATATTTTTCTCAATACTTCGTATGAGTCAGGCATCTTACATGTGTTATTTCCTGTGGTCCTTATAGAAATTCTAAAAGGTAGGTATTGCTATCTCCATTTTATACCTGAGGAAACTGAGGCTCAGAGTTAAGTGACTAGCTGAAGGTTCGAAACTACATTCGAAATTAAATCTGATGAGATTTAAAATCTGTGCCCTTTTCTCTACAGGATACTTCATCTCCAAATAGCATACAACCTTCTTTGGTTTGGGGCATATATTCTTTGGGTGAGAACAGCCATCTCTTGTGTAGTTGTAAGGAGCCCTGGTTGCTCAGTGGTTAAAGCAATCAAAGGCTAACTGTAAGGTCTGCAGTTCGAAACCACCAGTGGCTCCGCAGGAGAAAAACATGGCAGTCTGCTTCTGTAGAGATTCACAGCCTTGGGAAATCCATGGGGTCACTATGTGTCAGAATCGACTCGATGGCAGTGGGTTGTATAGCTGTGCTATATATTAAAAAGGCAATAATAAACAAACCAAATCCTTTGACACAGAGTCAATTCCAACTCATGGCGACCCCATGTGTTTCAGAACAGAAGTGCTCATACGTTTTGCTTGGCTATAATCTTTACAGAAGCAGATTGCCAGGTCTTTCTTCCACAGTGCCACTTTAGGTTAGTAGTTGAATGCAAACCGTTGTACTACCCAAGGAACTGTTTTGTATTCAAGGGTTAACATCTTTTTGTATTATGTTTACTTTTGTCAGATACCCTAGTATATCTCATATATCATATTGGGAGCATACACTGCCACCAAATAATTTTGATTCTCCTGAAGAGTGCATCAGAAGGAAGCTGGTAGAATAGGTCTGGGGGAAATAATGAGACAATATGTCAAAATTAGGTACACATTTTATTCCATTAGTCTCAATCACCATACTCATCATAAGTCCAATGACAGTATATCTTTATTGTCATAGAAGAAACCATTTTCCAGAGACATCATTTATTAATACAGTGATCCAATGATTCAATGATATTAGTTTTATTCTCAGTGTTGCTACTTTCCAGATTATGCTATGGTAGAATATTTAAAAAGAAATACAATTTGTAAAGACAGTACTTATTATGTGATTATATTATTTTTCTCTGACTTATTTAAAGAGTATAATACTATTTATAAGTAAAAAAGAAATTCAGGAGAAGGGCCAAGATATTTTGTCTATTTCAAATAACTGATATTAGCATTGAGGAAGCAAATAGCCTAAAATGGTATCTGAGGCACACAGCCACATCTTTTTCTCTGAAAAATAAAAGAGCATTTTAATATTGTTAGACTTTTGTGTAAAATTTTCTAGATATTTACTAAATTGCTTAATAAACAAATAAGAAGTTTTATGTTTACTGGTGTTGATGCCACACAGAGTGAAGCTGACATTATACTGAAATCCCACTAATACTTCTGACTAAATAACTTGCATAAACCTACTTTGTACAAGGTATTACATTACAGAGGAGACTTTTCTAAAGAGATGACAATACTATTCACTTCTGGTTGTATTTTATAAACTTCTCTAATCTGAAGAAATCGAGCATTCATTTTCATAGGAGGAAGAAAGAGAAGAGATTCATAGGCAGCAGAGAGGAGATTTCTAGAACCTTTGCCTTTTAGTTTGCGTTTCAGGCCAAATTATCTGCTTTTCAGTCGGTGTGTATTCTTTATTTCTCGGTGCCATATCCACCCTGACCTTCTACTCTCACCTTAGCCCACAGCCAACCAAGTCCATTAAAACAGGTAATCAAGGTTATGTTTGAACATAAAGGATATGAAATTTGAAATTTCCATGCCTATATGTAATTTTTTAATCAGTTTGAGGCTGTATTTCATTCTAATATAATACAGATGTATTGACATTATTGTAATTTCTAGCCTGCAAAGTGAAATTAACTTGGAGGCACTCTATAGAATGTCGTATATATATATACCTAATATATTTACTATTTCTGTTGTCAGAGCTTACACCAAGCTTATGGTGTAGGCAGACATGGTTATCAAAAATTCATTTTGATTTTTTTTCAACCCTTGAAAGTCTATAATTATTATTAATTTTGGTAGGGAGGTATAGGCACTAACTTATTTTTTCATAATCACTTGGATGAGAATTCTTCACTAGTCATTCTGACTTTTTTTTTTCCCTTTTCAAATTAAGATATGTCATGATACCTAACAAGCATGTCTTTTGGTAAATACCTACCAAAAACTCTGAATGATCAGAATGTCTTATGGTTCCCTTAAGCTATCAGTCTTGGCCTAGAGAGAAAAGGACATTTATAAGAAGCTCTTATCAAATCAAAATTGAAAATATTCTCATTAACTGATTTGTAGTAAATGGTTGTTTGCTTCCTTATTCAGGGTTAAATCCATATATTTTACTATGTCATTAAGTCATTATTTCCATGACTAAGTCCTATACATTAAAGCACTAACTGTATCTTCATATTTTAATTTAGACAACAATTTCTCACAAAAAATAAACTTTTGATTACTCTACCTTTTCTTCCATGAACTCTGGGGTAATAGTTGGGTCTACAGCAGAAGTGAAAAAATGGGTTGTGCTGGGTTTTGGTGAAGTTGAAGGCCTGTAAATTCCTGCACTGGCATGCCTAAAGTTTGTCATTTCTTTTTGTAAATATGGCACCACTTCTCCTGCTGGCTATAGACAAGGAGAATGAAAAAAGAAAAAAAAAAAAGTTTGCAGGTTTAAGTACAAAGTAAAAATCGGGAAGAATATAAAGCAACAGGATTGAGATGGAAGGCAAACATTTTGTTTTACAAGAAAGGGCTTTCATTAGTTTTCTAGATAATAAGCTTTTAGTAAAACTATCGATATACTAGCAAACATGGTTCTCTTAATATGTGCTTTTTAATCAAGGGTGCCTAGAAGAATATATGGCACATAGCATTCCCTCAATAAATATTTGATGAACTGAATGAATTGAATCTTGATTGGCAAAATGTTACAGGGTAAAGAAGTAATAATTGTTGATGGAATCGTAAGTTTGTATTAAAATGAACAATAGCACTGGGACCTGTAAGTTCTCAGTTGTTGATTTCTGGTGCTAGCAAAGTGTTCCAAGGAATCTTACCAGGAGAGCAATTTCAGGGGCTGTGCCTACAAGAGGCTCAAAGGCTACTTGTTGCTGTCCTCCTGGTATAACCTGAAAAATCAGAAAATTAAAATAAAGGGTAAATTATTGATCTATAAAAATATGTTGTTTTACCACCCAGGTCAGTTAAACAGTCCCCAACTTCTTAAATTAATTTCTTAAAAACTAAAATAATTTAGATTTGAGAAAGAGAAAAGCAACTCCTGACATCCGGGAACTGGCCTGACCCAGCAACTGGCCTGCATTCCCTGCTAGGTCATGGTGTTCCTCTTGACAAACATAAACAATCCTACAGAACTCCAAATTAGACAAGGTTGTCCGGAACACAAAGATATGAAACAAAAAGCAAGACCTCTTCACAATCTTGTCTAAAGCAAGGTCACTGTGTATGCCACAAAATACCACATATTTTCACAGCCTGGCTAGTATGAGACAAAAATCACAGTTTTGTCTCACACCATTATTCTTGCCTTCTAAGTAAGAATTGTTAAGATGCCCAATCGTGAAACCACCCCACTTCCTGAGACAACCGAATACAGAGCTAACTATCGCTTTCTTAAACTCTCCCCCAAATCACCTAACATGAGTCCAAATGCTATGATAAGTCATTTTAATACCTTCTTATTAAGGGTAAGGTCAACAATTATTACTTCTTTACCCTACAGTTCCCTGTGATGTGTGTTCTTCCTTGTTACAATGAGTGGATAAATCCATATTTGTTCAGCTGTATTTATGCTCCTGGTAGCCTTTGTCTGAAGGCCGCTGGCAGATTTAATAGATTATAATGAAAGTGGATTTAATGTTATGTTTTTTAGAAATGAAAAGTTTGCATTTACTTACAGGTTCTGCTTGTTGTGGAATATATTCAAATAGAGTATAAAATGGTACCTGTCAGATTTTCAAAAAATGCGTTAGGTGACTTTTACCATAATTTTGCTATAAACAATTATTATAATTATGGATATTTTTATATTCTTTTAAATACTCCTTTTAAAGTTCAAATATTCCAGGTAGTAAAGTTAATTATTGTTAAGTGACCAAGAATCTTCTTAATACTGTATGATTTCTAGGTTAAAACTTTGTCTTTAAATTAACATGACTTAATTTGAATTGCTCCTACCAGTCATTTAGATATAATTTTCAGTGTTCTCTAATTTGGGTTGGCAAGTTTTAGAGTAGTGGTTAGACTATTAAAAAAAATTTTTCCATTATAACTAAAAGAATGCTAGTTATGTATGACCAAATAGAATTTATATTAGAGTTCTGAAAATCCATTGGAAATACACAAAAGTCAATATGTTATCTAATTATATCCCAGGATCTAGTGATCACAGGCACCTTTCATCACGATAGCAATTTTTTTCTTATGCTTAAAAAAAAAAACTATATCTATCATCTATCTAACCCATCTATCTAAGATATATACAACTACATATATATGTATATATGACAAGAAGGATGCTCATAGATTTGAAAAGTGAGAAAAATCTGTGTTCCAAGGTGATTCAGATTTTGATCTCTGATTTTGTAGAAGGCCACTTACTGACTTTATTCCTTCAAAATCCAGTCTTGGGGCATTACCACATTAGTCTACACAAGTGAAAGAGAAAGCACCATATCCTCTATGACCATCAGTTCAAAGTGTTGAGTTTTTGCACTAAATATACTCAGCTATTCTTGTCTCTGAAAATGTATCTTATCTTCTCTAGTCTTAGACGAAACTAGTCAGAAGAAAATCAGAGATTTACTGTACCTGCACCTCAATTTGCTGCTGTCCTGCTTGTTGAGGTAATTGTGTAGAGGTGACTGTTTGTAGAGCTTGCTCCCAGGGTAGGTAAACGTACAGTGGATAGTACTGAAGTGTCTGTTTGTAAAGGGGGAAGTATATAAGAGGTTCCTTTAGATAAGCCTAGGCTATTCTCTTATGTTCATTAAATGTAAACAAAGACATGCACAAAGAAACCCTTCCTAAACTGTAGGAAAAACTTGCATCCCATATGATATTGGACTTGGTTGTTTTTAAGGTTACTTGGTCAAGCACACTTAGGAATTAATGGGATCAACTAAATTAATGAGGCAGGACATCTCAGAGACATTATTACTTTGCAAATATCTAAGAGGAGGATAGGCTGTGTAGGATTTTCTGTTTTGTTTTTAAATCATCATGCTGCAGGACATGGTATTAGAAATCCTGCTACAAGGAATGGAATGTTAAGAATGCATTGCCTCTAATTATTACCCTTTTATTGAAATAATCTGTATGCGGTTTAGAACGTTTGGAAAATCTAGAAATAGAGAAGGAACAAATAAAATCAACTACAACCTCACCATTCACATTATCATGTATCAGCCTCTGCTTACACGTCTTTGTGTGTGTCTTTATCGAAAATTTGGATCATAGGATATACATATAGTTTTGAATGCTGTCCTGTTTTTTGCATCGTTAAATAAGAGGCTGTGTTAGATGAGAGTTAAAACAAAGCAAAACTATGGTTCAAGAAGGATTATGTTCTTAACCCTGGCTGAGAATCAAAATCACATATTTAGCATTTTAGAAGATGATCACATTTGTCATCTGTTGTTGTTGTCATATGGCGTCAAGTCCATTCCAAGTCATAGTGACGCTATAGCATGTACTCATACGGTTTTGATTCATTATGCCTGGGGTAAGGTCCAGGCATTTGTAATTTTCAAAATTAACCACAGAGATTATGAGGAAAGAAAGCCAGGGTGGAAAGCCACTGATTTAGTGATTAAAAGAGGAGTGGAGAATTACATTGCAACTCAGCTATTTAATTTCATTAAGAGAGGGTAGTCTCTTTAAGACACCATTTCCTGATCCTTAAAGTGAAGTAATCCCATGTGTCATGTTTGTGACTAGATATTTATAACAGAGAATGAGATAATGTCTAGAAGTAATTTTTGTTTTTTAGTAGGTATAGGGTAGGACAAAAATTGGTTAGGATTACAGTAGAGTGAAGTGTTGTAACTTTTTATCAAGAGGTCAATGCCTTTTGGTGAATAATATCACCCGTCTATATTCCTGTTTTTTGAACCTAGGATATTACAAAAAAAAAAAAAAATTGGATCCGTGGTGGCACAATGGTTAAGACTTATGGCTGCTGTCAAAAGGGCGGTAGTTAGAATCTACCAGCTGCCCTTTGGAATATGGGATAGTTCTACTCAGTCCTATAGGGTCCCTGTGAGTTGGAATTAACTCTATGGCAATGGGTTAACAGTTCATGATCCTTGTTTTCTGAACCTAGGATATTATAAAATTGACTACCAAATGCTTGAAGATTTTTTATACTAATATAGTGATTCTACTAGCTTGCATTAATTTTTCTTAGATTCTCTAATGGAAATCACTACCATTTGATAGTAAAATGCAGAATTTAATTGATAATATACAAGAACCTAGAAAAGTTTTAACCTGAATTTCATAACAGCCAGAAAATACGGGCAAATGCTCTCATGTCTAAATATTGTACAATGCCAGTTTAATCCATCTACCTCTAAAACAAAATTTAGGGTTGAGCAAACAGCCCATGGACTAATACTCTTGAGTTGTTTCCAAATGCCAACACTTTTGGTGCAGAGAAGGCATGACATAGGGCTTAGTGAGCTCCTCTATTTCCAACATAGCAATGCCTTGGAAGCCCAAGAGCCCTGGGGACTCCCTAGATGCGCTCAATTCAGGAACTGTTACTAGTGACTAACTAATGCTAGCCCAGCAATGATGGTACCCAGATAGTGATATCATTATATGGCTTTTATAGTCTTGTAATAGGAATCAGGGCTGAAATATAAAATAAAACATTCAGAACCATCTCTCCAGTGGCATACTATTCATTTACCTGTGCCTGCTCTTGGGGCAATTTGAAGGAGACCACATAAGGCATCACCTGCCAAGAAAGGAATCATAAAAAAGTCATACTTGACCATCAGAATTTATGGGTTTCTTTTCATAGACCTATCCATAGAAATTTATCATCTGTATTACCAGACTTGACGACAATGAAAGGTCGTACACTATATGTACCATTGTTGATGCAAATTGCTTTTGCAGCTTAGATGAAATATCCTGAATGTTCTTCTCCAAAACATAAACACTTCTGATTTGTGGTTTGTGATCCAAGAATAGCTAGCATGAACAGTATTTTTCATGTTAGGAATAAAAAAGATAAGGAAGTACTTGTGGGACAGTGGTTAAGTTCACGGTGAAGTCAGCGGTTCAAACCCGGGAGGCCATGGTTAAGTGTACTCTGTGACTCCAAAGGAGAAAGATGTGGCTGTCTGCTTCTGTAAAGATTACAGCCTTGGAAACCCTATAGGGCAGTTTTACTCTGTCCTGTAGGATTACTATGAGTCCGAATTGACTTGACAACATATTATGAGAAAAAAGTCTTTTTCGAAAACTCCTTTCTTACTTCATGTTTGTACTCACTTTAACAGTCAATGTATCTCTATCTCACTTCAGAACAAAAAGATAGAAAAGTCCCAACTTACGCGATTAGGGCCCTGTTGGGTCTGCAGTGGTATTTGAGCCTGTGAGGGGTCTAGCTGGGCCCACTGAGGTCCTTGGGCAAAATTGGCTTGTCCTGGGAAAGGTACCTGATTTGGGAACAGTCCAACAAATTGATCTAGGGTTGGCAAAGAGACCTGGGACAGTCCAGGAGCTTGAGCCTGCTGTCGATGTTGCAGGATCCCAGAGAAAGGAGGAGTCAATGAATTAAATGGGCCCTGGAAGGACACAAAGGAAAGAAAGTGTTTTCTTTCATGTCAAAAAGAACTTAAAAACCATCCCGAGCAACAAAGAGTCACAATGTAAGCAGTTTCTATATTTCTAGTTATGCTAAAAAAAAAAAAAAAAAAAATTATGCTACATTATAAAAAAAGAAAAGCAAATTGATAGATTTTGAGCCATGCAAATAACAAGAAAAAAAAAAATAACAAGAGGCACAGCTAAATTCCCAATGCTTGTGAGAAATAGAGGGTAGAATGAGTGGATAAAAGAACACAGATTCTGCAGTTTCCAGACTGGTTTCAAAACTTGTTTCCCCCCCCCCCCGCACTGGGCAGCTGGGCATGACTTTAGGTAAAACAGTTCATTGAATTATCTCACAGGATTGTTGTGAGAATTACTGCCTGGCATATACAAAGTCCTCAATAAAGAAATGTTAATCAGATTCTAATTTCTCACTTTACTCTTCAGTCATAAGAATATGTGGGATAAATTCATAACTTTAATAATCAAGATTTCAAAATGGAATCAGAGAACATTTTCTTCTCATATAAATCCTCACACGAAATGAAGAGTAGAAAAAGATACCCCTTAAAATAATTACTGAGATAAAGGTACCTGAAACTGTAGTGGCAAAAGCCGAGCATTATTAAGATTCAGAAGTAGCTAGAAAGGGAAAGATGATACGAAAATAAGATTATGACACATGCTAACACTGTTAAGAACTATGTTTACCACAAATACAGCGCAAGTCATAACTGGTCGATCGGTTTCTTGTTACAAGTGAGACATTTTCTCATTAAGCTGACATAAAATTACAGTGATTAGAGGTTAGAGTTGAAAACAGGCCTGGCATTTAACAACCTCTCCCCTGCTACGTTTGAGACTATATGACGTTAGCCCACTCCAGGGCTTTAGTCAGTCATTTTACGCTCTTAAACACCTATATACTACACTTGTACTAGCTGCTGCTAGAATGAAAAGATATAAAAGCTCTTGTTTCTTCTATAAAGAATGTACAATCAGAGGAGGAAGGCAAAACTAAAATTGTAGAAATGACCTTTATACAAAGCAAGCATGAAAATTGAAAATGTGTTTGGATATGCATAAAAGCTGGTAGATAGGAATCGAAGATAAATCAAGTGAAGGCTCTTTATCTCTTCCCCACCAGGTTTCCAAAAAAAACCCAAAAAAAAAGTAGAGATTGTTTTAAGTATTTCAACTAACCTCATTGCTGTTGCTTGCTGACACAAGGCGCTGTGGGACAAGCTAAAAATAAAACCAGAAGTGGTAAAAGATGGGTTTGTTATAGGTTTTATAGCATAAGATCAGTTGTAGCATGAAATCACTTACTGGGGCTGCCAGTGTGGCTCCAAGGAGCCCAAGGAGAATTATTACTTTCATTTTCAGATGAAATACCTAGAAAATAAGTTAATGTGATAATTAGCTTTAAAAAGACTCTCTACTAAAAAAATCTCTATAGTAATAAAATTAGTTGATACTGTTCAGAGGACTAATTTACTTATATTTTAGAATTTAAGTTAATTTAAATTTAATTTAGAATTTAAAATGAAAAAGACATATTTTTAATCTCTAAAACAGAACTTATTGTTTTTTCCAGAACAGCTGTTTACTAAAAACCAAGTTGTTTGCCTGTCTTTTCAGCTTAACCAAATGACTCATTTAGAGACATACTGTACAGTTGAATAGGTTAGTGAATAAGATCAACTCATTCCTGGTGCTGCTCTACACTGATGGAGTGGGTCATTCAGGCAATGGGAGGCTCAAGATGGGGGTCAACCAACTGGATCCTTAATATGAAAGAAACTTAATGTCTATATTTAAAAAGTACTACAATAAAGATCTGACAACACCAGTCCAATACCAAATAATCTTAGAAGTCTAATACTGAATTAACATTTTTCTAATTTAGAGAAATAGATTAAAACTTTAAATTGTTATATTTATTTATAGTGTAAACTGCCCAAATATTTTATTGCTTGCCTTCTAGATATGAAAATTCCTGCCCCAGTTCAAATCACTGACCTAAATGAATGTTTAAAATTTAGGGTGACCTTAATAGTCTATCTTGCAGAGTTCATTGATTTTGGTTCTTAAAACTATGGAAGCAAAATCTGATCTCTTACCTTACTTCTTGGCCTATGAAGAGATATCTAGAACTGTGCAAGATCTGGGTTCTTTTTATCTTTCAGCTTAGCTTACTTTTTAAAACCCATCTTCAGAAAAAAAGGACCAATCATTTTTTCAAAGGGACTAGTGATTCAGTGGGTTTCAGACAGTGACTTAGCTAATAACCCCTTTCCTAATCATTTAGGCGGTATATGGATACCCACACTTTTAGTAATGTTATTAAATTATCCCCTGAGAAATGTTTTGTTGTGATCATTCCTCACCTCTGCCTTGGTGATGACTAACCCTTCTGGAGTGATTTTGTTCTACTCCATCTTTTAAATTCTTAAAATGAATACCTTAACATAGTAACTTTTAAGACCTTTATTAAATTGAAGGATAAAGGGTGACTATTTTTATTTCAAGAGTAAAATACAGAATTACTCAACATAAGGTGTAGATCTAAAAGACAAAATTTCAAAATCTAGTTAGGGAACAGTAAAGGTTCTTTAATTCTTCAACATTGGGTTGAGTAAATACTAGCTAATTTCATTTAGATTTGACCCTGAAAACATTAGTGGATCTCCCTCTACCTATAGAATGAAATCCTAAAAAGAATTACTAGATTTCTATGTCTAGGAAATGTGTATCTGCACGTAAGCATGCCAACTGTGAATGAATAATAAATATAAAGAAGGATGCTGTACAATTTTTAGTGATGAGTAAATGTTTTCTATTTCAAAAATTCCCTTTTGCTAAATATAATTTTAGCATTTAAATTACAATGAATTATTACTGTCTTTAAATTGTCATTATTTAAATTACTGTCATAAAGGGATTTTTTTTCCCCTCTTGTTCGTTGTTGTTAATATTGACCCCACTCTAATGGATCACAAGGGTTGTGATAATGTTACCAATTCATTTCATTGTGGAATAATTCTTTTGGCTATTTTAATCTTAAAAAACTAATATTGGTCTTGTCATGCTGTTCAGAAGGGCAAAACTAGGTGAATTTGCTTTCCTTCATGGGATTAGACATTTCTTAGTAGCTTCATGATCATTAATGTTAAAATGACTATATTATTTGTCATTCATCTAGTCAAACAACACAAGATAAATATCATTTAAAATAAATAGATCTTTTTCTTACAAAAGAAGAGGAACTTGGATTTTATATCTTAGAAGGGAGTTTTCCCTGAGATTTATGAAAGCTGTGTTTTTAGTTTGTCCATAACAGTTAAACGACCCTTGATGTTGATGGCATTTTAAGAAAAGCTGGATGGTTAATGTAACCATTTATTGCCTGGAAAATCCAGTAGACTGGCTGACTGGCTAAACTAGATAGATGTCTATATTGCCTGATTTTATACATTTAGTTATTTGTGACTAATGACCTTGGTCTAGTCTGAATACTGTTAACTTTTCTTCACCATAAATTCTCAGTCTCCTGAGATTTCCTACTGCATTTTCAGCTTCTTAGGTAGCTAACCTCACAGCTGAGCCAGAAAGGTGTTAGGGCCAAGCACTGAAAAAGTCAGGAACTATATTAAAGAGCCAAAAGAGTGTCAACTTAAAAATTATCCTGGTGATGAATAGTTGCATCTAGCTACCTTCCTCAAATCTGATGGTAGTTGGAAGATTTCAGTCATTGTTTTCTTTTTTTTTCATTACTTGCGTATTCTAGAGAATAACAGTTGAAGCCCTCCAGGTGTACACGCTGAAGTGGAAAATAGTTGTCTATACCAGAAGAAATGACCTTCATGGTTGATAGCTTCCAACTCCGAGTGGAGGGCAAGTTATCTCTGGGTAGGAAAGGAAGTCACAGGAAGCTGCCCTTTAATTCTTATCACGTTGTGCCAAATATACTTGTTTCCCCCATTCACCTGTGTTGAACTTACTCAGTTTTCTATTCCCGTGTCATTCACCCAGTAGGTATGCCACTGAGTTTTGTTAAGTAAATGTCTTCATTCAGGAAAGGTGGTATAAATCTAGAGCAAGGTCAGCCTATATGTATTAAGGTGCAGGGACACAAGATGAGGAAATCCGGAACCAGATAATATCGCTATGACTTTTCTTTTAGATCAATTATCAGAATACCCGGTACCCATTTATTCAAAATAAAAGTACAAAAACATTTAAATGCCAAGTATGAGTAACTGTTGGATCACGTACCATTGAAAATACCCATATGTTTGCTCTGTCACAATAACATAAATGGTAAAAATTAAACAACAATGACTTCTAAATCAACCCTTTCAAAATATTATTTCCACTTTTTTTTTTTTACTTCAACCTGAAAAATCAGCCAAGAGGCTTACTAAGGACCAGTCTGAAGTAGATTAACCTCCTGTGGATCCAGATAACTAAATCTGAGTCCTAAATCTCAGCCCTACTGACCGCTTATAATAATAGTTTTCTGGCATATGAGCTATAATTTTTCCCGGAATCCCTGGTTACCCACTAATGTAGGCAGGATACATATAACACCCCCACTTTTCAGTGAGAAAAATGAGGTACAGAAGGGTTAGTTAATTAATTAATTAAGGGAGCAAATAGCTTTTGCTTACAGTTCATATCCTTGCTAAGCATTGAGAACTTAACACTAGTAAAACAGACAAGGTTTCTGCCACCATCAAAATTACAATTGTTTCCACTGTCAAAAAAGTATCAGAATTGTGGATAGAATTCAGGTCTTCTGATTCTTAATCCAGTAGGCTTTCCAAAGCACAAAGTACTAAGTATATAATATAAATAAGTATATAATCTTAGATTATCAGATAATTTTACACCTTGGAAATCACTATCTTCCTCTGTATAAGGAGGAAAACAATCTTATAACATCTTTTAATTTAGTGCTGACTCTCCAATTCCAGTAGATTCTTAAATGCAAGGATAAGTTCACATTATTAAGGTAAAAATGTATGCGATTCTACATATTCTGTAAGATTAGTAAAGGAGTATTTTTCTAGAGGAAGACTAAGAAATATAAATTATTCTTCCCTGCAGGATAACAGGTACAAGCCACCTGCCACTGCTAAGCATTTGAAACTTAAATTTTCCACTATGATTTTTTTGGGGGGGAGGGGAAAATCTCTCAGTTTAGATATTTTAAGCCAACACAATTTCCCAATGAATATCTATCAATTTACAAGCAGAAAGTAAAAGATTGAAAACAAAGAGAACTTAACCCAGAACCCAGTGCCGTCGCAAGTTTAAAATTTTTACTACCCCATTACTACAGAAACTGAAGCACACACTTGTTTTTGAGGATATATTTAAATGTTTATTTGAAGTTTTATCTACAGTTTTGGGGAAATCTTTAGAGCAATTTCAACAGTGGAGGAAATTATAACAAAGGACCTAGAGGTCATTTTTGATAGTTACAACTTTCTCCTGTTAAATACAATGGACAATTTTACTGTATAACCAAGGTTTCTGTACACAAAAAGAATAGGAAAAAAAATCAAGTCTGTATTCTAGAGAGCATTCCTCAGAAAAATACTGCTGAAAAATTTTCCATTATATGTTTGTGAAATGCTACACATCACAGCGCTTTCTTAGAGCCCTGGTGGTCTAGTGGTTAAGAACTCGGCTGGAAAGTTCGGCAGTTCGAATTCACCAGCCAATCCTTGGGAATTCTGTAGGGCAGTTCTACTCCGTCCTATAGGATCGCTATGAGTTAGAACTGCCTGGACAGCAATAGGTTTTTTTGGAATATAGCACTTCCTTGGAAAATCACAGCTCATTAGTGTAATTAAGGCTTTGAGAAGCCTTGCAGTGAAGAAACCTGTTTAGTTTTATTTAACCTAGCATTTCCAAGTTATATTTGAGCACCTAATCACTGTGTGTGTGTGTGTGTGTGTGAGACAGAGAAAGGGAGAGAGGAAGAAAGGAAGGGAAAACAGAAAAATAGTACTATGCCACAGCAACTCAAATGAGGGTAATAGGTTTTGTGACTAAAACTCACATCATTTGTAACTTGTACAGTAAATGCAGGGAATAAGTAGGCTCTCAATCAAACCTCTTTTTTTTTTTTTCTTATTTTCCCTCCTCACCCCTCCCCTTCCTCATAACTATCAAAATTTTTTTCTTTCTGTGTGTAAACATTTTCATAACTTTTTAAAATAGTAGTCTCCTACTCTATTTGGCCTTTTGTGATTGACTTATTTCACTCAGTATAATGCCCTCCAGATTCATCCCTGTAGTGAGATGTTTCACAGAGCCATCATTGTTCTTTATCGTTGTATAATATTCCATTGTGAGTACGTATCATAGTTTTGTTTATCCATTCATCTGTTGATGTGTGCTTAGGCTGTTTCTATTTTTTGCTACCATGAACAATGCTGCAGGGAACATGAGTGTGGATATGTCTATTCATGTGACGGTTCTTATTTCTCTAGAATATATTCCTCTGAGTGGGGTTGCTGGATTATACAGTATTTCTATTTCTAGCTTTTTAAGGAAGTGCCGTATCGTTTTCCAAAATGGTTGTACCATTTTACATCCCACGGGCAGTGCATAAGCGTTCCAGTCTCCCTGCAGCCTTTCCAACATTTTTTTAAAAATTTTTATTTGTGCCAGTAATGTCGGAGTGAGGTGGTATCTCACTGAAGTTTTGATTTGCATTTCTGTAATGGCTAGTGATTATGAGCATTTGGTCGTGTGTGTTAGATGTCTGAATGTCTTCTTTGGTGACGTGTCTGTTCATTTCCTTTGCCTATTTTTTAAATTGGGTTATTTATCTTTTTGTTGTAGAGGTGATGAATTTTCCTGTGGGTTTTAGAGGTTAGACCTTTGTTGGATTTGTCATAACCAAAAACTTTTCCCAGTCTGTAGATTCTTTTCTTACTCTTTTGGTGAAGTCTGGATGAGTGTGTTTAATTTTTAGAAGATCCCAGTTATCTAGCTTATCTTCTGGTGTTTGTGTATTTTAGTTATGGTTTGTATCTTATTTATGCTGTGTATTAGGAACTGTAGCGTTGACCCTATTTTTTCTTCTATGATCTTTATAGTTTTTGGTTTTATATTTAGGTCTTTGATCCATTTTCAATTATTTTTTGTGTATGATGTGAGGTGTGGGTCCTGTTTCATTTTTTGTTTTACAGATGAACATCCAGTTTTGCCGGTATCATTTGTTAAAAAGACTGTCTTTTCCCTGTTTAGTGGACTTACGGGCTTTGTCAAAGATCAGGTGACCACAGATGAGTGGATTTACATCTGCGTGCTCAATTTTGTTCCATTGATCAAAGTGTCTTTCTTTATACCTGTGCCAAGCTGTTTTGACTACGATAGCTGTATAGTAGGTTCTGAGGTCAGGTGGTGTGAGTCCTTCCTACTTTACTCTTCTTCTTTAATAGTATTCTTTACTTTTCAGGGCCCTCTTTCCTTTCCAAATAAAATTAATGATTAGTTTTTCCATCTCTTGAAAGAATGCTGATGGTATATCGGTCAGGATTGGATTATATTTGCAGATTACTTTGTGTGCAATTGACATTTTCACAAGGTTGAGTCTACTTATCCATGACCATGGTATGTTTTTGTATTTATGTAGGTCTGTTTCGGTTTCTTGCAGTAGTGTTTTGTAGTTTTCTTTGTAAAGGTCTTTTACATCCCTGATTAGATTTATTTCTCTATATTTTTTTTTTTAGGGGCAATTTTAAATGGTATTTCTTTCCTGATTTCCTTTTCATAGTTCTCTTTATTGGTGGATAGAAATCCAACTGATTTTCGTATGTTTATCTTATATCCTGCTATCTACTGAAACTTTCTATTAGTTTCAGTATTTTTCTCGTGGAGTCGTTTGGGTTCTCTATGTATGTATCACATTTTCTACAAGTAGGGATAGTTTACTCCTTCCTTATCAGTTTGGATGTTCTTTATTTATTTCTCTTGCCTTATTGCTCTAGCTAGGACTTCTAGCACATTGTTAAATCAGAGTGACGATAAAGGGCATCCTCGTCTTGTTCATGTTCTCAGGCAGAATGTTTTCAGCCTCTCTCCATTAAGAATGATGTTGGCTGTTGGTTTTGTATAGATGCCCTTTATTATGTTAAAAAATTTCCCTTCACCTATTTTATTGAGCTTTTTTTAAATCACGAGTTGGCGTTCGACTTTATCGAATGTCTTTTCTTCGTCAATTGAGGTGATCATGTGATTCTTCTGTTTTATTTATGTGGTGGATTATGTTGGTTGATTTTCTAACTTTGAACCATCATTGCATATCTGATATGAATACCACTTAGTTGTGGTGTATTATTTTTTATTTATATGTTGCTGAATTCTGTAGGCTAGTGTTTTCACGTTTATATTCATGAGAGATATCGGTTTGTAATCTTTTTTTTGTGTGTGGTGTCTTTGCCTGTTTTTGGTATTGGGGTTATGCTGGCTTCATAGAATGAATTTGGAAGCATCCCTTCCTTTTTATGTTCTGAAATAGTTTGAGTAGTACGGGTACAAGTTCTTCTCTGAATATTTGGTAGAATTCTCCAGTGAAACCATCTGGGCCAGGGCTTCCTAAGTTTAATTCAGTCTTTTATTATTTGATATCATCTTGACTTCCTCTCCATTTGAAAGTCCTATACCTATACTGTTTATTCCCTCTTTTATTGTTCTGACTTTATTGTTATTTACAGATTGACCTCTCTGGTTCCCTGTTGTAATTCTTTTAGTTTTGTTTTATCCTTGAGAGATCATTGCCTATGCTGGTATCTGGCTGATGCTATCCTGTGTCCTAGATTCATGTTGTTGTCTGATGCTGGTTCTCTAACCCAAAGACTCCCTTTAATAATTCTTATAAATTTGGTTGGTTTTTTACATGTTCCCTTATTTTCTGTTTATCTGAAAATGTCTAAATTTACTATCATATTTGAGCACAAGTTTTGCAGGATATATTATTCTTGGTTGGCAATTTTTTTCCTTCAAGGTTTTATGTGTGTCACTACATTGCCTTCTTGCCTGCATGGTTTCTGCCTTGTAATCAGAGCTTAGTCTTATTGTTCCCCTTTGTATGTGACTTTTCATTTTTATTGAGCTGTTCTCAGGATTCTTTCTTTGTTTTTGTTTTTAGATAGTGTGATTATGATATGTCTTGGTGATTTTCTATTGGGATCTATCCTATATGGGTTTTTTTGAGCTTCTTGGTTGGTGAGCTTTCTGTCTTTCATAAAATTAGGAAAATTTTCTGTCAGTAAATCTTTAATGTTTTTTATGCTTTCTCTCCCTGTTCTGGAACTCTGATCACAGGTGAATTTTTGCTTTGGATTGTATCCCACATCATTCTTGGGGTTTCTTCATTTTTCTTCATTCTTTTCTCTGATTTTTCCTCAAAGTGGTATCCAAAGATTTGTCTTCAATTTCACTGATCCTGTAATTCCATTTTCAAATTTGCTCTTAAACCTTTTATTGAGTTGTCCATTTCTGAAATCTTATTATTATTATTGACAGGCTTTAACATGAATTGTTTTATTTACAACAGGGATCCCTCAGAGGTGGTGAACTATAGGGTAAATCTTCTAGAGCATGGCACAGATGGAATATAATACTCATCAGCACCTCACATGTGACTAAAAGACAAAGTTAGGAACACACGGTGGAAGGGAAACAAATCAAATGTACAAGGCACCTGGCTGTGGGAGCAGCTGCGGTGTTTGCAGACCCTGACAGGCTCACTTTGTGCCCTGTAGGTCAGTCTTGGACATGTGACATTCAGAATGGAACAAAGATGGTTCATATATGAAGCCCCGGATCCTATGCAGGTAACTAACCTTTTCTTAGACTGATTTACAACCTCCATGTAGTTTAAGGTTTTAAAAGGGGGCTGAGCTGGGATGCTAAACAGTAAGACAAAACCTCTCCCCCTCCCCCGCCTTTTTTTTGAATCTAGAAGGGAATATGGTCATCCCTGAATATCAATTCCAGCGGTGGCTTCAGAAGGCTTGTAAGCACCCTAACTTAAAAACAAATAGTAAAAAAAAAAAAAAGAAGAAGAAGAAATGTGGCCTGAACTTAATTCACTCAAATGGAAAGGCAGATTCATAAAAATAAAAACTGGTTGCAGGTTCATTAACGGTACTGAAGATACTCTGTCTGAATGAGGACGTTTAAAATGCATTCACAGTGCACCTAAGTGCAAAGCTGCTCTTGGCAGCTGTAAGTAGCTACCCTTTCCTTCAAACACACTCTACTGCTACCAGTGACTGCATGCCAAGTGCTGAAGTTGGAAGAGACCCCACATTGGCACAGAACCCCAGGCCGTAATCTGTCTGGTGTGGCCAGGTCTGTGGGAAACAAGACTTAAGCTCTCACACAATGACCCTCTAAAGTCTCCTCTCCTCTTCCTGTTTGCTCTCTGCATTCTGACCTCCTAACAGGGAGGCCCAAATGAGTTCTGTTTCCCTTTCAGTTCTAGGCACTCTCTGAAACATTTTTGACTACCCAGGATCTTTCATTTCTTTCCAATTCTGTTGGTGACTTTAGATTTGGAATGTCGGTTCCTTCTTCTAGAAGAATGGCTTTTGCTGTTGTCTGAATGCTTGAGTGGGCTGTCTTCAGAACCTTTTGTGCCCTTCCCATGGGGCCAGGAGATATCTGGACTGTAGGTGCCATCTTCACATTCTGAATAGGTCTTTTCTCGGTGACCATAGTGTTCTGCATACCACACCATGCTGTAAAAACACAAGAAAGTAGTGAAAGCCACACAAAGAAGCCAAAACACAACATAGAGTATTTGGGTCTTGGAGAAGAGATCTTGCCCAAATCTTATGCAAACAATAGCTTCCAGGAAACCAATGACCCCAAACACCCAGCACTCTGTTCTATGAGGTAAGTATTATACGTACTGTCTCACTGTGGGAGCCGTGATGCCACCAATAAAGAGAATTCTGCACCAACTTAGTGGATGGCTAGCTTGGAACATAAACATATGTTTCAAGAAGAAGGTACTCAACTCAGTCAGCTGTTGGATGATAGTGAAAGGGTATATCCCAGCCACTCTCTGAAATGAAGATTTGGGGTCAAACCACTGAACATAGGTCCAGCTAGCAGGGGTGGACTGCAGGATGGCTCTTTGGATTTTCCCGGTGGTGGTGTGAATGTCCTTGAAGCTTGCCCAGTGGTAAGTCCTCATTTCTAAGAACTGGCAAACAACCATGCCCAACCAGATGCCACCACCATTACATAGCAGGATGTCCAGAATGACTTGGTCCCACCAGCACTCAGCAAAATTTGACAGAAGATGCATGACGAAAAGCTCAGTTAGCTCCCAGGTAATACCGATTGTCCAGCAGAGGCCATAACTATGGATCAGCAAGGGCTTCATGGCACAGCTCCAGAAATGCCCAAATGCAAAGATATCAAAGTGGCTGATAATCCTCTCCCAGGTGATAACGTGACAGTTCCTGGCATACTACATGATATCTGCTTCCCTGGTGGCATAGAGAAGATTTGGATCTAGCCAATACATTATGGATTTCACCTGCTTGAAATTCAGGAAGAGGAGGAAGACCAGGAACAGGAAACAGAGCACACTGAGTCCAAAAAACTCCATAAGGCTGGATGAGGCCTAGTAAATGGACCATTGGGAAAACCTAATACACTGATGATAAGAAGGAAGAAAATAACAGTGAGGATGCCCTTCCAGATGTTGTCTTCTGGACCAGAATCATCCCTGGTGAAGGCGAAGTACATGAGCCTGAGAAGGGTGATGGTGTGCGGCCGGTAGAAGAAGTCGATAGTAATGTCCTCCACTTGCTGTTTGTTGATCATCTGGAAATGCATCTTGTAGTTCACAATCTTTGCTCAGGGTCCTGCTCCCCACACAGGACGCCATGACCTGCCTCCCCATCCTGCAGCTTTGGTGATGGCTTCAGTGGACAAGTGGCTGGGCAGCTGGGCTGAAATCTTACTGTTTATCTTTTGAGTTTCTAATTGCTATTTTTGTATGATTTTTAGTTGTTTATTCATTTTGACATTTTGTTCCTATATTATTTTCCTGAATTCTTTCATTACTTTGTCTATGTTCTCCCTGATTTTTCTATTTTTTCCCTCTTTTTGTCTGCATTTTCCTTCGTCTCTTGGAGAGTGCTAAATATTAGAGTTTTGAATTCCCTACCAGGTAGTTTCAATGGCTCCTCTTCTACCGGGAGGTCATCTGGTATTTTATTTTGGTCACTTTCTGGAGCCATCCTGTTCTGTTTTTATTATGTTTTCATATTGTCTTCTGTCTCCAGAACGCTCAGGAATTATTTTTCTTCATTTATTGATTGTATAGTTGTTTGTTTCCTCCTGCCTTTTTGTTTGATTTTGTTGCATCTGGACAGGCAGCCTGCCGTATTTTGTCGCTTTCTTGTCTGTGGGCACTATATTTCTCACCAACTTGTCCAGGTAGGCATGGTTTCTCAATGGTGGTGCAGCAGGGCAGGTCCAATAGGTGGGAGGAATGGGTGGGGGTGGATTGTTTGTGGCATGAACTGGGGCCAACTGGGAGGGACCAAGGGGAAATGTAGGTCGAGGTCCGGGGGACCACGCTGGCACCACTTGGGTGTGCAAAACTCAGGGCTTGGTGCAGATAGGTAGGAGGGAAGGGAGAGGATGTGATATGTGGAGCTAAGTGGGTGAGAGAAAGAAGAGAGAGCAACAAAAGTAAAAAAAAAAAAAAAAAAAAAGTAAATAAACTGACACCAATGCAGGATTCGGCAGGTGAGGTGGAGCAGACCCAGTGAGGTCCTGTGCTGGTGGAACCTGCCTGTAGGGGTGGTGCAGACCCTGGAAGGCTGTGCACCAGTGGCTCTATATCTGAGTGGTATGGCATAGCCTATTAAGAAGGGGATGGAACTACACATGTGGCTAGTCGGGCAGGGGAAAGGAAAGAAAGGAAGAGAGAGAGAGAAGAAATAAGAAAAAATCCAAAGGCAAAACCAAGCAAACAAGAAACAAAACAAACAAAAAATGGTGCTGGAGGAGTCAGCTGGTAAGGGCAGGGTGGACCTGAACAGCAGTCAGCTGGTGTCTCTTTGGCCAGCAACCATGGCCCCTTGGAAAGTGGTGAGACCTCATAGAGGAAAGAAGGTTGGGCAGTGGGAAAGCCTGTATCCCCGATTACTGGGTGCTCTGTCTTCTATTGGGAGCTCTGTGAAGTTGCTTTCCCATACTCTCCATCCGTGATCCTTGGTGGTCAAGCTCCAAGATGGTGAATCTGGGTAGCAGAGATCTGGCATCTTTCTGGCTCAGACACCACAGTCCACTGGAAAGTGGTGAAGGCCTCATGTAGGTAAGAAGGGGTGGGGGAGTGTGTATCCCTGGTTAGTGGATGCTTTGTCTCCAGTTGGAAGCTCCATGAAGTCGCCTTCCCATGGTAGATGACCTCTACTCTCTAGCTCTCTTCATTCTCTGTTCTCTGTTTCTTATTCCATTCAGTGCTTGAACAAGTTCTTCATTTGATACTTAAGTTTCCAGGATTGTATCTATTTTACTTAGTTTTTCAGGTCTTTGCTGCAGAGAGATGGCACAGTACTTTTGTCTATAGTGGCATGTTGGCTCCTACCTCAATCAAATCTTTTCTATTTATTTAGGATGTTTTACTTTTTTCTCTGAGACTTTATTAAAGGAGCCACTTCTGTTTAATATTGTACACTAAAATTATTTATCACGTGTTCACCATGGCAATATATTCTAGCTTGTAGACTCTAGTTTTATTTTGTGAGTCTAACCCATTGCCATTGAGTCAATTCTGAATCATAGTGACCCTATAAGACAGAGTAGAACTGCCCTCTAGGGTTTCCAGGGCTGTAATCGTCACAGAAGCAGATGCCATATCTTTCTCCCACAGAACGAATGGTAGGTTCAAACCACCAATCTTTGGGTTAGCAGTCTAGCACTTAACCACTGAGCCACCAGGGCTTCTTTATATGAGTCTATTATATTTAGAATTTGTAGGTGTCTGCATGTCTTAGAGAAGCAAAACTGGTAACATGTATGAATATATACAAAGAGATTTATATTAAGGAAACAGCTCACACGATTGTAGGGGTTGGAACGTCCCAAGTCCTTGGATCAGGATAGAGGCCTTTGCCAATTCACAGAGCAGTAGAAGCTGTTGACCCCAAGATGAGCAGGTCGGAGAGCAGGACTCCCGCTCACAGGCTGTGACAGTTGAGGAATCTCCAAGGTTGGCAGGCAAGACTGCAAGATTTCTCCTGAGTTACATAGCTGCAGGGGCTGGTGAACCCAAGATAAGCAGGTAGGGAGTGGGATTCTTGCTTGCAGGCTGTGAAGATCGATGAGTCCCAAGATGGACAAGTAAGCTGCTAGCTCAAGTCCCAAGAACCAGAGGCCAGACAAGAGATAGCTGCTGGATCCAGAACAAGCCAACTACCTTTTGCAAGGTAAGCAGGAAGGAAGTAGAGGGTGAAAGGCGGAGAGATGAAGGCTGAGGGGGCAGTGAGCTGCCACAGGGCCCACCCCCACCAGTACCACTCAGCAGATTCCATCATGGGGTTGATCACATATCAAATTTCAACAGGGAAGTGATCATATTATACAACTACCAAAAACACTGAGAACCATGGCGCAGCCAAGTTGACACACAATCTTAACCATCACAGTGGATATGTATTATGACTATAAAATATAATTTCCCTAAGTAGTGTTTTCAGGAGTAGAGGTTGTAAGTAAAATAAACCTTCTGCCTTTCACAAAAGCACCACAAAAGCACCTATATTTCATAGAAGTCAAGAAAGACCAGCATACAACTAAGCTGGGCTAGAACTATCAGCCTCTTGCTATTCCCTAAAGAATGGCTAGTAGAGAATTCAGTGGGAGGCCATCCTCTCACATATAACATGTGCCTGGGCCAGGCATAAATCAATATCTACCTTCTCTGAAATCACTCCTTTGGGCCCCTGACCTAAAATGATTTCTGTCTCTACTGACCCTCTTTAGTATTTACTTGTACCCTTTGCTCTTTGTGAATTTCAGACCTGCATTTTCATGGCCCAGTATCTCTGTTTCTTCTTTTTGAGCCTATAGCCAGTGTTTGGCCATTATTTGGTTTCTGTACCCTAACCTTTCCCTCCCATCCAACCACCACCCAAATACTCCATTTTAATCAAAATCTTATAATTTTAGTAACTTGATTTGACTTTGGTTTCTTTTCATGGGAGAGGAAGTACATGATGTACTATACAATCTTTGGCCATTTCCTTGCTTTCCTTTCCTTCTCAGACATCTAGCCAAGGCCATGCTATGGTCTTGTGACTGCCATGAAAATGTCCCAGTCAAGAGGAGTGGTACCCCTAGGTCAGTCTGCTTTGTTCCGCTCCCTCAGAATTCTGATTTTTTATTTTTTTCATTTTGTTACATTTGAAGTTTATCTCCTTAACTAGATTTTATGCTTTCTGATAGCAATTGTTTTGAGGTTGAATGTTACCTAGTACATTGCAAATACTGAAAGTCATGAAAGTCATGATAAAACACTATTTACAGGGGCGGATTAACTGGTAAGTAACCTTGTGTTTACTTAATCTGTGGTGGACAATTTCACCTGTTTTTCATCTGGCGAAATTGTACACCACAG
Source organism: Elephas maximus indicus (assembly GCF_024166365.1). Classification (NCBI taxonomy): domain Eukaryota; kingdom Metazoa; phylum Chordata; class Mammalia; order Proboscidea; family Elephantidae; genus Elephas; species Elephas maximus. The sequence goes on from NC_064823.1 coordinate 87,855,279, forward strand.
ATTAGTAAGCAAACACAAGTAAACCCGTGGATACTTTTCTTATTGAGTAATCCATCACTGCCTATTTATATTGTTTACTATAATTACTCTTCTTTTTAGAAACTTAGCCTGTCATGTAGGCATATTATAATGCATCAGAATTTTTAATGCAGACTTTCATATTCCAAACCAAAATCATCAATCTAGGTTGATTTAAATACTCTTCTGTGGTAGAATCTGTTACCATATTTCCCTCACGTATGTGAGGAATTTGGTAGAAAGGAGTAGACATTTCTAATTATGTGTGTTTATATTTGTTAAGTCTTAATCCATACTTCAGCAGTTTTAGAAATGACTGCATTTTTATGCTTGCTATATGAATAGCGAAAGAAGAAACTGATATTTGCTGCTTGCAAAAATAGGGCTATCACATCCGAACATTGAGGCAAGGACAAAAATAAGGTTGAAATTGGCAGATGGAGGATCATCTAGAAACCATTAGGTATAAAGATTATGAAAAATAATGGTATGAATGGAAATTGTATGTAGGAGGTCACTCAATATAATAAACTCAGATTTTGAGGACAAGGGTGAAGAAAAGAGCTACATACTTCTCACCCTAGTCTGTCGTTCTGCTCCATTTTCAGAATATTTCTGTCTAAATTACTGGTGTTGGTTATTTGGTCATCATCTAGATTCATGTCACCCTGTCCTCTGCATTTTGTGATGGAGAAAGTCATATTTGATTTCTAACTCTTCTTTTTCAGAATTTTATATTAGTCTCTGTAGTAGATTCTGTCATATGCTAACCAGAGCCCCCTTCAGGAATGAAAGACTTATTATCCTAGCTGCTGGGAGTGCTGCCAGAAGTTAATCTCTTCAAGAAATGCTTCAGCTAAAAAATGATGCCTTGCCCAAGAGCACACCTCTTCCTGGGCCAGCTAACACCCTACAACTAACCTACTAAAACCCAGGCCTCTCTCAGTTCCAGATCCAGAACTCCCCATGGGAATGACTAAAACCTTTGTTGACTTCATAGCAGCTGAGATTCTTACTTTACCCATTCCTGCTTCTTCTCTTTCCCTTCATGAGCGTTAATTCCAGGAGTACTTTATAAGTTTCCTGCATGCTAATTTCTACCCCAGATTCTGCTTTCTGGAGATCTCAATCTGAGACAGAGACCAAAGCTTCAGTCACGAAAATATTACCTCTGAGTAACATGAAGACCTGAGCATAGTTCATCAAGTGTTAATTATTTCTCTTCACTTAGCTGGCTCTGAATTACTATAGAATCCCATTGTTGTGCAGTCATTTCTGACACATAGTGACCCATAGGACAAAGTAGAACTGCCCTGTAGGGTTTCTAAGGAGCAGATGGTGGATTCAAACTGCTACCTATTGGCTAGCAGCAGAGCTTTTTTTGAATACTCTCCAATATTACCTGATACCACAGTTAAACAGAAAAACCTTAAGGTGTTACACATGGTGTCCATGATTGCAGACTTTTCCTGGTAATTCTTTTTATAAAGATGTTTAGAAAACTTGCTCCACATTCTATCATTGCAAAACATTTCTGACAGAAAATATCCAAGTTTCAGGGAAAGAGCAGAGATCTCTCCAGGGTAAGAAAAAAAAAGAAGCACCTAGAAATTTTGCAAAAAATTCACAGAAATTTAAGCACTGCATACATTTGTGGAGCACCAAGTTAGGACCAGGATAAACCAGAGCTATAGAAATTTAATTTCCCAAAACCATCACTTCCACAGCTTATTGCATATATTTGTTACCTATTTCAAACTACTTCCTCATCTCAAAGAGGGACCATATAGAATAGAGGTTAAGACCATGAATCTGGAGTCATTCTGCCTTGGCTCTAATTCCAACCCTGCCAACTACAAGCTTCTTGAATTGTGGGCAAGTTTTAAAACTCTCTGAGGCTTAGTTTTTCCTTCTGAAAATGGGGGAAACTTCACAGGGCCGTTGACATGATTACTGCTCAGGTCATATGATAAACTCAGTGTTAGTTATGTTAATTGTTAGACTGTAAGCACTTTGAGCATCCCCAGAACTTGGCAAAGGTAGGTGCTGAATATTTGCTGAATGAATACATGAATAAAGCATAATACACAGAAGCATCTATCTTGATAGAGCTCAGCATGGCAAATTTGATGGCTTTTGGAGTCCCTGGGTGGTGCAAATGATTAACCTGATAGACTGTTAACTGAAAAATTGGAGGTTTGAGTCTATCCAGAGATGCCTCGGAAGAAAGGCCTGGCAATCTATTTCCAAAAAATCAGCTATTGAAATCCTATGGAACACAGCTCTTCTCTGACACACATGTGGTCTTTAGGAGTTGAAATCATCTCAGCAGCAACTGCTGGTACAGTAGAACTGTAGTAAAAAACAAACAGCCACTGTAATGTTAGAAGTAGATCCACGGAACACTAGGGTAGACGAAGGCTCCTAGGCCAAAATTGAGTAAGGGCATATATTATCAATTAATCAGTTCTTTTATTAAAAATATTATTGACAAAAATTGAAAATATTAATTGCAAAGTACTAGTAAGGAGAACCCATTGCTTTTCCAACCATTCTTTTCCTCAAATTCTATCATTTCTTCAGGCAGTACAGTGATGTGCTGGTAAACCAGCACTCTGATAAGCAAATAAATAAATAAAACCCTTGATTTATAGTATTTCCAAAATTCCATAATGTAAATCCTCCCACCATGGCCAATTTCAAGCTATAAATGGCTTAACAACTGGCTTGTAAAATTCCTAAACATTTACCTATTGGCTCTTAAGAGGCAGTAATAGCTGACTCCAGTGTATTAATGTCTTCAGAAAATAGGTATTGCCTGAATCACTCAAATAAGATAGCTTGGTTGCCATGGTCATAAATATTTTACATGATGTATATTACATGATACAGTAATACTAATGATCATGATTTATGTTGAGGGCATAGATATTTAAAGATGTGGGAAACTAAAGTTTGTTTTTTAGTGCCATATGGCTTATACTAGGCTATGCTTTCTAAGTACATGTTCTCAATTAATCATAAAAATCTGCAGGTTATCATTATCATCAATAAGGTGGTGTCTCAGTCATCTAGTGCTGCTATAACAGGAGTACCACAAGTGGATGGCTTTAACAAGAGAAATTGATTTCCTCACAGTAAAGTAGGCTAAAAGTCCAAATTCAAGACTTCAGCTCCAGGGGAAGGATTTCTCTCTCTGTCAGCCTTCTCATCAATCTTCCCCCAGACTAGGAGCTTCTCTGTGCAGGGACCCCAAGTCCACAGGATGTGCTCTGCTCCTGGCACTGCTTTCTTGGTGGTATGAGGTCCCCCCTCTCTGCTCCCTTCCTTTTCCTTTTTATCTCTTGAGAGATAAAAGGTGGTGCAGGCCACACCCCAGGGAAACTCTCTTTAGATTGGATTAGGGATGTGACTTGGTAAGGGTGTTACAGTCCCACCTTAGTCCTCTTTAACATAAAACTACAATCACAAAATGGAGGACAACCACAGAATTCTGGGAATCATGGCCCAGCCAAATTGATACACACATTTTTGGTGGAACATAATTCAATCCATGACAGATGGTAAATAATTTGCCCAAGGTGGCATAGTATTTTAGTGGTGGAGCTCAAATTTGAACATGAGTCTATTTCCAAAGTACACGTTTCTTTTAATACCATGCTTTATGGAATTACACAGGACCAAGATATTGGATAATTTTCCATGCCTGTTTGAAATACGCTAAATAAATTGTATGACACTCTTGATGAATATTCCTTTCAAATTATTTGTTAAAGATTCCCCTGATCTCTTGAATAACATAATCTCTGACAATATTCTGTTATATTCAGTGTCTCTCCATTTTTCTGGAGTTTCTAAAGTTTGTCTCTATCCAGCCATTTGGAAGTTTTCTAAGAGATATCTCCTAAGACATACAATTTATTTCTGCTTTTTCTAAAACCTTTAGGAAACTCCTTCTGAGAAGGATATATACCCAGGACTGTTGTTCCAAATCTGTGAAGCACCCTCAGTGAAGACTGCCAACCATAAAGGTCACCTAACGACAGTGCTTTTTTGTTCTGGTCATATTTCAGTGAAGGGAGTTTATTTTTCTCTATTCCTTTTCCAAGACTGTCTTCCACCTGAAAAAACAATCACTTAAAGCAACAGAAGTCAAGAACTAATAAACCGGTGCTATGACAACTTTCCTCATCAGGACTGCTTTCAGAAGTGTAAAACACTGTGAAAACACTGACATCGTGTCTTCATAAAGCATCTGCTTCAGTGTGTATTTTAGATTCTGTCTCCAGAATTCATTTGTAAATTACCGGTCAATTTCTGTTTTTATTAAATAAGAATTTCATGAGATTTCTGATAAATGGTAATATTGCTTACAATGAATTCTACTTTCTTAAATTCGTGACTACATTGGACACATCAAATATTTAAAAGTATTAGTACAGTTACATTCCAGAGCACAGTCTTGCTCTCACATTCTCACTTTCTCCATACATAGCTATGTATACATACCTGCAGACATTTAATAACACGCTTCTGTAAAACATCACAGTGCCTATCACTGAAAGACAGTGATGATATTAATTAAAGTAAAAATAATGTATCATTTATTTAACGTGTAGTTTGTGCCAGGTATTATACTAATTGCTTTATTTATATGTTAGCTCAATTGTATGAATCCTCATTACAACCTTGAGTTTTAGATATTGATATTCTCATTTTACAGGAGAGTAACATATGGCTCACTGAGATTAAAAATTCTTCCCAAGGTTATGTGGTTTCTGAGCCCCCTAATCAAGGCCCATATAGCTCCAAAGTCATCTTTTTAACAACCAACTATACTGCAACACATAATTGTCAAAGACCTATTTTATAACCTTAATGTTTGCATTTTCATACTTTTTTTTATCCCACTTAGTGAGTTGAATGGTTCTTTCGCCTGGGTTTGATGGTTATGAACCTACATTTCTACAAATGTATTTTTCTTACTTTGTATTCTGTTGTACCATTCATACGTAAGAGTTGAAAAAATTCATCCTTTATTGATAATTCATTCTTAAAATATTCCTTTCTGTTGTGACACCTTCTTTACAATATCCTGAAAAATCTTACTTTCTTATGCTTTTATTTCCAAGGCAAAAATTTTATAAAAATGTTTCTCGAAGATATAAAAAATCAATTAAAAGTTGTACAAAATAGATTCTAACCAAGAAGGTATAAATGGATGAAAAGTATTACCAAGAAGGATTTCTTAACTTGGCAACTAATCTCTGTAAAGCAGACTAAAGTTGTACATGAGTAAATATTATGTAATGATTTGCAAAATGTCTGAGCCTAAAATTGAGTAATGAGGCTGGGTTTTTACATAAGATTCTCTGTCTAAGCCTGGACTTTGAATAAGTGTTAGGTTGGTCTGAAATGACTCTTAACAACCAAGGCAAATGAAACAATTTGTGGGAAAGGATTGTGAACCAGCATGGCCTATGTGATCACAAGAATTCCTCAATCAGCATCAGCCTAACTACCTAGGACACTCTTTCTTCAGTAATTACTCATCCTGGTTTCTCTGGAAGGTAAAATTTACTGCTAATTATTTGCCCCAGTGAAGCTTGCTGATTGAGTTTTCTTATTGCTGAAACAAGCAATTTGCATTTGTTTGGTGCCTTCATGCAAATTTTAAGCCCAGGATGTCTTTGAAAATTGGAAAAACCAAGTACAAATTCTGGGCAAAACTTTGGAAGAAGCTTTTAATACTACCCCATAAAAATATGTTCCTAGATGAAGCAAATGGTTTGCACTTGTCTGCTAACCAAAAAGTTGGTGATTCGAACACACTCTGCAGTGCAAAGAAAGGCTCGGCAATCTGCTTCCATAAATACTGCAGCCAAGAAAACTCTATGAGCAGTTTTACTCTGCAACACATGGAGTCCCCATAAGCCAGAATCAACTTGATGGCACAAAGTATATAAAAAATGTCTTTGAAGAAAGAGAGAGTCACTTAGGTTGGGTGGTAGAAATGAAATTCCCAGTTCTATATTTCATAAGCATTTTGGAGAATTGACTTTTAGGTTCGAAGATTAGATGAGCCTTTAGACAAAAATTCTGTTTGCAAACCCAGAAACAATTTCCTGTTCAGAAATAAATGATTGTGAAGACCTTGCCTAGGGCTAATTGCGTGCAGTTACGAGAATGTGTTTTAGAAATCTCCAGCAGTTTCAATGTACTAAAAATTCTTGGTAAAAAAAATTTCTAGAAAACAGGTACATTGATCTCTTCTTTTAAATGTCAAAATGCTGCAGAATTCAAGGAAAGAGTCCGTCCAATGATTCGTGCCGGGTGGGGTAGGAGGAATGGTCATGGAATGTAACCACCATGTAGCACCAGGCCAAGCGAAGGCCCAACACTTTGCCAAAAACTGTAGCTGCTCATGAAGTATGATTTCTGAAGTACTTCAAAATTTGTGGATCTCAAACCATCACCCACACAAGTGACAAAACCTGAAGTTTTTAATTTGTCAGTGCTGTTTGGGTAAAAACATTGTGAAGAGAAGACCCTGTTAAAACTCAGAGTAGGGTAATTCCCAATAATTGATGATAATTCATATTAATGCACAACTGTAATAATTTGTACATAAATTGTTTACTAGATCCACCTAGTTTTATTGTGTAGATAGTATGTTGATAACACTGCTTTTCTATCAAAAAGCTTTGGGTTTGAATCCCATTTAAGGCACCTAGGAGCCATTTAACTTAGGAAAGGTTAATTAAGTTCTTTGAATCCATTCCCTTCCCAGTAAAATTAGGGAAATTATGTACTTCTCTTTAGATAATATATGGGAAGTAAATGCCACTAAATGAGAAAATGCATAGCTTACCATATCATAAAAAAAATAATTCTCAATAAAGCTCTTTAAGAAAAACTTGCCATACCCTGAGTCCCCAGTGAGAAGTCTATAAGAGAATCGGGAGAGTTGGGGGGAAAAAAAAAATCTCCGAAATGATTCACATATATATGACCCTTCTCCCCGACTGAAAATCACCAGGCTACATGAAAAAAAAAAAAAAAGGTTACTTAGAAAAACGATAGCTTTATGAGTGAAGAATGGAAAACTACTGCCCATAGGCCTATTGCCCTGCTATCCTGCATTTTTTACTTCTTCCAAACATCTCTGGTATATTGTTGAAAGTTTGATACTCATGGTTTATTCTTTTGCTAAATCTTAGTATCACCCATTAAAATGCAGGTGGCATTATTCCTTTAACTCAATGTTATTTATTTAGTACTATCACCACCCATTTGTCAATGGTGACTTGTGTTCATGCTGAACATATTTCAGTGGAGCTTTCAGACTAAGAAGGACTAGGAAGAAAGGACCGGCAATCTACTTACAAAAAGCAGCCAAGAAAACCCGATGAATCCCGACGGTCCATTCCACAGCCAATAGTTGGGATGATGCAGGACTGGGCAGTGTTTTATTCTCTTATGCATGAAGTCATTGCAGTCATCATGAATTCGGTGCCAACTTGACAGAGTTAACAACAGTAGCAATGATCCAAAGATACTATACTCAGAGTACTTATGTCTAACATATGAGAATTACACGTGAAAAAAATGTGTGGTACAGTTTTATCAGGATATGTGGATCAAGGATGAAGTTACCTAAAACAACTTTATAGAGCAAAGAGCTCCTTAGTTCATCCCTGAAGAAAGAGTAGGAGTCCACCAGGCTGACATAAAGTGGAATGAAAAAATCCAAACAGAATGCACATCATGTGCGGACTCGTGCGGAATAAGATAGCTTGATACTTTGGGAGAGTAATTACTGATTCAAGATCGTTGGAATGTGGGGTATCTGTGGGAAACTGATGCAGGAAGGAAGAGGTATTAATGGCAGGCAGTCAGAGGTTATAGCATAGATTTTCCTAATCCAAATAAATATAGTAGGACCTTATCTTGTTGGCCTCTGACGTTTATCAATTAAGCAAGGGATGCGAGTGTGTGTGTGTGTTGTGCACGAGAGAGAGAAAGATAGGAAGAGAGAGAGGAGAGGAAAGAAGGAAAAGAGACAACGAATGTGGTTGGTGATATAATTGCAGAGTTCGATTTTCTTCCTATTTGCTTTTTTTTTTTTTTGCACAAACAAGTCTTTTGCATAAAAAATGGATAATGTATTCTTAATGTAAGGAAAATGAATGAAATATGACATTAGACATGAGTCTTCTTAAAAGCCCCGTTGCTCTAGAGTAGATTCAAACTCATAGAGTCCCTATAGGACAGAATAGACCTGCCCTGTAGGATTTCCAAGGCTGTAATCTTTATGAAAGCAGACTGCCATATCTTTCTTCCGTGGAGCAGTGGGGTCAAACTGTTGACCTTTCAGTTAGCAGTCATGTACTTAACCACTGTGCCACCAGGGCTCCTAAGTTTTACTATTCCCTGTTGGATCCAATTGTTTTGGGTATCTTACATAATGTTTTTAGTGCCTAATTAAAGGAATTACAATTTTATCTTAAGTGCCAGTCACAACTGATTGCATGTAGTTACTTACAGTGTTTTGCTGAGGTGGATTTTAAGGTTACATCAATCAGTGATGACTGCGAAAGGCATGGGTTGGGCACCATGACAAGGTGTAACTACCTGTCAGCTATAAAGCAGGTTAGAGAGGTTTACAAACACATACAGGATCTGCTTGAGCATCACCACATGAGGGCACTGTCTCTATCAAATAGGCCAATACTTGGTGTTTTATTTTCTTCTTCACTGTAATTCCTTTTCTTTTTGATTCTAATTAAAAACATAAACTGTTATTTATTATGCAGCATTCTAAATTATCCAGACATGCTAAATCTATGCCATAGAAAATACTCCAAACAACTCACTGTACATAACCCAAGCTTCATCTTGTTGTTAGGTGCTGTGAGTCAATTTTTGGCTTACAGTGACCCTGTGTGACAAAGTAGAACTGACCCATATGGTTTTCTAGGCTGTAATTTTTATAGGAGCAGATAGCCAGGTCTTTCTCCTGCAGAGTCACTGGGTGGATTTGAACCACCAACTTTTCAGTTAGCAGCTGATCACTTAACTACAGTGCTACTAAGCTTAATCTTAGCCAACAAGTTATATTGAAGACATTTGAGAGGCTACAGATGCTCAGTGACTACAAAAAATGGGCTGAAGCATAACAACGATCATGAGGATGGCGCAGGACTGGCAGTTTCATTCTGTTGTACATGGGGTCACTATGAGTCAGAACCACCTTGACAGCATCTAACAACAACGGTAAACAGATGCTCAGGTTAAGGGACAAATTATACTTGGTGGATTTGTGGTTACAGTGGTCACTGGTAATCATCAGTGTGGATGGTTGGTAGTTTTTCTGTAAGTAAAATAAGAAGGTATAAATACCTTTCAGAATTTATTTAAACTACTTTGATTGAAGGGGCTCTGTGTCTATTGAAATCTAACTATGAAGTCTAATATGTAATGGGTATGTGTCATTTGTTTTTCACTGTTTGCTAAGTAATGCTAATATATAGGACTTCCTGAGTAATGGGGCAACACAATAGTATATTTTGCAGTGAGAATAATAATATATTTTGCAGTTTAAATCTAGACATAATTATATATATATATATATATATTTTTTTAGTGTGGCAGGCTTTCAGAATGTTAAATGCTAGAAAAAAAATTCAATGTCAATTCAGTAGCTTACAAAATGATCCCCTAAGCCCAAAGACAATATTAGGAGGAATAGCCAACTTCCGTAGGAGTTCTAGTAAGAAGGGCACAGACTAATAGGTCACAACAAAGGACAAGCTCACCCAGGCATATGCCAAAGATTAAAGTTTAGTACAAGAAAAATAAGTCTGACGGCAGAAGCCAAAGACACATTCACAAACAAGAACAGAGACACCTTGATTGCCAACCAGGGAAAAGCCAAAGGAAACAAGGACATGAGGAAAAGTCAGGAGGCTGGAATTTATCCAAAATAAACCACCAGCGGATTACTCAAAGTAGTTCGTGGACAATACTGACCTTGTTGGTATTCTGAAGCCAAAAGGACAGACAGATCAGAGGACAGCCACCTGTGTATATACCCAAAGGTATGATTGAGCAATATGTATTGTCATCTATATACTAAAAAAAAAAATTGGTTTTGAGTCAATTCTGACTCATACCAACCTTATAGGACAGAGCAGAACTGCCCTATAGGGTTTCCAAGGAGTGGCTGGTGGATTTGAGCTGCTGACCTTTTGGTTAGCAGCCAAACTCTTAAACCTCAGCTACCAGGGCTCCTCATTATAGGGCTTGTCAATTGCAAAGGTCAGGTGATTTTCCATCTGTGAGTTTTACTTATTATCTGTTCATTGATGGCAGAAATTTCCCCAGAAGAGTTGATTTCATTTCAGTTAGAGCTTTTGAACTGTGTTCAAATGCAATCTTTTTATATTAGAACTTTGAGCTCTGTTTTAGTGTTGCCTTTTCTCATGGGAAAAAAAAAAAAAAAGCTTAAACTTTTACCTAGATAAATAAATGCCAATGATAGAACCTCATCAGGTTAGAGCTGGAAGCACAGACCACCCCCAGAAAGAAGTGGTTTGTAAAAGGCCCTTCATATTCTTAAGCTACCTTGGTGAGACCAGGTGTAGACAGGAATAGAACAGGAAGGGAGTTAACATATGGCAGAGTAGAAGGGAACAGGGCTATGAGCTTAAGGACATTAAAGAAAACTTTTGACTATTTCATAATTATTACTGGACCTGGTATCATTGAAAGTTGTCCTCTGTGTATTGTTATTTTCTTGGCCCTTTGGATTGCTGGAGTTAAAGAGATAAGGGAATTTTCTTACTAAATTAGACATATAAAGGCCAAGTACTTAGATTACTGTGTCTAGCTTTTTAATTTGAACTGTGCGGCAGATTTATAGGAAACCTCAGGGAAACAATTAAGAGAATTCACTGTCTGGGAAACTGATTTCTGTATATAGGTTAAAGGATTGAGGTCTTTTGGCTCATGTACAGTAGGAATACTAAATACCACAACAATACATTCTAAGCACATGAAATTACATTGCTGATGGAAAAGTGACAGCTTTTACTTCCTGTCCATGTCGCCCTTTTTCCAGGGCATAAGCATGAAGGCTGCCCTTGAGATTTTGCTAGAGCCGCCACTAAAGGTTCTGTTTCCTTTCTTCAGGCGGAATTTGTGATAGAAATAGACCTTACAGCGAGGTTGCATTGATTGTAATTAGACATTGTGAAGAAGTACTTTCCATATATTTTTATGTGAAAATTCATTTGCTTCCATGAATCTTTAATAACATGATTGGAGAGAGGTGAAGACATCAATCTTGAATCTTTTTCTTTGTTTGCATCCTCCTGCTTTTCCATTCCATTTGTTAGAGTGGATCAACTTTGCATAATTATCTGGTGATTTTCGTCAAAATTGAAATGTGTTAACCACAGTCTGGTGGAGTAATAGTTAAATGCTATGGCTGCTAACCAAAAGGTTGGCAGTTCAAATCCACCAGGCGCTCCTTAGAAACTCCACAGGGCAGTTCTACTCTGTCCCATAGGGTCGCTATGAGTCGGAATTGACTTGAGGCAATGGGTTTTTTGGAACCACAGTCTCTCCTCTGTGCTTTGCTATCAGATACCACTCATTTATTTGCTGAAATAATTAGTTCACCTAATGTTACTATAATTTAAAAATTAATTATGGTCAGATTTTCACCATCATCTCAGACTTTACCTCTTCCTTTCCTGTTAGAAAAGTTGTTATTTCCATTCTCCTTTGACCTTTTGTAGAGGTGAAAGTTGAGGTACAATCAAGCATAGTACAGGGAAGGGAGATAGAGGTTGAAATAAGTATAGTTATTTGTCTGTGTGTATGAGTGTGTATGTACGCATGTCTGAAAGGAAGAATGTTACCAAAATCAAATATAACTAAGCCTTGTTCAAACTTCATCCCGTGATTCTGCCTTACGTCAACCCAGGCATTAGGACAGCAATACCATACAAATTGGGTATTTTTAAGTAAACTGAAAAAAAAATTTTAACTTGAAGACCTATAAAGAGGAGCCTAGTTTTTCTCCCATATCCTCTGAGGATTTTAACCAATTTTAAACGAACAACAAAACATTTTTTATAAGTATGCCCCAAAGTGAGAGGAAAAAGTCATCATGTTGGATTGAATTGAAATGACAGATAAAAAATAGATGGAGAGAAAAGAATGGATAGGACTTGGTTCCTGGTGGAATGAAGGAGAAAAGGGAAAATGCAAGTCAAACTCCTTTCTCACCTTGATATTGATCAAGGGTTGCCCTGCCCTCCACTGAGATATGAAATATAGTTTGGACACAAGAGAGTGGGAAGAGGGTCAGGACTGATGGCTCCATCTCCTCCTGCTACTTCCTGTACACTTTCAAGAAGAAGCTTTAGGAACTCGAAAAACAACAATAAAAAGAAAACAATGTGCACAGTCCATTTATGAAGTACATCAAGAAGGTTTATGGTCATCATCACATATTTTAAGTTCTAACAATAATCATTTACATAAATTTTATTCCCTGAAGAAGAACTGAAGAAAACCAAAATACACAATCATTACTTTTGTAATTAAACTGTCTGAAAAATAGAAAGCAAAACAGAGAGACATTTTAATACAT